>NW_011889069.1:1690830-1718519 GCF_000151845.1 Pteropus vampyrus | reverse complement strand
AGCAGTGTCTTCTCATTTCTGGCTTGGGAAGCAGATGATAGGTTGCTCTGCAGTTTGACAGGTCAGCACATGGCACTGAGCTTCCCTGATTTTCAAAACCCTCTGTAGGCATCAGGAAGGAGAGGATAGTAGAAAAGCAAACTATGACCTATGTGTGGTGATGAGAGGTTGGTCACAGGTTATACAAATCAGCTTAGAAATGAAAAATTATTCTCTCAATGTTAAAAGAGCATTGATATAATATAGTTAATTATTCCTTCAGCTTTTCATGGGAGGCATTATTATCTCCATTTTTTAGATTGGGAAAATGAAGTTCCAAAAGGTTGAGTAGCTTATCCGTGATGGTAATAAGTTTCAGATTTGAACTTCAAAATGCTTGATTGCAAACCTTTCTCTCTTTTTTTTCCCACTCCAACAAAGTGAGTTCTTTTAATTTCTCAAAAGCAGTCAAAACACTATTAATATTGTTTCCTTAAAAAAAAAAATTGTGAGGATGGGGGTGTGGGAAAGAACTTTTCCTTCTCAGAGGCACTGAAGCTCAATCATCTTTAAAATGCTACTCTGAGCATGACAGGGAGAGAGATTTTTAACTCACTTGGCAGGTAAAACAACTAGATGAATGGCCATTCCTGGCCGGTGGCAAGGCTGCAGGGATGGAAGCCCATATCCCTCGGCGTCCAGTTCAATCTGAGAGAACACAGAATCTCATTCTTGAGCTTTCACTCATTTAATGAGAATTATCCACACTTCCCGGGGTGACTCTTCTACATAAAGCATATGTGAACACTCTTCTCTCCACACACAAAACACTGGACCCAACATATAAGAAAATTGAAGGAATGCTAGTCACATTTATGAGCAAATACTTTGCATTCACCTTGTAGATGCTAGAATCAAATAAGCTTTTTTCAGGAGTAATACATGACATTTTGGCAAAGAGTCAGATGTCCACCTGAAGGCCATAGACCTTGGTCTCTAATTATACTAAACTAACAATGGTGGGGCTACATATGAACAATTATGATTAGCTATGGTCATTGGGATATAAAGTGAATGCATGTTTGTTTTTTTCCTGGAAATGCTCTAAAATTTACAATACTGAATACAACATAAAAGCCACTTCACTTTTATTACTTTGAAAATTTTTTCGTTGGTACTGCCCTATTTCACAAGTTCTTACATATTAACAGTGACCATTTTTAGCAGGTGAACACAAACTTCTGGTAGGTAAGATGGTAATGAGAAATGTGTAGAGATCATGTTAAATGTGTCAAACCCTTCTGATTTGCTGACATCTGAAAACAGAAGAGTGGTAGTGTTTGCAACAGGATCAAAAGTATTCCCAACACAAACACCATTCACCTCCACAGTGTGGCAAGAGTCCTGAATCCTGGGTCCATCTGTGTTTGCCTGGATTGTATGTATCCATCCGGAAAAAGATTTGAGGAGAGAGACCTACGAGTGATGGTTAACCCAGCCCATCCATCGCCATCCCCTTGCTCTGCTGCTAATGAAAACTGCTGCTGCTGGCTATCCTGGCAGCCTCAGGGACATCAGAGAGGGAAAAAAAGCCATTGAAAATGAAGGAGTCAGTTTGATCTACAGTGTAATTACAGCTGTGCTGTGAGACAACACAAATTTGGCCCCTGTGCAGCCATATTTCTTTTTGTCTAGAAATTAATTTTCGTATCAAAAAAGAAACCATTTAACTTCTGAAACCAAGTTGGACAAGGGAGGGAAAATGCAGAGGATGGCAACCTGGAGTCTGGGGTAGCAGCCTTGTTCTGGGCATTAATATTTCTGATTGAGTTTGAGGAGAATGGGAACTCTCCCCACCACCAACTCCCACCCCGCCCCCTCACTCCAGGACAGAAATCAAGAATCAGTTTCCAAGTGGAAGTAAGATATTTGTGGAAGCAAGATAGGAGAGACAGAGGAGGCATATAAAGAAGAAGAAAGAAAAAGGGGAACAGGAGCAGTGAGCACAGACATCGCAAAACCCAGATCTATTCATCTTCCCCCAGGATCAGGAAGAGAGAAGTAAAATGATGTCTGATGCTTTTTTTTCTGAGCTCTCAAAGGCAAATAAAATAACAAATAAGAAAATGCTGAAAAATCAACACAGCTTGTACCAGATAAAAATAGAGGTACGGCAAAACAAATAGCATGAATTGTTTCTCTTTCGCTGAGAAGTGGAGCAAAACAAATATGCTAACTGAACTTCAGAACAAAAGTTCTCCTTGATCTTTG
This sequence comes from Pteropus vampyrus, assembly GCF_000151845.1. NCBI lineage: Eukaryota > Metazoa > Chordata > Mammalia > Chiroptera > Pteropodidae > Pteropus > Pteropus vampyrus. The sequence goes on along the minus strand of NW_011889069.1, from coordinate 1,716,269 downwards.
ATGTTTGTGGTCTAGACTGGGAGTTGGTCTTTTAAGACAGAGAGGTGAGATCCACCATCTCCCCCCAATCCTCACCACCCCCCCACAATTATAACCCTCCCATTGCAATTCACTTAGAATCTTCCCAATCACTTTGCTCCCTTTCTTAGCTTTCATTGCCCCAAGCAGTTGGGGCAATTCTCACATGACCAATTGTCCCCTTTTCAATGAGTAACTCTATGCCTTATACAATGCCAGATACATTGGAACCCAGTGAGTGTCCCTTCCTTTCCTCTTATTGAAACCATTAGTCTGACAGCTTGACATCTGAGAGTAGCAGTTTTCGAAATAAATGCATAGCACTATCATGCATGTAAAGGAGCAGATAGGATTTTAAGCTCCTTGAGGATAATCACTATGTGAAGGAATCTTGTAACGACATTGCACCCTGCATAGAGATCCTCAATTAAAAATGGCTTCTTTTAAAAGTAAACACATGTCACAATAATTAATGAGAATGTGGTGGATCAACACTGAATGCTCAACTAAGATGGACAACCCTCCTTCCAGGATGAAAGCAGGTGTGACAATTCTCTCCTTATTTATTCTTCTCCCACTTCCCTCCTTTCCCCTCACGCCACACTAAGAGAAGTCAGGGAATTTTTGCACTACTTTAACAAAATCGAGTTAAGCTAATCATTTACCCCTTTCTCTCCTTTACTGTGTCCTCGGCTCCCTTGCCAAGGAGAGAGAGGTTTTTGGCAGATATGGAATGTATCTCAGAAGCTGACAAAACACCATCTCAGAGCCATCTCCAGCTGATAAAGTGTCAAATGAGATGGAACAGAAAGTGAAATCCATTTGAGGAGGCAGCAGACACTGGGCTGATTGATATGAGGAGGAGAGAGGAGTGAAGTGGTAGGTGGACTACTCTGCCCCTTCCAACTGGTGTCATGATACTTTGTAAGTAGAGAAGATACTTTGTGTTACACACAGACAATGCCATTTTCAGTCACCTAATAGACTGTATCTGCTCAGTACTTTTGAACTTGTGAGCAATAGAATAAGGCTGTCAGACAGGTACAATACAAGTAAAGATATGAGTGAGTCTATAAAGAAGAGGTGTAACTATTTTGTTGCATTTTAGATACAAAGTAGCTTTTATGACATAAAAATAACACTGGATTCCAGAACTGGCTATACAGGGTTCCAGACACCCAGCATCCATTGAAGCATACCATCATGGACAAGTCACTTTTCTAGATCTTAGTTTCTTATCTCTGAAATAATGGAAATAACATCAGAGTTGGCAGGGACAGCTTACCTAATGTCCTTATTTATTCATTTTTATATGAGAAAACGAAGACATGGAGAGGAGTGATTTATAGAAGATCATATTGCTTTGAGTATTTACACAGAAGTGGCTCAAGAATACTAAAGATTATTTACCTCATGAATGAAAACCTAAGGAGTGGCCAAAGGCTCTGACTCCTACTCCGGAGCTCTTTCTAGTACAGACACGTGTGGCTCAGCAACACTGACTTCTGTTATATGATTAACAGAAGGGGCAACTCAGTTACAGAGTGTGAGAGCACCCAAAGAAACTGCCAAGGATCATGTAAACATAGGCAATGATTTAGTATCTAGTAAACTTAGTTAACGCTAAGTGATATATTCTTTGTGCAAAGTCAAACACCTTGACAAGAAGTACATGAAATAAAACTTGCTTATTCTACTGTTTCATTATTTTTATCTGATTTTGTTTCAGACAGTAAAATTCCATCCCCTCTGACTTTTAATATCTCTATGCTTTATCAAAATGACTGTCAGATGACTATTGCATATGTTCTACATAGAAACAGCCATTTTACTTAGCTTTTCTGACAAGTTAAATGCCTGACCAATATACCCATTTTTCAGATGGAGAAACTGAGATGCACAGAACATGGGGAAAGTGAACTGTGCCTTCACCCTTAAGCTTCACAAAGCCTTCTACAGGATCTTGGCAGCCTCAAAGAGCACCTGGGAGCTTGGCCAGCATCCAGACAGAAGGGAAACAGTCCTCAGTGTGATGCTCATAAAGAGCATTCTTTTCTTTTCTTCATCTTTCTTGCCCCCTTGCAGCACATTTTTGTCAGGATCAGATAAATAAGTGTTATATAATCTAGCACCTCCTGAGATCTTGTTGGCAAAAAGGCCATTGAATAAGAAGGAGAGAATTTTCAAGTTCTCAGGAAGCATTTCGTCACGTATTTCTAGGTGATATTTTTAGCAACTGTCACAGTGAAGTTAGTCCTTTGGTTATGTTTTCTTCTCTTTTCCAGTATTTGTCATCTCATTTCTATTGTTCTTGGTATTATGTTAATTATTCTTCATTCTTATTATTGGATTTTAATTTTCTGAACAGCCCCTGGGTAATGGTGGAGAATTATCAAAAGAGGTATAATAACAATGATTGTGAATAGTGGCACAGAGGGATATTGTGCTGCTGGTCATACTGACATTATTTAGATTATTAACAATGATACTAATAGTGACAGTAATAAGAGTAGTTTTCATCTAGAAGTTCAGAATATTTTAGAGAAATATTAACTTGTGTACATCTTGGGGTAAAGCAAAGGGGAGGAGGCTGGGTATTAATAATATCCCTGCCCTAAAGTAAAAGAAAACAGCAAAATACAAGCACAGGGAATAGTAGGCAGTCACTGAAATAAACAGTACAATTAGGAACATGAGTAAAAATTCTTGACTCTATGTCCTACAAATATGAGGCTCACTCCCTTAGGGCGGGCATATCTCACTCACTTCTGGGTTCCCCTGCCTAGCACATTAGGAAACATATTTGGCCCACAATATATGGTTGCTGAAAGGAGAGAAGGTAGGTAGGCAGGGATGCAGGAAAGAAGGCAGGAAGGAAGGACTCATTAAAATGGAAAAATGCAAATCAAAGTCAGAAAGGAGCAAAGGGAAGTACTGGACCCTTAAGTGGGCCTTATCAAATATTCCAACTGCATTTCAGTGATAATGGCCACTCAGCCACTCCATGACTAGAGTGACCATTAAAAGGACAAGTCTCAACTCACCCAGGAAGTCAGCTTCTGAGCTGGAGGATGAGATGGCAGAATTATGGATGAATAGTCGCTGGATAATAGGTTTGTCTCCATTTCCCTTGTCTCCCTCCCTATACTACCCCATTGCATGATCCCTTTGTTGTCACGTATCTCTATGCCCAGCAGGAGTCTGCCACCAGTTGCTATTCTAAAAATAGCAACTTTTTGGTTTGTCAATAAATTATCCAAAAAACTATCTATTGATGTAGATAAAAAATTAAAACAACGATCTTTATAACACTATTCATAATGCCAGATAATTGAAAATAACTTTAATAATCAGCAATATGAGGTTGTTAAATAAATTATAGCATATCCATATGATAAATTACTGTGCAGTTATTAAAATGACTTTCTAGAGTTATATTAATGGCATAAGAATGTATGATGATGGTAAATGGGGAGAAAAGCCAAGAAAGAATACTAGAGGACAAGGTGATTGTCAGTAGAGCAATGAAAGAGAAGATTGGACTAATAGATTATAACACACCTAGAATGTCATGTTAAAGGGATTTTGCCTGAACTCAGGGGAACACAGCAAAATTTCTACATAGGAGAGTAATATCTGTCAGTTGACATGAAAATAAATTTTTTTTCATTAAAGTGAGGCCTTACTATTTGGTTAATAATTATATCCATCATGCTAATGTTATAAATTAATAAATAATTATCATTGTAATAATGTTAATGTAAAACATTACATTACATCAACAGAATCAATCATAAAAGAAACTGAAACATAATATTGGAAACAAATGACTAAAGTGCATGTGACTTTAACTCTCTTATGTGTATATTATTTTGCAGTATAGATGATTGTTAACAATTCTTTTAATTCTTCTCAGAGGGTGCTTCTCTTTAATAAAAATAAAAATTATAGTGATTTTTTTTCTCCCATTCTGCTTTCTATATAATCAATCAGTGTTTTAAAGGTTGTGTGTTCTTTATAAAATTTTGAAGTGATTCATTATCGAACTCTGTTTCAAATATTGGCTTGCATGTATATGTAATAGTAGAGCCATTTTTATACATGAGTATAAATAAAATAATATTTTCAAAGTAAAATAAATTTATATATGCACATGGAAAAATATTATTATCTATAGACCCTGACCATGTATCCTGGTAAAAAAAAAAAAAAATCATACAAATAGGCATCACTAAGAACTACTTCAGTGATAAGAAAACATAAAACTAACAATGTAAATATAATGGAATGATGTAGTACCTGGTTTGAGATAATGAGACTGCATGCAAGCAAAAAGACCTATGAAAATCAAAACTAGTGGGGTAGGGCGCATTTTATCAAAATTACAATTGATAAATTGCCTTAAAATTCCCCTACTGAAATCTCACATCCAGAAAGTTAGTTGTTCCTTGACATAGCCAACTCTGTTGACCTTGGGAAAGACAAGAGGGCTAGGGCGGTAGAGGACAGGAGGAAGAACCACTGAGACATGATGAGGGCTTGAACGAACTAGTAACAGTGGGAACAGAAAGAAGGTGATGCGATCTAGAAATTTTTTATAATGTAATGAACAGGAAAGGGGGCCAATTATGCACAGAGAGTAGGAATGAGGAGAGAAGTGGATATTTACAAAGACTCAAGAAGTTTCTAGTGTGGACAATTGGGTGAATAAATAACAAATTATAAATGACAAAATGCAAGATGAATTTTGCACTTTCTATTATTCTAAGAACTTGCTATAGCTTATTTCATTAATTTTCATGACAGTCCTATGAAACAGATTCTTAAATTATCTTCACTTACAGACAAATAAATAGCGACCCAGAATATTTATGTAAAATATGCCCAAGATCCCCAAATTAAGATGTGGCAGTAATAGTTGAATTTAAAAGTGCATACTATATCATGCACAGTAGGACATCAGATGGACAAGCATATGTTCAGATAGAGGCACTGGGGAGAGGTCTGCAGAGGGAGCACCAAAGCACAGAACAGATACCAAATGCCAGCATGTTCAGTCCAAGAAGCATTTTCCGAAGAGGAATTAGCCATCTCTGAGATTGTTGAACAGGACTTTGCCTCTATAAATGCATTTTAGTGAACTCAATCATGGAGTCCAGCCTTTTGGTGCATTTCTTCAAGGAAGTTTTGCAGCCAACATTCAGGGCCAATTCTGTTCTGATTGCTTCCACTAAATCAAGAAGAAAATTGAAAAGATTGACAAGCTTATGTGGAAGTCTAGAAAGGTGATGATTGGTGCCCCCATCCATGGCCTTTATTTTCCATTAATGGACCTGGGTGAGTGGCAGTTGTGTTTGAAGCTGCATAAAATGAACTGAAATAAGAAGAGGTAAATAGGAATAGTTAAGGGCCTTTTCTACAGGAATTTGGAGTTGATTAAATAACATCATATACAAGGAAATGCTCTGATCTCAGAAACAAATGAAAGACCAGCATCAAAACTAAACATTGACCTAACTTGACTAAGCAAGTTATTTTAAGAAACATGAAAATGAGAGCTGATCTACATACTTTTGATCTAAATAAACTAGATAAGCATAAAGTAGAGGAAGATCCACAACGCTTATGATTTTCCTTTGAGTCCTCTAAGTAGAGCAAAATTAGGGTCTAGAGATTGAATAGGAAAGAACAAAGGGAGAGCACACAGTGAGAGACAGGGTTGTAGGGCCATGCAAAATTTTAGAACCAACAGTCAGGTGTGTTCATGAAATTATGATTTTTTCTACATTAAGAAATTAAAAAGAAAAAATTCTAGATTCTGAATCTGTAAGCACTTTATAAATTATAAAAAAGGTAGCCTGTGATATAACAAGCATTGAGTAATAATACCATAACTATAAGTATTTTGATATAACAAAAGTTTATGAAATCTTACTGACTATTCTGGAACTGGCAATGAACTTCCTGGAGACTGTTATATTTCAGAGAGAAACCACTGACATCAGGTAGTTTGCTGATCCTAATAGTATTCCTTGAAATTTGAAGTTTGCTCTTAAAGAGTCACCCTACATCCATTCCTGGCTTTTGCCAATCTTTTCTTTCTTCTTCCCATTCTCTCTTTTACTTTCTTACTGAATGCGGATGTTTTTCAAGGCTCAGGGATTCCCTGTTCACCTCTCCCTACTAGAACTCATGCCTCTTTATGGCTTCAGCAACCACCATTTGATGATTATTACAAAAACTCTAACTCCTGTCTCATTTGCTCACACATATGCCCATGTCTTTATAGGGCATATGTTACCCGCCTCCTAGCCCTCGCCAGATGATTTTATTTACATTCGCCATCCCCACATCAAATGTATCATGTTAAATAAAATGAGCCGAAGATATAAAAATTGCCAAAAAGCATGTGGAAAGTTGCTCAGCATCAATAGTCTTTAGGGAAATGAAAATCAAAATCAAAATGGGGTACCACTTCACAATCACTAGGATAGCTAAAACCAAAATGGCAGGTATTGACAAGTATTGGCAAGGATGTAGAGAAACTGGAAACCTCATGCATTGCTGGTGAAAGGTAAAATGGTGAAGCCACTTTGGCAAACAGTTTGGTAGTTAAAGTGTTAAATGTGGAATCATCATATGACCTAGCAATTCCACTCCTAGGTATATACCCAAGAAAAATGAAAATAGGTGCCCCTAAAATCTTGTACCTGAATGTTCATCACAGTATTATTAAAGGTAGCCAAAAAGTGGAAATATTTCAAATTTCCATCAACTGACAAATGGATAAATGAAATGTGGTATATCCTTTTAATGGAATATTATTCAACCAAAAAGAGAGAGAGAGAGAGAGAGAGAGAGAGAGAGAGAATAAATCTCTGATTCATGATACCACACGGATGAATCTTGAAAACATTATGGTATATGAAAGAAGTCAGACACAAAAGGCCACTTGTTGGATGACTCCATGTATATTAAATGTCCAGAATAGGCAAATCCATAAAGACAGAAAGTAGTAGACCCTGGTTGGCAGGGTCTTAGAAGAGGGGACATGAGAAGTGATTGCCAATGAGTACAGAGTTTCTTTTGAAATGATAAAATGTTCTGGAGTTAGTGGTGATTACACAATTTTGTAAATATTCTAAAACCCACTGAATTGCATACTTTAAAAGGATACACTTTATATTGTGTGGATTATATCTTGATTACAAACAAACTAATATACCTAGAAAACTAACTTGTTTTAATAAAACAATTAATTTTCCAACATCTCATTCTCAGTAGTGACATGCTGTCACTTTGGGCAACCAGGTGAGTGAGTTCACTCCATCAACATTTATTGAATGTCCAGTGTGTGTACTGGCCCTAATAGCTAACACTTACTGACCACTCAGTCCATTCCAAGTGTTCTGTGATGTGCTTTACACATATTAACTCATTTAGTGTTCATAATAACCTCTCAGGGCTGACGAAAAACTCCAGGTAGAGAGGTTTCACTGCTTACAAATGCTAGGACATTTAGGATTTCAAAACCATACAGTCTGACTCCTAAAACAATGCCTTTTATCATTATACTCTATTACCTAATCCTATACTACATTACCCTCCACCTATTCCATTATCCCCTACTATCCTAGTGTCTACCTAGAGAAGGAGTCTAGCTGAGTGGTGAAGATTTCAGTATGTGTTTTTATTTTATTTTATTTTATTTTATTTTATTTTATTTTATTTTATTTTATTTTATTTTATTTTATTTTATTTTATTTCATTTCATTTCATTTCATTTCATTTCATTTCATTTCATTTCATTTTATTAGTTTCAAAGCTATAGTACATTGGTTAGACATTTATACCATTTATAAAATGATCCACTTAATTGTTCTTTCTCCTCTCTGGCACTCCACCTAGCCATTGCATTAATGTTAATGGCATTCCCTAAGCTGTGCTCCCCATCCCCGTGACCATCTATCAACTACTAATTTGTACTTCTTTAACCTTTCACTCATTCCCCCAGGTCCCCAAACCCCCTATCCTCTGGCCATCACCAGATTGTCCTCTGTATGTGTGAGTCTGTTTTAGATTAGTTGTACTTTTTGTTCCTTAGATCCCACATATAAATGAAATCATATGGTATTAATCTTTCTCTATCTGACTTATTTCATTCAGCATAATAACCTCTAGGCCCACCCATTTCATTGTGAATGGTAGGAATTAATTTTTTTTAATGACTGAGCAATATTTCATTGTTTATATGAATGATAATTTCTTTATCCAGTCGTCTATTAATGGACATCTAGGTTGCTACCCTATCTTGGCTACAGTGAATAGGGCCTTTACGAATTGTTGTTTTGGTTTTCTTTGGATAAATACCCAGAAGAGCAATTGCTGGATCAAAAGGTATATCCATTTTTAATTTTTTGAGAAACTACATAGTGTTTTCCATAGTGGCTGTACCAATTTGCAATCCCATCAACAGTGTTATGAAGATTCTCTTTTCTCCACATCCTCACCAACACTTGTTGTTCTTTGATTTATTGTTGATAGATGTGAGGTGATATCTCATTGTGGTTTTAATTCGCATTTCTCTGATAATTAGTGACCTTGAGCATCTTTTCATATGTCTATCAGCCATCTCTATTTCTTCTTTGGAGAAATCTCTGTTCAGGTCTTCTGTCCATCTTTTAATTGGATTCTCTGTGTTTTTCGTTGTTGAGTTGTATGTGTTCTTTGTATATTTTGGATACTAACCTCTTATCAGATATATCATAATTGAATATCTTCTCCCATTCAGTCGGTTGTCTTTTTGCTTTGTTGATGGTTTCCTTTGCTGTGCAAAAACTTTTTAGTTTGATGTAGTTCCACTTGTTTAGTTTTTCTTTTGTTTCCTTTGCCTGAGGAGATACATCCGAAAAGAAACTACTATTAGCAATATCAGAGAGTTTACTGCCTATGTTTTCTTCTAGAAGTTTTATGGTTTTGAGTCTTAAATTTAAGTTTTTTAATTCTTGTATATGGTATAAGAAGGCGGTCTGGTTTCATTTTTTTTTGCATGTATCCGTCCAATTTTCCCAGCACCATTTATTGTAGAGACTGTCTTTACCCCATTGTATATTTTTGCCTACTTTGCCATATATTAAGTGAGGCTATGGGCATGATTTGTTTCTGGGCTCTCTATTCTGTTCCATTGGCCAATGTATCTGTTTTTATGCCAGTACCATGCTGTTTTGATTACTGTAGACCTAAAGTATAGTTTAATATCAGGTAGTGTGATACCTCAAACTCTGTTCTTCTTTCTCAGGATTGCTGTGGCTATTTGGGGTCTTTCATGGTTTCATATAAATTTTAGGATTATTTGTTCTAGCTCTCTGAAAAATGTCATTGGTATTTTGAAAGGAGTTGCATTGAATCAATAGATTACTTTGGGTAGTATGGCCATTTTAATGATGTTGATTCTTCCTATCCATGAGCATGGTATATGCTTCCATTTATTTGTATCTTCTTCAATTTCTTTTTTCAATGACTTATAATTTTCTAGAACAGGTCTTTTACCTCCTTGGTTAATTTGATTCCCAGCTATTTTATTTTTTTTGATGGAATTGTAAATGAGGTTGTTTCCTTAATTTCTCTTTCTGAAAGTTCATCATTGATGTATAAAATGCCACTGGTTTCTGAATATTAATTTTGTATTCTGCTACTTTACTAAATTCATCGATCAGTTCTAAAAGTTTTTTGGTGCAATCTATAGGGTTCTCTGTATACAGTGCCATGTCACCTGCAAATAATGGGAGTTTCACTTCTTCCTCTCCAATTCAAATATCTTTTAATTCTCTTTCTTGTTTTATTGCTGTGGCTAAGATTTCTAATAAGATATTGAAGAGAAGTGGTGAAAGAGTTCATTCTTGCCCTGTTCCTGATCTTAAGGAAAACATTTTTAGCCTTTTCCCATTGAGTATGATGTTAGCTGTAGGTTTGTCATATATAGCCTTTATTATATTGAAGTATTTTCCCCTTAGTCCCACTTTGCTGAGAGTTTGTATCATAATTGGATGCTAGATTTGGTCAAATGCTTTTTCTGCATCTATTGATATGATCAAATGTGTTTTTTTTTTAAATCTGTGTATTTGTTAACGTGATGTATCACATTAATTGATTTACAGTTGTATCAACCTTGCATCCCAGGAATAAATCTGACTTGATCATGGTGTATGATGTTTTTAATGTATTGCTGAATTCAGTTTGCTAATATTTTGTTGAAGATTTTTGCATCAATGTCCATGAGAGATATTGGTCTAAAGATTTTTTGGTAATGTCTTTGTTTAGTTTTGGAATCAAGGTAATAGTGGTCTCATAAAAGGAGTTAGAGAGCCTTTCTTCTTCTTGAATTTTTTGGAATAGTTTGAAAAGAATAAATGTTAATTCTTTGAATGTTTGGTAAAATTCACTTATGAAGCCATATGATCCAGGACTTATGTTTTTTGGGAAGTTTTTGATTACTGATTCTATTGCATTGGTGGTAATTGGTCGGTTCAGATTTCCTATTTCTTCCTGACTCAAGCTTGAGAGATTGTATGTTTCTAGGAATGTATCCATTTCTTCCAAATTGTCCAATTTGTTGGTGTATAATTGCTCATAGTATTTTCTTGTGATCTTTTATATTTCCATAGAGTCCATAGTTATTTCTCCTCTTTCATTTCTGATTTTATTTATTTGAGTCTGCTCTCTTTTTTCTTTGATGAGTCTGGTTAAGGGTTTATTCTTTCAAAGAACCAGCTCCTGGTTTCATTAATCTTTTGTATTTTTAAGTGTAAGGTTAGATTGTTTTTTTGAAATTTTTCTTGATCTTCAGGTAGGCCTGTATTGCTATGAATTTCCCTCTTAGGACTGCTTTTGCTGTGTCTCATAGATTTTGACTCATTGTGTTTTCATTTTCATTCTCTCTAGGTATCTTTTGATTTCTTCCTTGATCTCATTGATAACCTATTTATTATTTAGTAGTATATTATTTAGCCTCCACGTGTTTGTGTATTTTCCAGTTTTTTTCTTATAGTTGATTTCTAGTTTCATACCAGAGGTCTCTTAAACTAGCCACATTTTTAAAAATTCTTTTTTCTTTTTGTTGTTCTGGTTGGGTGTTTTCTGCTACCTTGTCTTCCAGTTCTTTGATTCGGGTTCTTTGTCCAGTCTACTGTTGAATCCTTTTAGTGTGTTCTTCATTTCAATTATTGTATTCTTCATTTCTGTCTGGTTCATTTTTATGGTTTCTATGTCCTTTTTTATGCTTACTATCTCTCTGTTGAGGCTCTCATTGTGCTCATCCATTCTCCCTCTAAGTTCCTTGAGCATTCTTATAACCATTATTTTGAACTCTATCTCTGCCTCCATTTCATTTAGCTTATTTTCTGGAGTTTTCTCCTGTTGTTTCATTTGTGACATATTTCTTTGTTTTCTCATTTTATTAGCCTCTCTGTGTTTCTTTCTATGTGCTAGGAATATTTGTTTCATCTTATAGCCTTGGCCAGATGGCCTTGTGTGGAAGGAGTCCTGTGTGGCCCAGTAGTGTACTCTCCCTGATCCCCTGTGCTGGGTGCTTTGGGTGTGATCTTTGTGTGAGTTGTGTGTGATCTTCTGTTGTAGCTAAGCCTTTATTGGTGTTAGTACATCAGTGGATAGGATTAACACTCAGGCTGACTAATTGTGGGAAATGGCTGCACCCACAGGGTGTGAGTTGCTATGTGGGGTCTGACCCCAACGAATGGGATTTGTCCTAGCAGGCTTGTGTACTTGTTGAGACCACCCCTTGTGTGTACCACTGTGAGACTAATCAGGAGTTGCTCTGTTGTGGTCTAGTGCCAGCTTCCAAGTGCGTTGGTTTTGTGGCCCCTTTGGAGGGATTTCCCAGTAGGCCAAGGTCAGCCGCTGCCTTTGATTGCATAGGGTTATCTGATGGGAGCTACAAAGCTATCTACAGATGGTTGTTGCCTATGCTGGATCCATAGATAAGTGAAAAAGACAATACTGTAGGCAGTGGTTGGTTATCCCCCATCTTTGACCTATGGAAATTAAGCAGAGAGACCAGTGCTCTTCAAGACCTGACACTGCCTATCAGTTGCCTGTGAGTCTCTGAAACTGGATGAGCCTCTGAGTGATATGCATGTTGAGTGACACAGGGAGTCTCCTGCGTCTATTGAGTAAATTTCACCCTGCCACTGTAGTGTCAGTTTACATGCCAGTGCTGTCTCTGTGGTTTCCTGTACAAGTTTAATCATAGCAAGGCCAACTGCTGCCCACCTTGGGCCTGCAAACACCCAAGTTCTGTTTAAGAATTACTAAAGCTCATGGATGAGTTTTTGTGGCCCACCACTGAATGTTTCTTCCAGATGAACAGGCTTTGCATGAGCTGCACAAACTGAGTGCTGTTGTTTGCTGCTGAATTCGTGACCCAAAGAAAGCACAGGATGGGACTGAGTTGGGACTGGGAGCAGGCTTGCCATGGGTAATTTTTGAGTTTGGTGGGGTGTCATCTCAGTAAGGCGCGGGGCCGTCAGGCCTATACGGCACCAGATTTGCTGCCACATCTGGGACTGCAGGCTCTCACCAAAGTTACATACCATTGTGCGACCTACTGCTGTCTGTGAGAGGCCCACAAAACCTCTGAGAACTGCCCAAGTGATACTGTATCTAGTGTTGGCAGCAGTGATCTTCTAGTCACTGTATTCCCTGAACTTTGCTCACTTTGCTGGCTGAGGTCTGTTGACTGCGCAGAATGTGCCACCCAGGCTAGGGGCAGGGCAAGGCACCTTGTGGGTTGGATGGGACAGGATCTCAGGGAATCAAGGGCCATCAGGCCAATATAGCCTCAGTTTTGCTGCAACTTTTGTGCCCACGCATTCCCACTGTAGTCACAGATCACAGTGAGAGCAATTGCCGTCTGGGACAGTCCCACAGACTTCTGCGATCTCCCACATGATATTACAGCTCTTGCAGGCAGCAGAGGTCTGCCTGCCACTGATTTTCCTGCAATGTCTGCACTGTGCTAGCCAGTTTGTTGCCTGTGCAGATTTCGAGACCTGGGGGAGGGGGAGGGTGGTGGTGCTCCTGCAACTGATTGCCTGGGGCAATTTGTGGGTTGGGTGTGTGAAGTGGGGTTTCAAGGAGACAATGGCCTTCAGATCTATACAGCCTCAGTCTTGCTGCAACTTTGGTAACCATTCACGTGTTCCCATAAAGGTCACAGATCACAACAAGACCAGCTGCTGTCTGGGACTGGCCTACAGATCCCCGAGATCTGCCCAAGCTCATGTTGGCAGCAGTGATCTGCCAGAAACTGTCTCTGAAATGGGCACTCACAGTGCTGGTTGCCTGCTGAGGATGTTTGTCCCTAAAAAGGTGTAAGTTGCAGGGCGTGGCAGCCACCCAGCAACAGAAGCCCGGCAATCTGCAGGTTGGGTTGCATAGGCCGATCTCCTCAGACCAGCACTTCCTTATTGGCCATGTGGGAGAGATCTGCAAGGGCAAGCTGGAGTGGCCTGTAAATTGCCTCTGGGAGGTACCCAAGTAAGGCACAAAGATGGCTGCTTCTCCAGGCTTCTTTCTGGCACTAGGTAACGCAGTCTTTCCCTATATGAATCTTGTGCAAGCCTCTGATCTACCATCAGTGCCCTAGGTGAAAGTCTGCAGTAAAGAGAGCCTGTGCATGGGCCCTTTAAAGGGGCAACTAGGAGCCTCCTTCCATCTCACCTAGATGGTCTGAATCCCTCTTGATTTTTACAGTCAGAGTTTTTGGGAACTCCTCTTCCCTGGGCTGGGGAGCCCCCAAATGAGGTTAGGACCTTCAGGGGAACCTCTGTAGCCTTGCTCTCCTTCCTGGTGTCTCTCTACCACCCACAGGTGCAGATCCAGTATTATAGTCCAGATTCATAACTTTGCTCCTCCTACCAGCTTCGATGTGGCTCCTTCTTTATAATATCAGACAAATGTGTTATGATTAGTTGGACTTCAGGTAATTCTCCATGTTGATTATTTTATAATTCACTTGTAATTTCAATGTGGACCTGAGAGGAGGCGAATCCTGCTCTTACCTTCCTCCGATCTGCTCAGTATGTTTTTGGTGCTATTATTGTTGTTGTTATTACTACACCACTCTCCAATCTACCATAGGAAAAGTGGTAATAGAGATGGCTCTGCTCTCATAGCATTTATTTTCTAATAAATATGTCCACAAATACCTACAACACAGATGTAACAAGCAGCACATGTTATGTGCTATCGAAGAGCAGAGGACAGAATGAACACTTCCATATTGGGCAGTCAGAAAGATAACAGCAGTGGTTACATGAAAACTGGGCTTGATACAAGGACTGTATTTCAGCAATTAGACTGCAGAATGGGTCCAAGGGAGCACTGTCAGCTTCACTCTGATCTTGCATAACCCTCTGCCTTGGGATAGCTGTCCTGGTTCCAGACTCTCTCTCTATTTTATGATCTATCTTACAGACTTTTGCCAGACTGATTTTTCTTAGATGTTATTTAAAACCTGTCTTTCTTTGAACAAAAAACTTAAATGGTTGCCTGTTTTCTTTCATACTTAGTCTAACCTCTCTCCCTGGCATGTTTATAATCTGGCCCCTTAACTCCCCTAATTAGCAATTACTCCTCCTGCTACAGTAAGCTGATCTCACTACTTCACAAATAGGTCCCTACAGTTTACTGCCCGTTTTTTTAAAGCATATGAAAAGCCAAATTTGTAACTGTCTTCTAGCAACAGTTAGCATGTAAAACTATGTATTTAGTGTCCTAGCTTTACCTTAATTTCTTACTCTCATTTTAGTTCCCTTTACTGTTTTTGAGCTATTTAAGATACATTTGATCTTGCTATATTATACATATTACTAGAAGGTAGGGGGTATTCTTATATAAATTGGATGTTTTAGAAATCAAATGCACCAAGTGGACCCAGAATTTACCTTCCTAAGAGATCTCTGTTTTTCTTTAGGAAAAGCCCTTGCTGGGCTCTTTGAGGTGATGAAAAACACAGCCTCTAAGGATGTCGACTGGAGGAAGAGTAAAGACACAACAAAGAGTCAAGCTGCTCTGTGTAATAGAGTAAGAGGAATTTAAGAGTTGACCATGTGACATGGGAATCAGCTTCAAGAGCAGTGGGGCATTAAATTCTTAGAAGAGAGAAATGTACCTCGTTACAAAGCAGGAGATTAAGGCTTAGGAAGAATGGCCAATAAGAAATTCCTAGAGTCGGGGTGGTTGAAGAATTATTAGGACTGTGATGTCTGGTATTCAATTTAAGTTGTTTTCTGTTCTGTGCTGTGCTAGCCCTCTCCAGGCCCAGCAAGCCTTCAGTGAAAGCTTGTCACTCACAGTAGCCCTGGGCTAGAGAGATTTGGACAATAGAGCAAAAAGAAGATAGGTAATGCCAAAAGGGGATGGCAGCCACAGAATCCAAGAGTGAGAGGTGCTGGGAGATACTGAGAGCAAGTAGCCTGCAATGCAAGTCTGGTATTTACATGTGAGACTTCTCTTTTCCTTTAAACATAATACAAGAAAGAGAACCTTGAAAAGTGTACCAGTAATACTAGAATTTGCCAAAGATAAGGTTGATGGAGAGGTCTCCAGGTAGGCAATTTTGTTCCACATTTTATTAACTGCCCTTGATGCTTTCGAGCAGGAGACAGAATGGAAAACAACAACAAAAACACTACCGTTCTGCATTTGCTCCTATAATTCCTCTTTCCTTGAATGGTTCTGCCTTTTACTGTCCAAAATCCAATCCATTCTTTAGGGCCTAAAATCAATTCACTTCCTGGAGGAAGTTTCTGATGCTTTATCTCTCATTTCTTCCTATTGTTTCTCTTAGAGCGGTTCTCAGAGTGTGGTCTTCCAGACCAGCAGCAGCATCACCTGAGAATATGTGAGCAAAACAACTCCTCAGTCCCTACCACAGACCCATTGAATCTAGAGATGAGGTTCAGCAATAGGTGTCTTAACAAGCCCTCCAGGTGATTCCTATCAGACTGAAGTCTGAAAACAATAAGAGGCATCTTATTAGATTGGCAGTCACATCATATCTCTCTATAGCTCAGTGCCATCCAATAGAGTCCCATCTCACAGCTAATGAAACCCAAATATTTGTAATGGCCTTCAGGGCCTTACATGTATATTAATTCCCATTCTATTTTCCTGACCTCATCTGCCCCACCCCACACTGTTCCTCTCACTCCACTACAGTCACTGAGGCTAATGACTAGAAAACATGCCAGGTTTGCTTCTGCCTTCACGCCTTTCTTGGAGCTGCTTTCTCTGCCTGCAGACTCCTCCAAGTTGTCTGTATGGCTCAGCCCCTCACTTCTTTCATGCCATTTCTTCTGTAAAGCCTGCTCTTGTCATCCTACTTGTAAATAGGTTCACCCTCACCAAGATTACCCATTCCTGTTTCCTGATTTGTTTTCTCCATAGGATTTATCTGCAAATAACATTGTGTATCTTTTACTTCCTCAAATTTTATATTGTTTGTCTCACTCTGCTAGAATGTAAGTTCCAAGAAAACAGAGACCTTACTTCATGTTCTCCTATTTTGTTCATTGATAGAGTACTTGATTTATGTGCTGACGAGTATTTAATAAATATTTGTTAAATTTGTGAATTTAGCACTTATTTTCTGTCTTCCCTTGTTCATGAACTAACACATTTGTTGTAGTCTTTGGTGCCAACTAGTCTATAAGCATCATGAAAAAAGACACCCTATCTTGGATGTCAGACTTCCTCACCATGCCTAGCATTGTGCTGAGAATATTTAGAGAGCGCATGAAACTTCTCATTTATAGATCTGACGATCTTGTTCCCTGGACTTGGGATTCAAGATGGAAAACTTATGCAATGCTCCATAAACATCTGGAGACCACCACCCCCCAAATCTAACACACAGTTCAAAGCTCTAAGCCTATTTCCTCTTCCTTGGCCAGCAATAATTTCCAGTCATTTCCCTTGACATGCAAAGAACCCATCTCTCACTGGCTGCTCTTTCTACCCCTAGGCTGTGCCTGCTCAGGCAGCCTCCATCTGTCCCTCACTTGAGTTCCAGAAACCCAGCATGACAGCTGAGATCTATAATTTATTAGATCCTTTCTGCTGGGTCTTTTCTTTCTTTCATTTTTCTGGGCATCATTGGTGCACAGGCCTTAGCACTGTGGGAGGGGCTGCAGGTGTTTGAAAGACCCCCAAAAGGAGGTAATCTGAGTAAAGCACTGGCCTAAGATAAGCAATTAGAGATTCTGTAAAATGCTGTGCAGGGAGAAAATGTCTTTATTACTTTAAACCGTGTCCTGGATCTCTTCACTGCCCTTCTTATTTGCATTTCCCTGAATGTATAGGAAAATCACATTTTGTTCTTTGAAGAAACATGTACATCGGTTGAGGATTATAACTTCTGAGAGGAGGGGGCAGATGGCACACATGAGTTGTCTTCTCAAACCTCAGTAAGCAATATGTGTTTTTAATAATCATCCGGTAATTAACAGCTGTGATTCAAAGCCTTTCATTTGGAAAAATAATAATAATAATTTTACTTCCTCATGCCAGGAGCCAGATGGGCAGCCAAAGAGACAAGCCTCCAGCTATGTATCAGACAAGTAGGGAAGGTGAGGTCCATGAGCTCCTTCATCACCCTGCACCTGGTACAACATCTGGACAGGAGAACAAAGCAATGGCCTAGACACCTGTGCCCCCCCCACACACACACTTGTTCACTTAGCACTAATTACAGTTTTGGTTTGTAATCCCTGCTATACAAAGTATAGTTCTTCTCTCCACTGATTTGTTCTAAATGACCTCTTTTAAAAGGTGTACTGCCTGATAAATAGTGTCAAACTGGAAAATTATTTTGAGATATCATATAACCATGAATTCTTTATTCGATTCAAAGAAATTGCATTGGCCCTTAGGCCTTCTTGCAACTTACTTTCACCAACTCAGCCAACCCCCCACCTCCCATGCTGATTTCTGTTACCTCAAGGTCAATGAATAGCAAACCATTTTTCAGTAGCACATCATTCTGTCTGTAGCCAATATACTCAGCATCTTCACAAAGCTCTCTCTTTCTCTAATACACACACACAAAACTCTGCTGAATATATCAGAGGAGGGAAAATAAGTTAAAAGAGGAGGGTGACATAAAGCAATTTATATTATATTTCTCATTAAGTCCAGTGTCTGGTCTCCTAGAGGCTTTGGTATGATGGCTGGAGTTTATCTGCTTGGCTGAAACCATTTGAAACTTGACGTGGATTCCAGGGTTTTGTATTGCCCACATAAAAAGAAAGAGAGGAAGAATGGAAGGGAGGGAGGGAGAAAAGGAGAAAGGCAGAAAGAAAGAAAGGCAGAGTAGGAGTGGTCTCGATAACTTCCCATTTTTATTCCTGTTTTTGTTTGCTATATGTTTAATATGAACCATCATGGAGTAGATACCATAGAGCAAACAATCATGGAGACCGAATTCTGGTTTACCAACGTGTGTTTGATATAGCTTGAGTGGAAGAGGAGCAGTGGTAACTGATTCCTGGCTCTGCTGTTTCATCCATCATCAATAACAATAGCATAGCCGCAGTTGCCTTTCTAATCCTGCTTTGAGGTGTTTAATATTTTAATGGTGGCCATGGCAAACAAGCTTAAAAAACCACTGGATTATATGAATGACAGAAGATAATGCCTTATAACTTTCAATGGCCAGATTCTGAAAAGAAGATTTGGATATTTCCAAGTCATATAGTAGAAAGTATTCTTTCATTAAAAATGAGAATCAGAAAAACTCAATTCCAGTTTTAGATGTGCCATTAAATAGCTATGTGACCCTGGATTGGTGTCATTTCACCTCTCTGGGCAGAGAGATTCCTCTTCTGAAAAATTAGAAAATAGTAATGAATATGCTCTATGTTAGGATTTTGAGATAGTAATAATATAAATTGTGGTCAAAGAGTTGAAATCTGGTTCTTCCTCTCCCTTAACCAACATTGAGACTATTTCATTTAACCTTTTTGAGTCATCATTTTCTCACTGGAAAAAATTATAAATTAAAAGTGAACATTTTAGGTATTGTGATTGTGTAATACTAACAATAGAAAAGAAGAGTTGATATTTCAGACCATTAAATAATAATGAGGTAGAAGAAATAGTTCTGATGGCCTTGAGATGTCCCTTTTTAGGACTGATTCACCATAGCTGTGACCCTCTCACTCTAGTGGCCCTGAAACTTTCTACAAATTTGTTGAAGCTAAACCAAATTTATCAGTCATCTTACTATGACCATCCCTATAATCCTCTTTACCCCTAGAATCTATGAGAGTGTAGAAAATAAAATACCAATATAAGCATCTTTACTTTCATCAATAGATTATCCCTCACTTCCTTCCTTCACTCTCTGTAAGGGTTAGTCAAGATCTTGAAATCTGTATGTTTCTAAATTAAAACATGGATTCAATTATTTTTGTGCTCGAAGAGTGATTTTGGAATCTTACTCTATAATAATAAGCCCATATCAAAGGAATCTCCACAAAGTTTTCCTTTTGTTAGTCAGGCAGCAGGCATGTTGTTATTTTACGTGCCAAACAATTCACTCTTACTGTTTGTAATTTGTAGGGGAAAATGACTCGCTAGAGATCCAGAATACACCCCTAAATGTAGTGAGTTCTTTTGCATGTCTAGAACCTTGGATAACATTATTTAAGCATGTAGTGGAAATGAAATGATTTAAAAAATAATAATGAGAGTACTTATAATTATACTTGCACCTGTTATTATTTATTGGACACTATACAAAGCATTGTATTCAGTGCTTTATTAGCATTATTTTCTTTAATTCTCACAACAACCTTAAGAGAGAGGCAATGTAATCCTTATTGTAAGATTAAGAGACTGAAAGAAGGATTAGAGAAGTTTCGTAACTTGCCAAGGATCATAATTCTCTTTGGTACATGGAGATGGTACTCAAATCCAGGCATATTTGACTCCAAAGACAGTGCTCTTACCCATTTTGCATATTTACTCTTTATTAAGTACGTAGGATGCCAGCTAATGTGCTAAACCTATTTTAAACATTATCTCATTTTATGATCACAAAAACCTAATAAGGAAAGAATTGTTATCTCCATGTTATACATGAGAAAGTTGAGGCTCAGAAAGCTTACATAACTTGTCCAAGACCTTCCAGCCAGAACTAGTGAATTCGGCAATCCATCCTGTGAATCTTGGCCCTCAAAGCTACTGTGCTAAGCTGAAATTTGAAAGAGGCAAGGGTAGCACCATAGGATCAAGGAAAGAGAAATCCTGATGTCTCCTGATGTGCTCCAGTAGCTTTTCTGCTGCTAATTATTTGGGTTATTCTGCGTTTCCAGGGTCATTTATCTAAACTGGGCAGGAATGTCTTTTCAGAATAGTAACATTATGTACTTAAAAAGATATTTGCTATTGTTCTTTCTAGTTCCAAAATTATTGATTTAAAGTGAAAGAATTTTTTCAATAGAAAAGAAAAAACATTCCTCATTAACTCTAAAGATTGAAGTATTTCTATGTACAAACAAGGAGAAAAAAGCTGGTCATTATTATTTAAGTACTGACAAAAGATAAAACACTCATCGAAGTGCTCTACTCATTTAACTCTTATAAAAACCTTGTAAAGTAAGTAATTCTTATTTCCCCTATTTTATCAATAAGATAATTGAGGCAAAGAGAGGTTAAGTAATTTACCCAAGAATTCCTAGATAGTAAGTAAAGGAGAAGGGACTTAAATTCGCAGTTTATTTCACAGTCCATACCTTTAACTGCTATAAGACACTGCCTCTAAAGTCAAAGGAGTTCATTAGCCTAATCAATCTGGTGCTAAATTGTATTGGGAATGCAGAATGATGTGGAAAGTGTTAAAGCTTAGATGTTAGGAAAAGTTGGGTTTGAATATCGACATTGCCACCATCACTTGGCTGTCAGCTTTATCAGAGTAAGTATCCAGTCTGATTTATTTTCCCCCTACCATCACCTATAATACATATTTGTTGAATGAGTAAACAATATTTTGGGGGTGGAGCCAGCCTTACGAACTATATATGGTTCATTCCAAAGCCCAAGAGCTTTCTTTTCTCCAGGACTATCTTACAGAATAAATTGATACAGACCTGTTCAAATCTAAGGATTATCCAGGCAGCATAAGCAAGCAGCTTGAGAGATGAAAGCAGACACACTACATCTAACAAGATGTATGACCTCTATGACTCTCTACTTATTTCTCCATAAATTTGAGATCATGTTGTTACATGTGCTTGTTATAACTATGTTACCACTATAAGTGATAACTATGTCAAGCACATAGCACATGGCCTGGCACGATGTAGGCATACAATAATTGGTAACTTCTCAATCATCTTTCTAAAACAATGCCAACTGAAACAGTAGTATCTGTAGCCTATGTCAGTTATCTTTTTTGAATCATTGTGCTTCTTTGCTCTGAGGAAGCACCCACTGAAACACTAGGGTTCTGGGCCTGTTTTCTTCTACAAAGGTTTTTAAGAAAGCTTGCAGTGAAAATATACTCAAGGTGAGCATGAACATCAGTAAGAATAAACCATTACCAAAAAAAAAAAAAAAAAAAAGGAAGTCCGCAAAAAAGGAAGAGCACTCGTGGTACAAAGTAATTTCCAATTACTTGCAATTTGCACCTTTATGAATGTCTCTTAAAATTGAAGCTGTTGTTACTTTTCCACTTAAATTTTGGAGAGGGGATTTCCAAGTGGATGAATCATGATGATCTGGCTGCTCAACCCACACTAGCATTGATGGAGCACAACAGAACACTTAAAATAAACAAGGTCCCCTTGGCCTCCATAAATGCTTTCATACTTAGCAAATAAGTAGCATGTTTAACTTGGGATCCCAGGCATGAAATAGCTTGTCACATTTCTACAGCATTTCAAGGACCATCCGGAAACATCATTTCTCTGGCTTGGTTCTCCTAAGGTAATGACCCCTCTAGCATATTAAGCCTACAAGGCTATGGGGCCTCCTGTTCTGTTATATGTACTCCCCTGTGACTTTGGCCTACTTTAATATAGCTTTCACTGCTATAGATTGTCAGGAGCTCTATCTTTACCCTTCTTCTTCAACGTTCTCACCAACATTATGGAATTGGCACAGCCAATTGATTCTGGCCAAGATGGAGTAACAGATATTAAATTACCCTTCTGTCTGAAACAACAACAGCAACAAGACAGACAAAATATATGGGACATTGGTTTCTAAGACACTAGACATTAGGCATTAAAAGATAGTGATCCCTGAGAGATGAAAAACAAATGAAGTGAGCCCTATAATTGCCCCAGCTAACATCTTGGAGAGAGTATACAGGCACAGTACAGGGAGGGGTAATCATTCAGAGCCTAGAGGACTCCCTGAATTGAGCAGCTGAGAGAACAGGGAAATGAAGGCAGTTAAGGTTCTCAGAACAGAATACCAGGAAGGAGAGACCTACACAGAGAGAGAACTTCAGAGATCTGAGAGGGTCCCCTTGTGTATTCAGCAGAGTAGTCATTGCATGTATGTGATGAAACTTCCAAAGTCTTGGGAAAAAAACCATCTAAAGGATTAGAAGAAACAGTGCCCAGCACTCACATAGAGTCAGGAATAGTGTCTATTTCTACCAGGCAGACTAGAAAACTTATGATTTGTGAGACACTGAGTTGAGTATCTTGCCTCAATAGTGGGGCCTAACACTGACCATTGCCTGATCTCACCTAACAAATCTTAAAAATAAGATCCTGAAGAAATGAATTTTTAGATAAAACCCTCCCACGAAGAAACATGTAAGCCCAAATGATTTCACTGGTAAATTTCACAAAACATTTAAGGATGAAATAATATCAACTACATACAAACTCTTACAGAACATTAAAGAGAATAAGTACCAATTCATTCCACTAGCCTTGCATATCCTGATGCCAAAATTATAAAGAAACATTAAAAAAAAAATTACAGATCAGCATCCCTCTTGAATATATATGTAAATATTCTAAAGAAACTTTTAGTAAATTGAATTTAACAATACATAAAAACAATACATCAGAACCATGTTAGTTTTATTCTAGGAAAAAAGTTTAGTTTAATATTTAAAAAATCAAATCAATGTAATTCACAATATTAGCAAACTAAAATAAGAAAAGAATATGATTATCTCAATAGACAGAGAAAAAAATTGACAAAGTCTAACAATCATTTCTAATTACTGCAGGGAAAAGGCTTTTAGTAAATTAAGACAAGAACTTTCTCACTCTGATTAAAGAACATCTATCAAAACCCTATAGCTATTAACATATCTAAAAGTAAAAGACAGAATGCTTCCCATGTAAAATCAGAAACAGGACAAGGATATCTGTTTAGATGATTTTATTTAACCTTGTGCTTGAGGTTTTAGCCAATGCAATAAGGAAAGAAGAAATAAAGGTATCCAGATTGGAAAGGAAGATGTAAAACTTATTTTGCAGGTGACATGATTGCCATTACAGCATACCTGATTAACTCTACAAAAAAGCTACTAGACCTGAGTGTAGTAAGATTTGGCAAGATAAAATATTCTATATAAAAATCAATTGATTTTCTATATACTAGTAATGCATAATTTAAAATTTAAATGAAAAAAGTGTTATTCAACAAAGGCATTGGAAATTTAAATAATTAGGGCTAAATCTGCCAAAGGATATCTAAGACCTATACATTGAAAGTTACAAAACATCCTTTAAGGAAATTAAAGGAAATCTTGATAGAAATATATACTGATGTAATCAGTCATAAGACTCATTATCAAGATGAAATTTTTCTCAAAACTAATCTATAGATTTAATACAATTTCAATCCAAATATGAATAATTTTTTAGTGAAAATCGACGAGCTGAATTTAAAATCCATATGGAAGTACAAAACACACAAGAGAACCAATTTTTTTTTTAAATGAAAGATAGAGTTGGAGGCTTAACTCTACCTGATTTGAAGCCTTGTAAAGTTACAGTAAATAAAACAGTGTGGTATTGGCATAAAGATACAATAGATCAATGGAACAAAATAGAGTCTAGAAATTGACCCACAGTTGTAAGGACAACTGATTTTTTTAAGTGCTAAAGCACTTCAATGGAGAAAAGATGTAATCTACAAATGGTGCTGGAACAATTACATAACCACAGGTTAAATTTTTTTTTCAATCCATGCTTTGCACCATATGCAGAAAGCAAGTCCAAATGGATCAAAGACCTAAATGAAAATGAACAAAAGCATAAGAGAAAATGTTCATGACCTTAAATTAGGCAATAAAATTCCTTAGTTGTGATGTCAAAAGCACAATATATAAAAGAAAAAATCAAACAAACAAATTGGACTTCAAAATTTAAAAGTTTTGCTCTTTTAAGGGGACTGTTAGGAAAATGAAAACATAAGCTACAGACAGAGAAAGATATTTCAGATCACATATCTGATATATGTGTGTGTGTGTGTGTGTGTGTGTGTACAGAATAAAAAGAACTTTCAAATATCAATAATAAAGACAAAATAACGCAATAAAACTTTCCAAGAAAACTGAACAGTTAACCAAAGAATATATACCATTAGCAAATAAGCACACAAAAATATGCTGAACATTATTAGTCATTAGGAAAATTCAAATCAAAACCATGATGAGATACCACTACACCACTATTAAAATGGCTATAATTAAAATTCCAAATGTTGGCAAGAATATAAAAGTACTAATACTCTCATAGACGGCTGGTGGGAATGTAAAATGGTACAATCGTTTTGGAAAGTAGTTTGGGAATTTGTAAAGAGCTAAACATACGCTTACTGTATAATCTAACAATTCTACTTCTAGATATTTTACTCAAGAGAAATAAAACCATATGACCATACAAAGACTTGTTTGTGAATGCTAATAGCAGCTTTATTTCTACTAAGCAAAAACTATACACAATCCACATGTTCATCGATATGTGAATGGATAAACAAATTGTTGTATATTCTTACAATGAAATATCCCTCAACAATAGAAAAGAATTAACTGTTGAGAAATGCAAGATGAATGAAATCGCAAAATAATTATACTGAGGTAAAGAAGTCAGACCAAAGCAAATACATACTGTGTGATTTCAAATATCAAAAACTCCAGAAAATGAAAATTAATTTTTGGCGACAGAAATGAGATCAATGGCTGCATGAGCAGGAAGGGGCTGACAGGTAGAAGGATATGTTCACTATCTTGCTTGTGATAATTAAACCTAAATAAAATTCACAAGTATATACACATGTCAAAACATCAAATTTCACACTAATTTATTGTCTATCAAGTAGTTTATCTTATATCAATTATACCTCATAAAGTTAAATATGTATAT
>NW_011889069.1:1679440-1690630 GCF_000151845.1 Pteropus vampyrus | reverse complement strand
AAAAAAATCTTTACACCCATTTGTCTTATATACACCTTTGATCCAGGTATCTTTCCCCCGCCACCCCGCCACCCCAATCTCTGCAAACTGACTTACCTTTGAGAAGTTTTGCTGGATTTATTAAAAAAAGAATTTACGGTATTCCTGATTTAATCTTGCTGTACATAGGAATGGGAATTCTGTAACTACCTCCCTCTTCACATTGCCTCTTTCCCTAGTGTGAACTTATCCTTTAAACAAAACTGCATTTACTGCTGAGATAATATACAGAATACTTCTAATAGCATCTGTAGTGAGTTGAATTGTGCTATGATGTTCAAATTTAACCGCCAGTAGCTGTTTATGTGATCTTATTTGGATAAAGGTCTGTTCAGATGTAATCAAGTTAAGATATTGTACTATGTTTTGTGTGTGTCTGTGTATGTGTGTGCGTGTGTTGAAGTCCCAACCTCTAGTACTGCAGAATGTGACTGTATTTGGAGATCAAGCCTTCAAAAAGACAATTAAATTAAAATGAGGATGTTAGAGTAGGCTCAAATATAATCTGACTATTATCCTTATAAGAAGAAATTTGGATATATACAAAGGCACCAGAGACATGCACATAGAGGAAAGACCATGCAGGGACAGAGCAAGAATGTGGCCATCTACAAGCCAGAGAAAGAGGCCTCACAAGAAACCAACTTGCAGACAAACCCACATCTTTTAGGGTTGTCTCTACAATTATTAGATTTTTTGTAAAGAAAAGGAGAGGGAGATTTAGATAAACACACAGAGTGGAGAGCACCCTGTGAAAATGGAAGCAGATCTTATAATAATATAACTATAAACCAAGGAAAACCAAGGATTGCTGGCAACCACCAGAAGGTAAAACAAAGTTGGAACAGATGCTTTATGAAAGTCTTCAGAAAGAATCAACCCTGCTGGGCACCTTCATTTTGAACTTCTAGTCTCTGAAACTGTGAGAAAATAGATTTCTGATGCTTTCATCCACCCACTTTGCGGCGATTTGTTACAGCAGCCTTAGAAAATGAATAGAGCCTCTCAGAAACCAGTTTTCCTCTTTTCCTTTCAGTAATAGAAAATATCTCCCCCCATCTCCCAATTTAGTTGGGCCTCCACCTATGTACTTACAGACTACATTTCCCAGGCTTCTTATAACAGTGTAGTCATGTGATTAAGCTTGAGCCAATGATACATGAGCAAAAGAGATTTACATTGCTGGTCCTGCATTCTTCCTTCCCCTTCGCCAACTGGAAACTGGTGATAATTGGAACAATCATGGAAAACAAATGGAGATGATAAAGCCACTGCTTGGCCTTGATCTACTTATTTCTAAACTGTCAAGTGAGAGAGAAATAGAATCCTAGCCATTAAGTCATAGTATTTGGGGGTGGCCTAATAACCTAATATCTAATAATCATCCTTTTCTCTATTGTAGCAAAAGCTCCTAAAAGCTAGTATTTGTTGTGTAATTTCCTGAAGCATCTAGCTTTTTTTGAACAAACAGGTCTTCCTTCTTTATTTTATCATTAAAAAAGCACTTATTAAGCAAGTATGACTCTAGGGATGCTTCAACTTGAAAAATTAAGAAACTCATTTCAATAAATGTAAATCAAGTGAAATAGCACCACTCAAACCACAATACTTTGTTTCTCAGCCATGGGAAATAGCAAAGTTTATGGAAGTTGGCTCTGTGTCTGCAGAGGAACAGAAGCAATGTGCTGTCAAATGTCTCATAGACATCATGGGGTGATACTGGACTATAGTAGACTAGAGAAAGACACCTTGTGTGAAGATATGTGCTATATGCCTTAAATCTGTGCTACCCCTAAGGGGGCATTTGCTTAATCTGTGAAATGATACACTTAAATTGATTCTAAATAAAAGGAGTAGACCTGAGTAAGGAAAATGTTCAGAAAAGAAGAGAAAAATTTTTAGAGATTAGTTCTCTAAAAAATAGAAAGGAATGAATTGGGCCTGGAGAAGTTAAGAAAAATCATTTCAGACACGATTGCTCCTGGTGGCAGGAAGTGTTAATGAGGCATTTAACATTTGGACTTTGCTTAATAGCTGAGGCTAAGTTGAGACAGGCTAGGCTGAACCATGTAGATAGGAGGAGGACAATAAAGTAAATGGTTAGAAACAGAACTTTATCACAGTTAAGTGACAACAATACCCTTTTGTATGTAGCTGGATTGTAATCTTCTCTCTCTCTCTCTCTCTCTCTCTTAATTGCATGTATGACACTGTGTAATTTATTTTTAGAACATGTACTCAAATATTTTCTGTTTTATTGCTCTAAAAATTTCCATTTCTGTATAATAACACACTGAGTGTGTAGCGTGACATCCTTGTTTTCCCATACAAAGACAGACTTGATCCCTACCCTTATGTTGTTCTAAAGGGGAACTTGGCAGCATCTACAGTAGATGAGATGGACTACTGGAGACACATACACAACTATAAACTACTTAAACCTCCACCCGCTGGTCAGCCTTGGCCCTGAATCTGCCATTCCATGGACCCTCCACTGAAAAACCACACTGTCCAATATTTTACAGAGGAACTATTGTGTTTCCCTTTTTCTTTCTCTATCCTTCCTTCCTCCCTCATTTTCTTCCTTCCTTCCTTCCTTCCTTCCTTCCTTCCTTCCTTCCTTCCTTCCTTCCTTCCTTCCTTCTTTCCTTCTTTTATTCTTTCCTTTGATGAATTCATTATTATTTGTCAAGGAAGGAAAGAGAAAAAGAAGCAAAAGCAGAAGCAGAAGAGAAGGAGAAGGAGAAGAAGGAGGGAGAGGAGAAGAAGGAGGGAGAGGAGAAGAAGGAGGAGGAGAAGGGTAATAATAACAATAATTAGAAGAAAGAGAAAAAGAAGAGGAAAAGACAAAAGCTATCTACTAATAGCCCATCAATTATGGGTAATTGTTCACATTTTGTTATATATAATAATCTCTATTTATATGATATATGTATGTGTATGTGTGCATATATATACACACGTACAAATACACACACAAATATATGATAAAATATTTATCCTAACAGCAGAATCTCTCCTCTTCAGGCAGTTTATTTGTCTTCATTTGGGAGGATATTTTGAAGATACAAAAGCTGAGAAAGGACAACAAAAACTATATGTGGCTAAACTGTTTTATAAACTGTTCAATTGGAGGCATTGTTTTTATTCCTGAGTGGGCAAAAGGATTTCTAGTAATAGAAATTTCTATTGGTCATTTTTATGTTGTTTATGGTGTGGCATGAGATGTAATTCTTCTAGGTAACTCACATGTGAATTCATGAAAATATTTCCTATATTTCACAGCTTTGAATTTGTTGTGGCTTTGGAATAATACATCGGTACGGCCTGGAAGGCTTGTAAATCTCATATTGCTGGCCCTGACCCCAGAGTGTCTGAGTCTGGGATAGAGAATTTGCATTTCTTACAACTTCCCAGATGCTGTTGATGCTTGATGGTTTGGGAATCACACTTCGAGAACCATTAGTCAATGATGGAAAAGAACTGAGTCGTATGCTTGGGTAGATAGTGGCATCACATTGAGTATATTATTTGGTATCATGCACTTTATTCAACCAAATATTTTGAGAATTTTTCTATGTCATTAAATAGTTTTTGGAAACAGATAAGAGAAATCGTAGCATATTTGTGTGTCAGTGGGAGTGATCTGAGAAAAAGAAAAGGGAGTATGAGAAAAAGAGTTGAGAATTGTCCTTGAGTTAATGAAAGGAGGTGGCTTCTGTGCACCAGAGGCTGGGTTACTTCAGACTTACTGTCTCCAGCTGCCTTCCTCTCCATTCTCTCTTTGCCCCCATTACTATTCTAACATTGTTTTTGTCAAGGTTACTAATGACCTCCACATTGCTAATCCAATGTCCTGTCCAGTGTTAAGAGCTCCTCACAATTAACCTAGTAGCAGCATCTCACACTATTGATCATTTCCTCTTTACAGCACACTTTTCTTCCCTTAGCCTCCAGGATATAACACTCTCTCGTTATAGTTTCTGTCTTTCCTTCTATCACAAGAACTGTTCCTTATTAACCTCTTTTATTGGTTCTTCTTCTTCTATGATGGAGAGTTATAACTGTATCTACTCAGTGGTGAAGCATCTTGAGCTCACACTTTGGACAGCTTCTCTTTTGTATCTATACTCCTTATTGTGATCTCACCCAGGTTCATGCTTTATACCTCATTTACATGCTGATGACTCTCAAATGTGCCAACCTGCAAAACTTTTGCCCTTAACTGCACACTTACATAACCAACTATCTATTCAAAATCTCTACTTGAATGACTAACAGACATCATGCCTAAGAGTGTATGCTAGTCTTTCCTAACTAAAGTATTCCCAGATATGTTACTGACAATGCCATCCTTCCAGATGCTGGGGCCAAAAACGTTTAGGTCAACTTGACCTAACAACCTGTCATTTACATACAACTATCAATAAATCCTTTATGAATTCCTGTTGCTTTTGCCTTCAGACTAACCACTATATCTGTCTCAACCACCTCTCCACTTCTACCATCATCTCTTTCTTGGATTATTGAGAAAGAGTCTCCCAAAAATATTCCTGCTTCCAATCTGGTCTCTACAACGGCCTACAAAACCCTGTCTTAGGTAAGGACCTCTCTTCCTCTCCTCTTCTGCCTTACCTCTCTGTCCTTATCACCCCCCGCCCCCCTTGCTCGCTCTGTACCAGCCACACTTGCTTGCTTCCTTGCTGTTCCTGAACACACCAGACAAGCTCTCATTTCACGGGCTTCTCGGTCTCTTTTTTTCTCTGTGGAATGCTTTTTCTCTCTCTACAGATATTTGCAGCACTTACTCCATTGTTACCTTCATGCATTTGTTCAAGCTTCCAAGTGAGGCCAGCTGTGAAAATCCACTTTAAGATTGCAACCCCACCACCTCATCCTTTGTCATGGCCCATCACTCACTCATCTCTATATATATTTTTTAGCACTTACACCATCTCCTTACATTTGCTATATATATACATGTATATGTATATGTATATATTTTATGTTATACTTTTTATCTCTTTTCTCTCCACAAAAATGTAAACTTTCCAAGGGTAGGGATTTTTGTTTGGTTCATTGATGCGTTCCCAAGGTTTAGAACCATTTTGAACACATAGAAGATCCTCAATAGATTTTTGATGAGTGAACGAAACATGCGACTTCATAATTTACATCATATTTACTGTACATAAATGTTCCACTAAGGTTTGGCATTTAGGTTATTTCCACTATTTTGTTGTTTTATAGAACACTGAAATAATAGCCTTTCATAAAAACCTTTTATTAGTTACATTTTAACCACCCTAGGATATAATCTCATAAATGAGAAAACTAGCTAAAATTGTGTAGGTATTTTAATACTTTTGTTGCACACAGCCAAACTGCTTTTCAGCTTACATTTCCAGCAGCAATGTTTGAGAATACCCACTGTTAAGGTAAAGAGTTAACATTTTTTCTAACCTTTGACACTCTGTGAGGCAAAAAGAGGCACATCTCAATTTTACATTAATTTGAATTTCTTTGAGAAAAAGTGATTTGAAGTTTTTGTTATGTTTCTTGATTGTTAACATATTTTAACTAGATTTTCAGATCTTTTGCTTGTTTCGTTATTGAAATATTTATGTCTTCTTATTGATTTTTGAAGTTCTTATGTATTAAAGACATTAACAGTTTGTTGTATTGTTACAAATATTTACTCACATTGAGTGTCTCATATTTTGTGATGTTTGATACCCAGAAGAATTTAATTTAATTTTGCTGAATCCATCCATCTCCCCTCCCTTATTATGTTACTGCTTTTGGACACAGACAGACTTTCTCCATCTGAAATCTCATGAAGATTTACTTATATTTGCTTCTAGTTTTAATGGTTTCGTATTTTACTTTCTGTTCTGCAATCTAACTATAATTTATTTTGAAGTTGAGCTCC
Organism: Pteropus vampyrus; assembly: GCF_000151845.1. Taxonomy (NCBI): domain Eukaryota; kingdom Metazoa; phylum Chordata; class Mammalia; order Chiroptera; family Pteropodidae; genus Pteropus; species Pteropus vampyrus. The sequence continues at coordinate 1,684,659 of NW_011889069.1, read as the reverse complement.
ATACGGATTTTTCACTATTAGAAAAATCTACATCACTTGTTGAATACCCTTTCTTTCCTAACTATTTCTGAAATTGTCATATTCAGACACAAAATTCTTATATTTCATAAAAGTACTTCTGGGCAATCAATTCTGCTACATATATCACTCTATTGATTCTTATGCCAAGACCCACAGTTTATATGTAGTTTTTGTGAAATGTAGTTTTTTGAAAATAGGCAGGGCTGTTCTTCCCATCCTCCATTTGTTTTTCTTTTGAGATTTTCTCTGCTGTGGTAAAAGTGAACATTATTTTCCCTTGACATCTATTCCAACAAAACAAAACAAAACAATTAATATTTTGCTTAGAATTTCATTTAAACTATAAAGTCACTAAGAAAAACTGACATCTTAACAGTATTCAATCTTTTCGTCAGAAATATATTTTCTCCTTTTTTTGTTTGTACGTCATGGTGTTAGTGTTGTTCACCATTTCGTCCTATTTCATATCTTCTCAGGCTCTGTAACATTTTTTCCCTGCTCTGGAATCAGAGAACGTGGCTTCTGCCCCAGCTCCACCACTTGCTCACTGCGTGACCTTGGGCAAGATACTCGATCTATTTAAATCTGTTAATTTATCTGTAAAATGGACTTACAGCAGTAACTAACAATTAGATGGCTTTAAAGATTAAATAGGAAAGTTATGTTAAAAACTCTTTATGTGGAACTAAATAAGCACTTATTAAATGCTAACTTTCAAAAATCAGCACATCTTTAGCATTACCATTCTTACTTTTTAAAGAGAAAGAGTGAAGGTCATTAGAGAAGCAGAGTCTGATAAATCGTGGATTCAAATAATTGACCCTTGGTGAAGAAGAGATCAGAGATCCTATGTCAGAGGCTCTGCCTCCAAAGATACTCTTCTGATATTTGAGTTGCATGGAGGGTTAACAGACCAAACCATGGCTGAGGAGAACATTTGGGGGCTATTTATGAACATCCAAGGGAGGAGCTGCAGGGGGCTTGTGAGAAAGTTAGCTCTTCTCCACCAGGATAGGGTGCATGGGTGTGTGTGCCCCATGCAGTTCCACAAGGTCTCAAGCCCAGAGTTTGGTTTCATGCTCTGTTATTGCCATCCTGAAATGCTTGTTAATTTCTTAATGAGAATCCTATATCTTATTTTTGCACTGGGTCCCACACATAAGGTAGCTGTCTTATCTGCACGACTTCTATAGCTTGCTTAGCTTTCCATCTGATGGAGTGAGGCCAGCCCTGTGTTTTTCCAGGCCCTTAGCCCTAAAGCCCCATGGATACACCAATAAATTAGGAAATAAAAAAGCACTCAGCAGTGTGCTTACTATAAAGTGTGAGGAAGAGCTGGAGAATATACTTTTTCAGAAATGTGAGTATTGAACATTGATGTACAGTTAAATTGTAAGTCATGATTTACAAGCTAACTGGACACTCAGATTAAAAAAAAAGAATAAAAAGTGAGAGATAAAAGAATGTCGGAGGGACAATTCTTGCTCATGATTTTGGATCCTGTAGTTCACGGCAAAGCTGGCAAATCCCTCTTTTTCTTCCATCCACCATGCCCAGATGCCACTCTGGCAACTAATTGTTTTCTCCTTAGAAGTGAGTGAGGGTATTTAACAGCAGTGCTTGGGAGAGAAGAGGAATAACATTCACTGAGTGTCTATCATATGCCAGGCATTGTACTAAGGACTTTACATAGAGTTTCTCATTTATTCCTCACAATGGCCCTGTGGGTGGGTATTATTATCTCTATTGTATGGATAAAGAAACTGGACCAAGTCACACATATAGTAAGTGGCTAAGAAAAATGATGTATTCCCAGTTCTGTCTTTTACCAATTGTCTGTTCTTTTTAGTGTAATATATTGTCCACTAAGTGGAAACTTAGACAGATAAAGAAATATTTCAATTCATATTCCAAATACTGTGCTAAATGCGTTACATTTTAACTCGCATAATTATCTCAATGAAACTGGGGCTCAGAAAGTTTAAGTAACTTCTCTAAGAACTCAGAGCTATTAAGTGGCAGAACCAAAATTCAAACTTATATGGTCTGTCTCCAAACACAAAATTTATATTCGTTCTATGATGCTTCCTTTTCTAAGAAAAATTGGGACAAGATAGAGCAAACTTAATGATTGCATATAGATTGAAGATGGAAAAGGTCAAGGGTATTTTCTAGGTTTCCCATTTGAGCTGGTAGGAAGTTGATGTCATTTAATGAAATGTGAAATATAAATGGCTGAGGTGCAAGTTTTAGGGAAATGATTGTGACATCACTTTTGGACATGCTGAGTTTGGGTGCTTGGAGGTATCCAGGAAGATGTTACACATAACAGTAGCTTTTTTACAGAGTCCCTTTGAAGATTGAATGAGTTAATGCATGCAAAGTACTTAGACGGGTGCCTTGTGCAAAGTAAGTACTACATAAGTGTTGCTGTTATTATGGCCCAGTGAACAACTGGGTCATCGTAGAGCTAAGAAGATTAGTATAACCCAGTAAGCAACTGGGTCAAATGGAGTAAAGAAGAAAGATCTTGGCTAGAGATATAAAATGAAGAGTTTTGAATTTAAAGACAATAACAGAAGTCATGAGAGAAAAGGAAATCTCTTACGGAGAAAGGGTAGAATGAGAAAAGATCCTTAGGAAGCAAACATCTTGATAAATATACAAATTGTCTTTAAGGTATTGGATAAAGTCTGGTCATTAGAAAGTTCCTGAAGTTTCAACAGAAGGGAAACATTTCTTTATATTTTCAATAAAGCATTGAGTCTCTGATGAAAACAAACAAACAAACAAACAAACAAAAAAAACAGTTCCTTGGATGGTTATCAATATAATCAGAAATAACAAATAAAATATGATTCAACCAAACTCTTAGAGAAAGGAGACCCCAGCTATCCAAACTGTTCTGTTTATCACCTGAATGGAATGATCACCAGAGTTTATGCTCAGCATCATCATCTACTGAGAATTTCCCAGCTCATCCATTAGCTTCCAGCCCAAATGTAGTATCCAAGCCTCTATGCGGTCAAGAGTCCTGGTATCCAATAGCCATGGCGTAGTTCAAGATATTAAACACATGCGCGCGCACGCACACACACACACACACACACACACACACACATACACACACACACACATACACGTTCAGTATCTTCTGGTTGCTGCTTTGGCTAATAATTTTGGAGGATCCCTCTGATCCCCAGGGCTCAGTATGGATTTCCTGCAGAAAGTCTTTGATGTTAATCATCTTGGTTTGATGCTCCTCAGTAGTTCCCTGCTCTTGCCTCCATCACAGCATTTATCTATTGAACTGATACTTTCTACTTTTCTATCTTCCTTATTATACTATAAGCTTATACTAAAGATAGTTTTTCTTACAATCTAACACAGTGCCTTACTATCACAGGTGCTGAAGGAGTCTCATTTTTAAAAATCTATTTTTGTAAAGTGTATTTTTTAAATAATAATTTTACATTTTTCAGTTATAATTGGCATGCAATTTTATACTAGTTTCAAGTGTACAACATAGTGATTGGACATCTATATAACTCACAAAGTGATCACCCCAATAAATCTAGTGCCCCTCTGACACCATATTTAGTTAATACAATATTATTGGCTATACTCCTTATGCTATACTTTCTATTTCCATGACTATTTTGTAACTACCAATTTGTACTTCTTAATCCCTTCCCCCTATTCAATGACCCCCCAACTCCCCTTCTATCTGGTAACTCTCAAAGTGTTCTCTGTATCTATAAGTTTGTTTCTGTTTTTTTGTTTGTTTATTTATTTTGTTCTTTAGATTCCACATACACATGCAATCATATGAAATTTGTCTTCCTCTACCTCTGCACACTGCCCTCCAGATCCATCATGACATAGCTTTTTCCATCTCATTACTTTTAATCTGCGTGTCTCTTTTAATCTAAAGCGGGTCTCTTATAGGCAGCATATATAAAGGTCTTGTTTTCTTATCCATTCAGCTACGCTGTCTTTTGATTGGAGCATTTAATTCTTTTTTCATTTGAAGTACTTATTGATAGATATGTAGTTATTGTGATTCTTTATATTTTTGATATATATTTTTTCTTCTTAAAGAAGTCCCTCCAACATTTTTCCTGTAATTCTGGCTTGGTAGCGATAAACTCTTTCCCTCTTTTCTTTTCTGGGAAGCTCTTTATCTGTCCTTTGATTCTAAATAATAACTTTTCTTGGTAGAGTAAACTTGATTGTATGGCCTGGGTTTTCATCACTTGGTATATTTTGTGCCAAACCCTTCTGGCCTGCAAAGTTTCTGCGAGAAATCAGCTGACAGTCTTGAGTATTCTCTTATATGTAACTAATTGCTTTTTTCTTGCTGTTTTTAAGATTCCCTCTTTGAATTTAACCTTTGACATTTTGATTATGATGTGTCTTGATGTGGACCTCTTTGGGTCCATCTTATTTGGGACTCTTTGAACTTCCAGTAGTTATATGTCTATTTCCCTCACCAGGTTTTCCATCATTATTTCCTCAAATAGTTTTACGTCATTATTTCCTCAAATAGGTTTTCAATTCCTTGCTCTCTCTCTTCTCCTTCTGGTACCCCTGTGATACGAATGTTGTTACACTTGATGTTGTCCCAGAGACTTCTTAAACTATCTTCATTTTTTTCGAGATTCTTTTTTCTTATTGTTATTCCGATTGGGTGTCCTCTGCTACCTCATCCTTTATATAGCTGATTCAATCCTCCGTTTCATCCACTCTGTTGATTTCCTGTAATGTACTCTTTATGTCAGATATTGTATTCTTCATTTCTGACTGGCTCCCTATTACATTTTCCATCTCTGTTTTTTTTTTTCTTTTTTTTTTTTTTTAAATTTCCTTGCTAAAGTTTTCACTGAGTCCATCCACTCTTCTCCTAAGTCTCTTGAGCATCCTTATAAACAGTGTTTTGAACTCTGCCCTGGTATATTGCTTGTCTCCATTTTGGTGAATTCTTTTTCTGGAACTCTGTTCTGTTCCTTTACGTGGGACATGCTTCTTTGTCTCCCCATTTTGGCTGCCTCCCTGTATCTGTTTCTATGTATTAGGTAGGGCTCCTAAGTCTCCTGGTCTTGGTAGAGTGGTTTTATGTAGTAGGTGTGCTGTGGTGCCCCTTGGCACAGACCTGGGAGAGGTTCGGCTGCAGGCCAAGTTCACCCACAGCCTGTGCA
>NW_011889069.1:1648065-1679390 GCF_000151845.1 Pteropus vampyrus | reverse complement strand
TTTTTTTTTTTTTTTAAATTTCCTTGCTAAAGTTTTCACTGAGTCCATCCACTCTTCTCCTAAGTCTCTTGAGCATCCTTATAAACAGTGTTTTGAACTCTGCCCTGGTATATTGCTTGTCTCCATTTTGGTGAATTCTTTTTCTGGAACTCTGTTCTGTTCCTTTACGTGGGACATGCTTCTTTGTCTCCCCATTTTGGCTGCCCCCCTGTATCTGTTTCTATGTATTAGGTAGGGCTCCTAAGTCTCCTGGTCTTGGTAGAGTGGTTTTATGTAGTAGGTGTGCTGTGGTGCCCCTTGGCACAGACCTGGGAGAGGTTCGGCTGCAGGCCAAGTTCACCCACAGCCTGTGCACCTCCAGGGCCACCTGGTAAGAATCACCAAGCAATCCATATATAGCTTCCACCCATGCTTGGCTTATAGGTGCCTCAAGGGGTCAAGTCAGAAACTGAGGCTGGCTTCCACTAGTGTGGGGCTTGGGGCTTCTCAGCAAGAGGTACAAGGCATGCTGAGGCCAGATGCTGTTTCTTTGGGTTTTGTGAGCCTTTGAGAAAGTTTGTGAAAGTTTGCCGCCAGAGCCAAGACAGCCCATTTTTATGAAATAAATCACTGGAAGTGGCTTGGGTGGACCCACAAGTTGGGAAAGGTGGAGTCTCAGAAAATCTCCTGAGTGGAGTGACCTGCGTTATCCAGATTGATGGCACCTGCATCTGCAGGCTGGGAGAGGGAGAGCTCAACAAAGGAACAATGGCTTCTGCCTGCATCTCTGTCAGGGAAAAAGCCACCCCTCTACCCTCACCCTCAAGCCCAACAACTCAGCACCTCCTGGTATGTCTCTGGCACCTCTCGAGCAGCTGTCCCAGCAATGGAACTCAGAGCGAGTGAATCCATCAGTGAGTAAGGCTGGCATTGTCCCTTTAAGAGGAAGACCTCTGCTCCTTACAATCCTTCATCTCACTCAGTCACAACCTCTGCTGGTTTTCACAGCCAGAGGTTGTGGGGACTTCTCTTTCTGGCACTGGAACACTGGGCTGGGAAGCCCAGTGTGTGGCTGAGACCCCTCACTTCTCAGCGGGGGAAGGGGCTCCACAGCCAAGATAGCCCTCCTGATTCTCGATTACCACACGTGACTGTGGTATTGGGCCATTTCACATCTCTGTCCCTCCTACCATTTTGAGGTGACCTGTTATTTGAGATGACCTGTTTGTAGGGCTTTTGTTCAGCCAGACCTCAGGAGACTCCACGTATTGGTTGTTCAGTAGTTTTGTTATAATTTTCGCGTGGTTTCTAGAGGAGGAGTCCACAGCTTCTACATTCTATGCTATCTTTTGAGGAGCCCTGTGAAATGCATTTTTTATTTCAGCATCTTTTCTATAGTCCATCCCTACTTCTGTTCCTAGATTAAACTCAGTTTGTGAGGATTCAGTGTTTTGAGTCCCTCCTTGTCCAAAACGAGAGTTTATTTTTCAGTCCACTTTGTTGAGGTATAATTTACAAACATTAAAAGGCACACGTTTTGAGTGTTCCAGTCAACAATTTTGATAATTGTATACAGTAGTATAACCGCTACCCTAATCAAGATACATATCATTTTCATCACCCCAAGAGGTTCCCTTGTGTGTTTCCCCAGTTAATCTTCTACCCATGGTCCCAAGAACCATGCTTCAAGCCAGAAGCTTTGATGCATGACTGGATGGGAAAGGGTCAATCTCAGGCATTTTGAAGGGAATGAATGACTGTTGACCATAATGATTGCTGTCATGTAGGAGGTGAAATACATAGTTTGGTGGCAAAGGAAAGGACAAAGTAAGATGCATCAGGTGGAAAGCATGTTGGCAAAATCAGGAGGGCAGGGAGTTGAATTTGGGGTAGTTTGTTTGGAGCAAAACTTTTGAGTCAGGAGGAAGCAAAAAAATGCCAATGTTGAGATGAGAATTGAGGGAGGTAGGAATACAGATTTCCACACATGCAGGGAACATTGGAGATAACGCATAACCTTCCTGGCATCCTGTGCCTGCCCAGGAATGGGTAAGAGTACTCACAGGCTCTGGACTCTTACTAACTATACTCAGTAGGCCACATAAAGCAACATAGAGAGCTGAGAGCGTTCTCTTAAGATATAAAGTCTCTCAGCCACTCTGGCTGATTCTTTGCCTTCTTAGACCCAGAAGGCTACTGTTTCAGACCTCTTTCTACTCTTTCCTGCCTAGGAGACCTGTCAGGTTCCAAGGATAGCTGGACCCCTAATCCTACCCTTTCTTACTGGCCCTATCTTCATGCCAGGCCCAGTCATCTTCATGAACAATGAGAAAGAAGCCTTCAGGACTATAAGTAGTGAAAGAAGCCTGTGTCCCCTCGTTCCTTTTAATTTTAAGCATAATTCTCTGTAACAATATAAATATAATTTTAAAGCATAACCCAGAGGCTGTTTAGCTAATTTCAGTCAATATATATATATATATTTTTTCAGAACAACTCACATTCAGGGTGGGAGTCCATATGAACCTTATTGAGAGATGTTCTATCTATATTTATAAATTTATCTGTATTTGTAAGAAACATTCTCCATGGAAGACAAAATATAACAGACAACTTCTTATAATAACTGTGTGACCCATTGATACAATCCCTTTTGAAATCTTCCCAGTACTAAGGCTAGTTAGAAAGATCAGCGGCAATGTAGAGATCTGAAACAAGTGACCGAGTTAACTTTTATGGAGAGGAGGTCACAGTGATCCTCTTGAATCTCCCTCAGCAAATCAAATCTTACCTACAGTGTAAGAAGTAAGTAAAACTTTTCCAAAAGGAATACTCTTAACGGAGACACTTGGCACTGGTCTGAGATTAAGGACACGCTCTTGAATCTGATGTGTACCAGCTGTGTGAACCTTGGAAAACCATTGTATTTTATGGATCTGATTCTTCTTCCTTTTCTATAAAGTTATTACCTAAATATTTAGGATTTTTTTTCCCAGTGGGAAATGCTTGTTCTTTAAATGAAATTACAATTTTATCATCTGTAAAATGGGGATAATTACAGCATCTGCCTCATAGTATTGTTATGAGGGTTGAATGAGCTAACTCATATAAAGCAATTAGAGCTTGAGCATAGTACAAGGGCTCAATAAATGTTAGCCATGATGATGATATTGCTAATGACGATGATAATTGCAAGAAAATAAGGGAATTCTCTAAGGACCAACAACAGAGAGGGGACTTAAAATAAAGTGAGAAGTGTGCGAGCTGGTGCTTCAGCAGCCTGGGGCTATGGAAGGGGAGTGTGCAGCTGCTGGTGTTATAGGATAAGGAGCAAAGTCTTAACAGAAACCTGGGGACAGAGGCTGGGAACTAGATTTACACATAAGATTGTAGCCCTTGAAAACCTCCAAATGGATTAGAAAAAAAAAAAATCTAAAATTATCATGGGGCCAGCAAATGATTTTGGGTTTCTGATTTATGTTTTTTATGTTGATTCACTCCTGGGGCCCCTGGAAGGGGCACACACAAAATTGCCTTGAGAGGAACATGCTTTCACCCCAGACCACACAAGACTTCTAGTTCCCACATATTCCTGCTGAAGATGTGCTCAAAACCCGAAATTACCAAACATGTGAGGAAACGACCATATTCTCTTAGGCCTCTATAAACCTCAAGTAATCAAATAGCTAAATAGAGGCCATGGAATAATTCATCTTAAAATACTTAAAAAGTGAGAACCAAATACATATGAAATTACAAGATGCATAAAAGTAGAGCCTTAAAATATAAACTTTTTTGAAATAAAAAGTGAAGTCATGAAAATTTTAAAATCTCAATGAATGGTTAAGCATCATCAGAGAAGATAAAATTACCAAAACGGAAGATAAATCTGGGGAAGTCATCCAGAAATATAGTAATGAAAAATATAAAGTAGCGATTAAGAGCACGAAGACCCAACGCATGCCTAATGGGAGCTTCAGAAAGAGAGCTGAGTAATAATATTTGATGAGATAATGGAAGACTAAGAATTCTCCAAAATTACTAAAGGACCTCGGCACTGAAAATAATCAGCCAATATGTAAAACATTCAAAGTGAAGTACTCTTGATGAGGCTGTGGTAGTAGACTCAGCAAAACTCTCAAAACTGCCACTATACCAGCAGTGACAACAGTAGCCCCCAATGGTATCTAAGAGACTCTGAGAACTACAGTCTGAACAGTTTGGACTGATGTATCCACATATTCAAGTTCATTCCAAAATTTCAGTGAACATGATATCTGCCTTTATCACATTCACTGCCATTCTACCTTGTATCCCCATTCTGGAATTAAATCTGAGAGATATCCAAGCACAGAGTCTGACAAGTAAATGATCCACTGTGCCCCAGCTTCCTCCCTCTGAAAACCACAGCCCGTTCCCTGCTGCGAACAGACTGTTTCTGCTGCTTTTCTCCACACACTCAAGGCTACATTCCACTAACATTTTCAGGTTCTTGTCATCAGTGCCAGGGGCAAGGTGACATTTCTTAAGATTTATTATGATTGTTTTCCATAACCCGAGGAATGTCAGTCCTCTAAAAACCTCTGCACTATGTTGATTTTCTAAGTTAACTCGGACTTAGCATAGATTTATTGGTGAGGTTTGTGGTTTGTCCTGTGTGTGTGCATGTCTGTGTGGGTTTGAGACACAAAGGTGAAGGAAGAGATAAAGATCAATATTTATTTAGCTTTAATATGTGCCTTCCCCTTAGCTAATTGCCATCATATATGTCAATTCTTTCCATTATCATAGTAATCAGATATGGAGAGTATTTTCATGATCATTTACCACCTGAGGAGAATGAGGTTCAGAGAAGTTAGGTAAAAAGGGAAGGGTCACTTAGCTATGAGTCTAAATCTATAAGAAAGAAAAGGGGATCAGCAAGGTGGAGAAAACATTATGCTGAGAAGAATCCAGAATTCATATATAAATGGAAGCACAATGTTGTGTGATCTGATCCAGGCTTATAGATCAGACCAATGAGAAGACCATATAACTTGGAACGGTATAGAGCCTACACCTGTGCTGGTGTAACCTGACTCTCCTAAACAACATGAACCCAAGAGACACTGATTGCCATATGGAACCAGCTAGGTGCATCCAGCTGTTACCACCAGTGTTGTTTTCCTGGGCTTGCATTTCACTCTCCTTCCCAGTGTTCCAGTGCCCCTCTTCTGGTTGAGTCCTGCACTGCCCTGTATCATCCTTTCCCAGTCCTCATGGTGACCATGGATACCCAACCCAGTCCCAACACACAATTCTGCTGAGAAAATTTGTTCCCTATCAGCACCATAGATCTTTTTGTCCCAAGCTGAATTAGCCACTCTCCCTGCAGAAGACCAGCTCCCTCCTTCGTTTTGAATTATCACAAGCCTATGGTATCAAGAATGTTTTGTGTTAGAAAAGGATTTTGTTGGAATGGTGATTGATGAGCCACACATTTAGCCTTCTCTAGAACTTCAGCCCTCCCACCCAAGCGGGCACTCAGGCTCAGCCCCTCTCAGCCTCAGGGCAAGAGCAAGCAGAGAGCTCAGCAGTCAGGGTGCACAGGCCTTCGGTAGTTAGTGGCTGTGCTGCTTCGTGACATTTAACCTCTCTGAGTCTGTTTCCTCTTTTGCAAATAGGGATAATAATACCACCCATCGACTTGTGCCAAGGATTAAGTAGGAAACGTCCACGTAAGCAACTCTGTTACAGTTAACACTCAAACGTTGTGGGTTCTCCGCCCCAATCTGCTGCACAACCTCCCATAGTTCTCAAGGCAGGTATCAGTTAGGCTTCGCAGATGCACTCACTACCCACAGATTTGCCACTGTGAAATAGAAAAAGTATCCTATTTCAACGGACAAAGAAGATTGAGAGGATTTGGTGTGAAATAATAGAAAGGGTCTGAGCTCTGGAGTCAAAACCTGACCACCTCTTTTCCTGGCAAATCATGTAACTTCTCCGAATTACATATGTGAAATGTTTATTTATACTTCATAGGGCTGCTCTAAGGATTCAGGGAGACAATGAATATGAGAACACATGTAGATATGTAGATATGTGAAGTCATTCTAGCTGACCCAATGCAACCTTTAACATCATCTCAGAGGGAACTGACAGGTGGGCAACCCAAATACAATAAGCACTAAATTTGAGGTGTGTCAACAGCACCACGGCTGACCTGGTTTCTCATACAAGTCCTGTGTGTATTTAGTCAGTGGGATCACAGAGATTTTTTCTTCAGTAAATCCTTGGCCTGCTCATGTCCCAGAACATTTTAAGGTAAAAATGTCCTGGACAACACATTCTGCTTTTCCACTAGCAGACAGCTTTCTGCTCCACCTTCCGGTGGCTGAGCTTGGAGGAGGTACAGCCTGAATCAGCCCTTCTGCCACTGCCCTCTGGTGGCAAGAGCTCGCAATTTCATGGCTCTTCCAGACTCCCTGCTTGGGTTCTTCCTTTCCTGGCTCCCAGGCCCTGCCAGCGCTGTGTACTTCTGAAGCATCTTCTCAGTACTGAGAGTGCAGTAAGGGGTGTCCTAATGTTTGCTTTCTCATCCTCCCTAAGGCAAGCAGTTTCTTTCCTGCTCTGGATCTCAATATTGTCAGCTTCATTCAGGCCCCATCCAATTCAGAGTGATCTTTTAAGCAAATCTGACCCGATTACTCTTTATTTAAAGCCTTTAATGGTTTTCACTGCCCTTTAGGAAAGCTCAAGATCCTTGCCATAAAATAAATATGCTCCTTCTGAGATATCTTCCTTGTCCACCTGCCCAGTCTTGGATCTGAGGGCCCATCAGTCAAGAGTCCTGGGCCCCGAGGTTCTCTCAGAGAGCCCTGCCCCCCGTCCTGCCATTTCCCACTTTCGGCTTAAATGCTCTCTCCTGCCTCCAACTCCACGGGCTAACCCCTTCAGAACCCAGCATGGATGTCGCTTTCTCAATTAGGACCTTCTTTGGTAACCTCTCCACACGTTTCAGGTCGGCTGCACACTTGCTACCCCGGTTCTCAGCTCCGTGACGTCTCCCCACCCAATCCTCTGTTCCCAGACCCAGAAGCCACAGTTTCTGCTGGCGTTTAAAAAAATCTTCATTGCTACCCCAGGACAAAATACAGTGCCTGGCACGTAGACCTTGCTCAATAAATGTGGAATGAAAAACTGACACTATCTTAGGAACCAGAAGAATGGCAGATTCTGCGAGGGTAAAAAATAATCACAATTACATTTGCATACTAATATAATAATAGTTGTGGAACATGTATTATATGCAAGGCCCATTCAGTGCTTTAAATTCATTTCCTCATCCAATCAGCACAGTGAGCTGCTTCATGAACTATCTCATTTAATCTTTACAACCATGGCAGGTGGGAGGAGAGCAGGCTTTAGATCTGTATTACAGATGGTAAAACAAAGCTTATGGAAAGGTTGATCCCCCAGCAACCAAGGATAATGTGGGAGCAAGGGCTTTAGCCTGGTTTTTGTAACCTCTCTTCCAGTGACACGAGTCTGCTATCCCTTATTAATACCCTGCCACCTATTCCTGACAGAGACAGGTCCCAGGAGAGGAAGCCACACACAGAAATGTGCTTTGCCTGCAGACCTAGGCTGTAAAAGCAATCACAGCTTCTCTCTCACCTCCAGTTGCTAATCAATTATGGAGGAAATGACAATGAAGAGAAAAGGAGAGAGAGAAAGACTCAGAGTGGCTGCAGTTCATTGAAAAGATACCAGAGGCTCTCTTTCTGCAGCCACCTACCCTACTGGGAACACCAAGGCAAATAGATGTAGGGTTTGGTGGATGACAAGGAGACAAAGGAAAAATGACAACCCAAGTGAATTAGTGAAGGTGAAATAAGCGGTGCTCAGCAACAGATGGGGCTGATGCTGGGTAATTTTCTCCTGTCACCTCCCCTCAGGTAATAGATAATCCTGCAGCTGCCTGAGTTCCTGAGAAGGCAGGCACAGAGCCTCAGTCTCCTTCCTGTCTGAAAGCCGTGCCCCCATCCCTTAACCTGTCTTGATGATAAAAATCTTAAGAGCCAAAACTTTTTGCAAGACTTATAGCGCCGATTTAACTCAGTCCCAGCTAAGGCTGCTATCTGTCAGGCTGTCAGGGTGACAGGCAGATTTGTAAATGCTCTGGCTCCAGTGTCAGGTTGAAGGTGACATTTTTCTGCTGGAGATTTTTTCCCCATCCCTCACTGAGACAGACCGTCTCAGAACTAGGAAAGCAACCTTCTGAATAAGCCTATGGACCACTCACCATCACTCTGATCGGGGCCATTGACCCCTCAGCTATGAGATTGTTGTTCAGTTGCCCTGGCCACCTCTGCCCAAACCCCACACACTCAGTGATTCCCTGTAAGGCCAAGCCCCAGTCCCATGCCCCCAACCCATTCCATTCCCAGCTGCATGCCTTTGCCTTATAATGATTTGTCTTGGCTGATGGTTGTTCTGTCATTACCACTATAAATACTTACATAGATTAATTAACCACAACATAAAAACCCAGAATCCCAACTAAATTCATTTAATGACCTGCCATGCTATTTTTTGGCTGAAGCATCTGAAAGTAACCCTGAATGCTCAGTGACATTCTTCCCTTTGATTCCTTCCTGGAATCACTAAACTTTAATCAGATTTATGTTTTAACCCCTCTTAGGATTTTATTCTCAGTGTCTTTAACCCACAAAGAATAGTACTGAAGTGGGATGATTTGGTTTCTTGGCTTCCTGCCCAATTCTCTGCCTTTATCTGACTTCCATTATGAAACTTGGGAAAGACACTTTCTGCCCTGATGCCACATCAAAGCTCAGCTAAGAGTTCCATTTCTTAGCCCAGATGCCAAAATGGAAATGAAAATTCTCTCTCCACTTTATCTCTCTGTTTTTTAAAAGAGGAACAAGCCTTGTGCCAGTACCATCCATAAGTCTGCGTGGGGAAAGGGCGCCTCGCAAAGCAAACCTCTAGGAGGGGTCTGAGTCAACCCCAGGGGGCAGGTCTCTGGGGCAAGCACAGGAAGAACAAAATATGGAGGCTGTAAAGAAATATGGAAGCTAGTCTAAGCCCACGGCTTCCCGCTGCTCCTTTTCTCTTCATTTCTTCCTTTCCCTCCTATACTTAGCACCTCGTATTTCCTTAATAGATGAAATGCCTTTGGTGACAGTCCCGCACCCCACCCATGGGTCCACCCTGGAGTGGCTCCAGCCTCCCTTCTCTCTGGACCAGATGACAAGACCACATCCATGCTGCCATTACTTTTAGTATTTGAATTACACAAATTATTCAAGCTTCTTGCTTTTCAATTGCTTTTCTTAAAAGGAAAAGCTCATCATGGTATCTATCCTGTACAATAGTTTTCTTTTCCTTTTTTTGGTGTTATGGTTTTTATTTTTTTGAGTAATGAGTAAGATGACATATGCAAAACTATTAAATTACACACAGTGAAAGCTCAGGTGATGTTAGTTCGCCCGACCCCCGACCTCAGCAACTTCATGAATTCCAGCCATGTAAAGGCAAGAAAAGCTGAGCAAGCTCCACCTAATGGGGGGATGACTTCAGTATGGCCACTGCACCCCCAAATCTGAGAAGGTGGCAGGAGCCTCTGGGGTTTGTGGTCTTCATATTGCACCCCTTGGGGGAATTTATATTAAAGGAGAGAGAGAAATTAAAGAAGAAAAAGAAGAGAAAAAATGAAAGGGATGGGAGGGAGGATGGAGGAAAGACTTTCAGAGAAAGTAAAGCAGGTTGAGTCATATCACAGGTTGGTACTGACACAGAGTTCTTGGAGAGAGGTCTGGGAGCAGGAGTGATGGAGATCGCAGAAGACAGAAAGACTGCCTGCTGATGCCTCCTAGGCACAGCTCTCTCAGCTCAGCCAGGCTGGGCCCCAGAATTCCAGTGAAATGAACTCCAGCAGGAGAGGAGCAGCCACAAAAGAAGCTGCCGCATCCTTCCATGGAAGAGCTGCCCTAGGCAGCCACCACAAACACAGGCAGCGGGAGGCTCGAGAATCCAACGGGAGGCTCACATAGGCAGGAAGAAAACAGCAGAGGTAGAACAAACCTCTCGCCACCTTTTTTTTTACCCCAGACCACTTGACAGAGGGCTATGACTGTGCCTTCAGGTGTGAACTGAATTCTACAAAGATTAAAGAAGAAAGGAGAACTGCTCCTTGAACTGAGGGAGGAGGAGAGGAGGCAGAGCTGGAGACAACTGGTGCGTGCATTGGTGGACGGGTGGCCATGCAGTAAGTGAGTCCTCCTGGAGAAAGTGAACGTTTGTCAGAGGACAGACAGAGAGCTCTGCCACCTGGGGACCTGGGGGAGGGGGGGCATGGGGGAGGGGGTTCCTGGGGCAGCCTCAGCCTCTCCTCTGCCTCTCTTAGGTATCAGCTGCTCCAGACTTGAAACACCTTTCTAGAAAATGAAAGGCCTTCCTCTAAGTAATCAGCTCCTGTTACTCTCCCTCCCGTCTCCAAGGGGGTTATCTGAGTATTTCTTCCATTAGGAGCAGTCTTCCTCCTGACTGAGTTTTATCAAAGGCACATTTCATTTCCCTTTTGCCCTTCGCCTTAAGAATTCTTGAAAGAGTCGCCTCATTTCTCTCTCTGCATCCTCACTTTGGCTCCCAGATGGTATTTTCCGTGCTCCCTTCCCTTCCCTTCCCTTCCCTCCTCCTCTTGCAGCCTTGGTCCCCACCCTAGTGGCCTGTTGGGGAGGAGGAGGATCATGGCCAGTCTCTCTTGGTTTTTTCCAAAGGAGAGAAGTGGCCATTTAGCTCAGACAATTGCATAACATGTGTTGGGCTGGAGCATCCTGGTTGGCCAGAGTTTGGCATACAGGGGTCTCATCTGGGCCCCACCATGTTGTGGGAGACCCTGCAAGACAGCACCCCTGTGGGTAGGCAGGAGACAGCCACTGGATCTTAGGCCTCTTTGCCTTCTCAGCCAACTCTCTCTCTTGCCTCCTGCAGAGGCTGGACTCGCCTACAGGTGTCTTAGCATCTGAGCCCATGGAGCCCAGATACTCAGATGATGTCGGGTGGGAGGCAGCAGCAGGGTTAGGCCTCAAAGGACCCCTCAGGATTCATTGTCTACCCCCAACACCTCTTCTCCCCCAGTTTTTAAAAGTCATTCTCATCCACAATTCCTTGGGCCAGGTTTATCTACTATGAGAGAAGAGTTTGACTGTAACATCTATTATTTTTCCTTTCATTTGATTTTTTGCTGGTGAGAAGAGGCAGTCATTGCTACCTATGTTAGGAGATTTATTTATTGAATATATCTTTTAAATTTTTCATTTAGCTTGTGGAAAACATACTTCCAGAACTTCTGGCCTGTGCGTCCTGCTCAGCCCCTGGGTACTGGGGTGCATACTCTATATGCCATGCACATCCCTCTGAGAGAAGGCCTACTCCTCGATTTCCCAAGATTTTGGCATCTTTGTGTTTCGGATGGAATGTGTAATCTAGACCAAGGTGTATGGGAAGGCCTCATGGTGTTGTGAGTTTTCCCTCTTCTTTAATCCAGGATCCACACCTCTCCTTGCCACCTCCATGTGCCCCTATACCTAATTGTACAATCAGATGAACTCAGGGACAGACATGTGCAAGGGGATAGACCAGTGGCCTCAAGTCCCTCATCGTGGCTTTTGGCAGCATGAGTTTCAGCCCAAAGACCACCAGATTAATATACTGCTGAATTGCATCCTGTGCAGATTAGAGAGCAAAGTGTGTCTACAAAAATACCACCTTCTCAGGTTTTAGGCATATAACCACCTTCTCAGGTTTTAGGCATATGGAATTTACTATCAAAGCAAAATAATTTTTTTTTTCCACTACTAAGTCTTTCTAGAATGCTGGCAGGTGGTCACATAGGGAGGGATGGTCTGGGGCACTGTACCAGCTGCATGCAAGAAGGGTAGGGTGAAGCCTTGGTCTGAGCCTTTGGAGGTGCAGTCCAGACCTGGGAGGGGGTGCAATGAGGAGCAAGGAGGAGAGACTAGACAGAGTGAGCCCAGAACTCATGCAGCCTCCCTTTTTCTGTGCTGGGTGTGTCTGCAGCTCTACTCACATACATTCCATCACTGGATCACTTAGAATCAATAGAATACTATTTCCTTATTTCTCAACACATCAAGGACACATGAGAACTGAGGCTTCTTGCCAGGTGGTATCTTTCCGGCCTGCCAGGCCTTACTGAGCAGTTCTCATGGTTTCTGCCTATGCAACAGTCCAGCCTAGAGGTCGGGAGCATTGGCTGGAAGTGTGACCAAAGACAATTTGCAGCTTCTGTGTGCCTTAGTTTCCTCATCTCCAAAGTGAGGGTAATGTGGGACCCACTTCTTAAGAGAGTTGTGAGAAAGGCAGTAAATGATGAATGTGATAAAACTGTTAGCACCTGATATCTCGTATCTATTGTCAGTGGTGGTATTTGGTGTTATGTTTTGTCATAAGAAAGCAATACAGTGCTGGTAAGATAATCATTTCCCTGTTTTTCCTGCCTCATCTCTTGAAGCAGGCAATGGGAGACTGGAGGAAGGCAAAGGACTAAGCAGTGAAATGACATGCGAGTACCCTGGAAGAAGACGAACATGGTATCTGAAGAAGATGAAATGCTTTCTGAATAAGGTTCTCAGAATGCAAGCAGACGAGCTCATGAATCTTAGCAAACCTGCTGCCTGCGTGCTATCCGGGGGAAGACAGAAAAAATGAGGGGCTGAGGTCTCCCCTGTGATGAGGCCCCCATCCCCTCCCTGCACAAGGCTTTGCCTAACCCTACCCCTCCCAGGAGGGTGCCCCTCACTTCCAGGGCCAGCCCTTCCTCACTGACTTTACCTCCACCTTCCCTCAGAAAGAACCAGTGCTTTCAGGGGAACTGGGCTAACAGCAACGTTTGTGGGGAAACTGAAATTCCACAAGATGAATCTCGTAAGTCTAGCCTAGGGACTGAGCTAGCCTTTGAGTTAAGGCTCTGAAAGTTAAAGAAAAGAGTTATTGTCCTGCCCTGGGACTGGAAGGAACATAAATTCAATGTCCACCTGCTCCTTCTCCCCTTGGCCCAGCCCCTCCTGAGCCATCCCGCAGGAGTTACTGGGTTTCCGAGGGTTCAGGCGGGACTGAGAAGGCTGAAGCAGAGCAAGGACACCTCCCCTGCCAACTGCGTTCCTGCAAGCTCTGGTCCCAGACTCTCCCTCACCTCACCTCACCTCACCTCACCTCACCTCACCTCACCTCACCTCACCTCATCTCACTTGTTTAATTCTCACAAGTGAAAAGCCAGGCTGAGAGCTCAGAAGGCCTGCCTGCCTAGCCTGCAACGTTCCTTCTTTCCTTGGCCACCAGGGGGCCGCCGGGGTTTCCCTTAACAAATATCCAACTCATCTGCCAGAGTGTGCTCTTACTGAAAGATATGCGCATGTAAAATTAAAACTAACATTAAAAAAAGTTAAATAAAATGTGTCTTGCAGTGCTCACGATTGGTCTAGAAACGCTAAGGAGACTCACATCACTAAATCAGAAATTGGCATGGTTAATGATTAATTGGCATGGTTAATGACCATCTGAGATGGTCTCCCCCAATTTCAAAGGCCTGAGAACCCCAACAGTTCTAAGACGTATTAATAGTTCAATATGTCTTAATAGTTCTAAGACGTATTAATAGTTCAATACGTCTTAATAGTTCTAAGACGTATTGGGGTTCTCAGGCCTTTGAAATTGGGGGAGACCATCTCAGATGGTGATTGGGCATCGCGCACTGGTCTGTAGGACCAATGGCCATATTTTCTGGTTCCAAATGGTGTTGCATGGTCTGACAGCAAGACCGACGATTTGGTTGTCATACTGAGGGGAGTCGTTGGTATATTCTGCACAAACGTCTCCCCCACCCCAGAAACAATATTAAGTTCAACTCAAACATGTATTGCGCAGGTTCCGGCTGTCGGCTAGATACTGGGGATACAAAGGTAAATAATCTAGTAGCCGCCCCTGCTGTAAGAGAGCCCCGGGAGAGCGTGGGCGAGGGGCTGCGAAGAAGCACCCCTAGAGAAACAAAGGGGAGGGAGGTGCCGGAGACTTGTCCTGCCTTTAGGGTTTTGGAACTCAACTCAGAGACTTCTCCCATAGAGAAGTGATACATTCAACCACATTTTGATGTGATTCGAAAGCATCTCTCAAGGGCTTTAAAAATAATCATTAACCATGCCAATTTCTGATTTAGTGATGTGAGCTACCCACCCTGCTTCCAACGCTACCTGTATAGTTGGCTTTGCAAACCATATTACGGACATGCAGCTAGCGGCAAGGAGAGAGCACAGGACAGGATGCTCTGCGCTTTTCCTTGAGAGAAGCCCTCCTTGTGCAAGGAGCCTCGTTCTCTGCTCTGAGTCAGCAGCTCAGGCAGCGCGAAGAGCGCAGGCGCGCCCTCCCGTGGCCGTCCTTCTGAGCTGCAGGCGCAGCAGCCCCCACTGCACCTGCAAGCTCCCCTATCCAGATGTGCCAACTGAGGAGGCAGCGTACCTCGCACCCTTCTGGGGTTTATTAGCCTGCTGTAATGTCAGTGCAATAATAGCTCCAGGGAGGCCATTACACCACCATTTCAATCCAGAGGAGGGCTATTCCATCAACTGCTCCAGAGGCCTGCTTGTAAAAGAGTTTTCTTTTAAAATACCTTCACTTGATTTCTTTGCTAGAGCGCATGGGGTTACCGTTACTGGGAGGAAACATGAGGAGCTGGAGGACACATCGGGAAAGGGAGCTGGGAAACACTGAAGAATCAACAGCAGAGGCCCGGAGAAGGCAATTCACAACCTCCTTCCACCTTGCTTGGGGTGTGCCTCTCCACCCTGTAGCCCCTTGTCCCTCTCTCCCCAGTGACACTAAGGTCCAGTTATTTGCTACTTGAGATGGGTCTTGTGCCATTGATCTTTGTGCCCACTCCCTCCCCACTGCCAACTGCAGTGCCTAGCACAGGCTTTGCTGGTGCTTGGGTAGAATTAGTTCGCAATGAATGAATTGTGGTTGCCCAGTTCTGCAGTTACACTCGAGGAGACAGGAAAGACAGACCAGTGCTATTCCAGGCTGCATGTCAACAAAGGTCCCTCACCCCATGACCAGCCTGCTGAAGGGGTTGGGAGCAGAGGGCTCTGCCGGAACCTGGAAGGATGCACACTCTTGCCCTCGCTGTAGTACTAATCATTAAGGGTCACAGTGACTGAGCAGGCCTGTCCCCTGCCGGGCATACATCTTTCGGGGCAGAAACACCACATTCAAACAATCAAGGGGGAGGGGACTCTGGAAAATGCAGATGTTCAGACACTGTGCTCTCAGCAGATCGGCAATTCCTGTTATTGACTACCGTGCTTCCTGTTTCCCACATTTCATGCAGTTACACTGTTGCTCTTTCTGGAACATTGGGTTAGTTAAATTATTTGTTACTTTACAACAGTGGGAGAAGTCATTCGTTAAGTGGAGGCACATTGAGCCTAAGCCCCCATCTGCCCCATCATACTGGACTCCAAATGGAGAGTCTCCCAGTTCACAGTCACACTGCCCCTCCCAATGCAGCAGTTCTAGTGGCCTGTATTGGCCTTGGAGAACAGCTTGGGACACTTGGCTCCACTGCCCTCCACACCTTGGGACCAGGAACACTTAGCTCAGGCTGCTTCACTTCGCTGTGCCCTGGCAGGTCAGGCCTGGGGTATAACTGTTTCTAATTAGCCTTTCCTGCAGATGAAACCTCCCCCAGCTACCAGCCTACAGCTAAATGGTTCTAAGAGGACAGAAATTATTTTCTACCTTTGAAAACATCAAAGGGAACCAAAGGAAATTATCCCACTCTCATCTGTGCCTCTTGGCCAGCCTCGCTGTGGTATTCGGGTGAGCCCAGCCCTTAGAGGTACAGAGAGGTAATCCCTGTGCAAGTCCCCAGGCCTGGCTTGCTCTCAGGTGGCTCGCCTTTCCTCCAGCTGTGGCTCTCTCCCTTTCTGAGCCTCTCATTGGGCTCCTGGTTATTTAATACCTTATGTGTGCTCCTCCCCCTCCTTCAAGATGATAAAATCCCCGGGGATGGGGCCAAACCTAGGCTTCTTTGTAAACATCTTGTGCAAAGTGTAATACTCGTATGCAGCATAACGTCATGGGGTCCCAGAGATGGTAAGTTTCTCTAGTTACTATGACCGGATTCCAAAAATGTATTAAGTGCCTTCTTTGTTTCAATGTTCCAAATGCTGTGAATGAAAACATAAACAGTGTCCCTGATCATATGAGACTTTAATTCTAGTGGAGAGACATTAACTAACATTCAACAAGCAAACAAGCAAATCTATACGTCAGTTGTTAGAAATGGCTAAGAGAACCGAAAAACCAAGGATAAGTAATAGCATGGGATGGCAGTGTTCTACTATATAGGGTGACTGGGAGGTGTTTCTAATAAGATGGCATTTGATGAGAGGCCTGAAAGAAGTGAGCAAACAGTCCACTTGACATATGGAGGCAGAGCAAGCAGAAAAGCATCACGTGTAAATGTCCCGAGGCAAGAGTGTTGGGTGTGTGAGAGGAGCAGCCAGGAGATGACCATGGTGCAGCATAGTGAAGAGAGGAGAACAAGAGCTGAGGTCAGAGACGACGTGTCTACTAGCAACAGAACAAACATGGAAATTTGTCCAGTCTGGGGAAGTCCAGGAGCTGTAGGCCTGCCAGCCTAACTGCATTCAGTACCCAGATGCCTCCTCTAGATGTTGGCTGGGTACACTCCAGCCTCAGTGTGCATACCCCCGGAACAGGACACATGCAGAGCTGAGTGGCAGACCATCCTAGCTCTTCCCAAGCCTGGTGATCTTGTCAAGCTACCCAGCTGTTGGGCTTCTGCTTTCTTGTCCCTATAATGCTATCATAATTCCCTCCTCACAGGGCTATTGTAAAAATCAAATGAAATGTCTTTGTCAGATACCAAAAGAAAGCTCATCTCCTACCTGATAGTTTCTAGAAAGCTCTCTCTTGGGTTGAGCTTTTCATGGTCCTACTTCTGGCCCCTGAGCGACACAAGCCTCATCCTCCCTCTGTCTCAGCCAGTGTTCTGCCAACATCAGATTTCTTGCTGGTTCTCAAGGGAGCTCGGTAACCTTCAGAAACTCCTTCTGGAGTTTCCCTACACCCATTATCTCACTTTCTACCTCAGTATGTCACTTCCGTCCTACACAGCAGGGGACACAGAGTCTCAGAGAGATGCATACCATGTTATCTTTCCCAGGTCATTGCCTGGGCCAACGTTCAATCCACTGCCTCCGGAAGCCTCCCTGGTGTCTCGGAGCATGAGATGTTGGGACAAGGAGGCTCTTCAGAGATGAGGGATGAGAGGCAGGACACAGGCACAAGAGACAGTGGGAAGTCTACAGAGCTCCACCCTGAGGTGAGACTCAGTTATCCATCTTCAGGCCCAAAGCTAAACAAACACCCAGCGTAAGAAAGCAGTGTGCCCACCAGAGGACAAGAGACAGGCTGGAACAGTGCGCATAAATAGATGTCACCCCCCACCCTCCTGTTCCGTGCTAGCACCGTATGAGCGGTGGCTGAGGGCTGGTGAGGCCATGAAAAGGAGAATGCTGTCAACTGCTCAGAAAGCTATTGAAAAAGGTTTTCTAGGCAGGGAATGGCAGGCTGCATTTGCCTAGGAAGAGTGGAGAGAACCACCTTTTCCCCAAGTTTCCAGGTGGTGAGTAGGCGTATAGTTCTATGACCCCAGGGCTGTTACTGGTCAGCTGGCCGTGGCCCTCCGTGGATCGCCCTGGAAACGTCGGTGGAGCCAGACGGCTGCCGTCGTCGTGTCATCCTCCTGGTGAGCACCATCATCACCACATCCCTTTCTTTATGCTGGGCGCTGCGGTCAGTGCACACACACAGGCTCACTCACACCCAAATCCACGGATGAATATTCACCATTTACTGACGGCAAAAACGCAGCTGCGCGGAGTTAACTTGAATGCGAGCTACATCGCACAGCCAGCAAGTAGTACGGTTGCACTTAGAGCCCAGTTCTGTTGGGCTCCAAGGCAAGAGGGAATTCATTCAGTCACGAGAACCTCCTCTCGCCATGGCATGCCCTCCCCACCCTCCCAGTGGGTCCTTTCCTTACAAGCCACATGGCACCAGGGTTGGGAAGATCCAGGGAGGATCCTGGGAACCATCAGTTCCGATGGCAATGGAGAATCCAGAAGTTCCTGCCTAGAGAGCCTTCTGCTGAAACATCTTCTGCGACCCTCAAAGTGTGACCACCTTCCCTGAAAGCTCAGCCCCTTCCAGAGCGACAGTGGTTTTGTGACTCATGTCCCATTGGCCTGGGGCATGTTGCTGCTGACTTTTCAGATGAACCTCTGATACCGTGGGTATATTTCTGTAACTATAACAAAGAGCTATAAAACCTACTCGACCATACAAAATTATGTTGCCCTGATCCCATTGGTCCCCCTCACCCATTTTCACCTTTGGTGTTTGTTCTAAGGCGTTCACCTCATCAGACTGCTTTGAGGGCCTCTTCCCTCAGTTCCTGGGAGGTATACTATACTGTTCACTGGTGCTTAGGGGCAGGGGTAATTTTGCCTCTTCCCCTTGCACCCTACACAGTGCCCAAGACAAGGGATTGATCTGTTGAAGCGTCTAGAGTGACACACACATTCTCTGCCTTTCCTGTCTTACTCAGAGGAGCAAACACAGGGCAATGAAGTCAGTGAGCAATGCTGGGTTAGTGGCGGTGTGGTTAACACCTTCTTTTGATTAGAAATAAAACGTGCAGAACTCCTGGTTGGGTTTAGCAGGAAGGAAGGGAAGCTGTACTTTGAGAGGGAAAGTTCAGTTAGAATGAGGAATAAAAGCTGTGCAGACGAGTATGGGAATTATTTACACCAGTGAAATTTCTAGACAGTTCTATGCACCTATTTTCCTGTGTGTGCGCACGTGCGTGTGTGTGTGTGTGTGTGTGTGTGTGTGTGTGTGTGTGAAAAGGAAAGTGGGGGAAACTGGTGTCAGGTATCTATGACATTCATGAGCCTTTTAAAGTCTTAACTGGCAGGTAAAATGCACAGTAATCTGTGAGCTCACACTTTCTGCACAGACAGCACAGGTGCTAGGTCTGCTCCTCTCTTGGGCTTCCAGGAGCCAGAGCGAATCCAAAAATCAAAAGAGGAAGTGAGTGAAGAGCCGGAGAGAATGCTTCTGATGTAAGAGGTGGCCAGTTTCGGATACAGCTGTCAGAACGTGAATGAACTGGCGTAACTTTCCTTTGCAGATACTGCAAGCAGATTGGAGCAGATACGCACTGAGTGGAATGAGAAGGATGGATCCCATCTCCTGAGTCAAGATATCAAGAGGAAGTGAGAGGTGGACCTTCCTCCCTCTTCCAGTCTGTGTTAAGGAACTGCAGGATCCTCAGTCGCCACCAGAGGGCACAGTCCTGAGCACCACAGGCAGAGAAGAGGTGTCAGCGCCCTCCCGCTCTGCAATTGTATTTATACAGCATGGAGCAGGGAGGAAGATGGGAGAGAACAGGCCACAGTCAATCTCAGCTTTCTACAGCTCCCAGGCACTGCGAAGTGAAGAAAGCAAGAGCACGCAGAGGAAGAAACTTCTGCTGGTCCCCCGTGGTACTTGCAGAACACCCCTAAAGGCAAGGTTCAAAGTGTCTTAAACTGCAGTAGCTGTTCTGTGCGCTTAGATCATTAGATTAGTCCTCACAACAACCTTTGAGACAGGTATTATCACATTTTCCAGGAAAGAAAATGAGGCTGCCCACATATATAGCATGCCAATAATAATTTATCCATCTCTCAGTAGCTGACAGAGAAGGATTTGAAACCAGGAACCTGTTGAAGTGATGCAGCATTTAGCCTAGTGTCTCTCATGGCCAGGGACATGTCACAGCAACGATGTCACTTGGGCCCCGGGTTTTCCCGTTCTGGAGATATCACCTGAGATTGAAAAGGTGGGTGAGCTCAACATACTTACTTTTTATTTACCCTGATTCTCTAACTCTAGTGCTCAAGGAGGAAAAGCACACATGCACATACACACGCATGCACAAATCCACACAAAAGTTCATGTCATTAAGGATCCCGATTTCCTTCCAACAGCCTAAACGTAGTAACTGCTCTGATTCATTCCAGTGAAATCCTGAATGCCAATTTCATGAGCAGGCACAACCCAGGGGAGGGAAGGCAAGGAGATGCGGTGGCAACACAACCGCGTAAACACCAGAGCAGGGTGGCGGGTCAGGCTCCGGAATGTCGTCTGGCTCCGCGTCACGCTGTCATCCAGAGGCCTTTGTTCCCCCTGTCCAGGGGGGATTTACTGAAGCTCGGTAAAATCTGCCCTGGATATTGCTATAAAATATAAGTCCTTCTCAAACCAATAGATTCACCTTTCCATGACTTCGTTAGAAGAAAGAATGGAGTTTGTGAAAACCCAGTGCTAGCCTTGGTCATTTCAACTCTCACACCCCTTGTTTTTCTACTCCTTTTCACACTGGTTCTCAGATGTTAGTCTGTATCAGAATGACTTGGGGGCTTGTCACAGACTTCACAGATCCCTGGCTCTCAGCCCCAGGGTTCTGAAGTCAGTGCCGGGGCCCAAGATTTGGCATATCTAAAAACTTCCAAGTGATATTGATGTTAGAACATTTTTACAACATTTCTTTCTACTTTATTGGGGGGCAGAAGAACTAATCGCCCCAGAAGATATCAGAGGAAATGAGAGACATTGGACACAAATAGGAGAAGGATCAGCATCCTCAGTGGTATGACATCAGCTCCTGGTGGAAGCACATGGAAGGTAGAGATGACTAAATACCAGCACTCCTCTGTCTGTGCCTGCGGCAGGCATTATTAATCAATCCTGGACTTCTTTCCTGTTCAGCTCAAACTTAGCTTCAGAATCTTTCCCAACCTACTAGTCCAGAAAGCCACTAAAGCTGATTGCAGTTGGTAGGTAGGATGAAAACCCTTTGATGTATTCGATCTAGAGTTTGGACTAGATTATTGCAGGCACCCTCCCTATTGCTCATCCCTTCTCTCATGCATAAACTTCCCTTCTGACTTAGAGAATGAGTGGCCCCAGGAACAAAAGAGAAGGAGGAGAAAGAGACCAGAGGGAACATGTCCTAATGTGAGAAGGAGCAGAATTAAGGTAACTTCCACTGGTGACCTGTGCTCTCCCGGGGGTCTGGGATGGAAGTGCATGCAGAGCACACATATAGAGGGTGGACAAGGAAAGTGGTTGTTCTCCTTGAATACTTTCTCCAAAAATGGAATATTTCCCATTTTAAAAGCATCATGTAACACGATAGCTGCGGTAACTATGATAAAGCAATGCCAGAGGAAGCTGTGTGCCTGAAGACAAGGAAGCATTTGGGAACGAACGCTGTCCACACACCAGCAGTACAGGCCAGCTTTGGGAAGAAGGCGTGTTGTGTTACCGCTTCGCAGGGAGGGTCAGAGGTCAGAGACAAAATGGCAGTAATAGAAGCTGGACAGAGCCAATGACAACCCCTCCCCCAAACGGTAAAGAAACAGAAAATTGAAGAGCTTTTGTCAAAGCAAAAGGTAGAAAAAGAGAAAAGGAAAAGGAGAAACGTTTTTGTATGAGGAGGCACCTGGACAGTAAAATGTCTAAAATTTCCAAATCCACCAGCCAGGCCTTTCCTGAGCTTGCATGACTCGAGTGGAGGGGGTGGGGAGGAAGGAAGGACACCCATTTCACACTGTTTCCTCTTTCTGTGCCATGTTCACATAAGACTCAGGAGAATTGCCCACAGACCCAAGCTGCCTCCCTGACTTTCACGTAGAGCTAGAGCAGGAAATGCGGGCAGCAGAATTCTGAGTGACCAGTACTGTTCTGATTGTGAGAAATGACACTTCAAGGGGCATAAGCCTGGGGGCCAAGCCTCCCTCCCCTTGTGAAGTCAGGTAGTTTATAGGTCAACTGCAGTGTCTGATATTTCTAAGCTTAATGCCTGATGTCAATTCCATAAACCCTGCTGAGACCACCATCGTCCAACCAATCAGTGGGTAGAATATGCTCTTCAGAAAGGTATCTAGCACCTCAGTCTGGGCATGATCCTGGGCACCTGAGTTCTCTGCCTCTCCCCAACTCTGGCCTGGGCCCCAGGCAGGGAAAGGGAGAGAGTATGCTTGTTATCAGGAGCCTTAGAAACTGCAATACTCATAAATCTCTTTGAGAATTCCCTAGACTCACACCACAAAATCAGTAAATAAATGAAACTGGGGTCAAGAGATGTGTGAAACCAGGGCTTATTAGCATACATCTGTATATCAATGAAGAAATAAGGTTCTGCTCAAAGAGAGTTGGTAATTTACAGATTCAAATAAACTCTGTTACTTTAGAGTTTAGTGCTGAAAGGCTTTATGTCACATGGCTTTCTGTCACTGGGCCACCAAGAATGTATTAGAAAGGGTGGAAGGAACACAGTCATCAGACGCACACACACACACACACACACACACACACACACACACACATACACACACACAGCAAATGTGTGACTTCGAGTGAATAACGTAATCTTTCTGAAACTCTGCACCTTAGCATTGAGATTATAAGAACTTTCAGGGTTGTTACGAACGTGTGGGCTTTTCTTGACAAAGCACTTGACCTTTGGTAGCTTCTCAAGCTGCGACCATTACTAGTTTTAGAGCATTTGGAAGTGCATGCCGAAAGGAGGTGCCATTTGATGCCCTAAGAAAGACCCTGAAAACCATGTCGAGCTGCACAATCATAATCGTACTGCGTCATCCCCCCTTTTGTGTTTCTCCACAGCATTTTTCAGACTTTTCAGTCTCACTGTGCTGTTCTAGCTTCAGGCTGCCTTGCTGGCATATGAGTAATAAGTTATAATACGCTGCATCAGTCTAGCTCTTCGCTGTCGTTTACTAAGCACTTTTGCCTACACATGCCACTTACTTCTCGTTGCTGCCATGTGAGGTCCTCATTGTACAGATGAGGAAGCTGGTGGTAAGCTGAGATTTGAGGAGGCAAACTCAGATGGCAGAACAGAGTTTAGGCCTTGGGCATCACTTCCCTGGTCCTGCTGCCTCCAACCTAAATCAAGCTGGCTAGGCAAGCCGATTGCCTTCCATTCTGGGGACTGGGGCCCACCATGCCAATCTCCTTCCATTCTGCTAATACTTACTAGATATTATACACCAGACATGGACCTATCTGCTGATGAATTGAGCAATGTTTGAAAGCACCCAGCACTACCAAACAGCCTGTCTGTCACCTTCACCAATGTCAGTTTCAGAAAAGACTAAGGCTAAGGAGCTGTGGCAGATACAGAAATCTACAGGGATGTGACAGCTGAGTGTAGCTAGGCGGGCTGCATCAGGGATTATTTGTACAACTGGGAAAGCTTGAGTACAGGCTGTATTTTATAGAATAGCATCATATCTCTGCTACATTTCCTGAACTTGATCATTGTATTGTGGTTATGTAAGAGAGTGCTGTGTTCTTAGAAGATGTATGGCAAATATGGATGAAAGCTGTTCGATATGCTCTTCTCGTTACTTGTTTGAAGGTTTGAAATTTTTCAAAAGAAAATGCACCCTGCAGACTTCTTGAGAAAATATATCTCTCCAAAAGCTAGTGTGGTCCTTGAAGGCCCATCTTGAATATTTAATTATAGAAGTCCAGATAATATGGAATCTCAAAGGTCATTTGATTAAATCTTCTATTTTCTATTTGCCCTTTCCCCTGTATACATGATCATATGCATACGAATTCACACATAAACACACAGAACCCCCTACACAGAACCAAACACACACAGAAACACACACACACACATACACACACACACTCTTCCAGAGTGCTAAAAACTCTGAAATTAAAAATCTTTACTTCTTTGACCACCTCAGACCTTTACATTCCCTTTATATTGAGTTGGTTGTTCCCAAATAACTTAGGCCATTGATCTTGGTTTTGTTTTTCACAATCACACAGAAAACATCTCATTCCTTTCCCACCAAACAGAACTTAAATATATGGAAATAGCTGTGTTCTTAATTTCTTCTTTTTTCAGTCCTTATTTCATAGGTTTACATATTTTGGAGCCAAAATAGACCATTGGGTCTTCTGATAGTCAGTCTCCTGTTAAAACTAAAATTCTCCGGAAGAGAAAGCTAAGGGCTCAAGTCTCAGATTCTTATTTCAAAGTTTCACTGCCAGTCCTCTCAAATGGAGGTGGTACAAACCAGCTTGCTTAAGTTTCTAAGAGTCAAATCAATGGACCAAATTCTCTCTTTGAGCTCCTTGCCTACCTAGCATTAAATATTAAAGCAGTACAAGACCCTTGCAGATTGCATGTTCTGGCCCACATTCCTACCCCTCCAGCTAGCCAAGCAGAGGTCTGAGATCTTCCTCTCCTCTTAGGGCAGGGCCAGTCTCTTTTAGGGTACTCATATTAAAAACATTTTTCACCAAGTTTTGAATCACCTTTACATCAAAGGACACACAAAGCTCACAACCAATATGCTGGCCAGTGGACGTTCCACTGAGTCGAGGCCCCAAATGGAATTTCAACAGAGGCAGGAGTGTGGGTGGAGGATTATTATGAGAAATGCTCAGGCTTTGGAGCCAGAGCTGGGTGTGAATTTTGTCTCCTGCAGAATTTGGTAGCTGTGAGAATTCGACTGGCTACTCAAACCCCTGCGCCTCAGAGAGGATACTATCTCCCTTCTAGGGCTGTAACAACAACAAAAAATATATAAATAACTGCAAAGCTACATGGACCTTAGTAGGCACTCAGCAAGTACTAATTATTTATTAATGTAACCACTATTTCAGAAAGGTTAGAATGATGCATTTGGCAAAAGTCTGCTCTGTTTTAGGCTATGTAAGAAATAAGCTAATTATAATAATAACATCAGTGAAATCACATCATAGTCAGTAATAAGAATTTAAAAATGTGTTGGGAAAACAACCCATGTTCTATTGGGATAGAGCCAAGACAACCAGTCGACAAACTGTGGCCAACAGATGAGCTACTCTGCTATTTAATACATTTAATAAAACAGTACATCTTCCTGATATTGCTGTCTTGCTAAACAGAAATATTTCAAGGGTTTAAACAGAAAAGATGACTCTGTTAGTCTTATACAAGAACTAAAACATTTATGAAAAGGAGATATCTGGAAGTTTATGCAGGACCAGGAGGTAGGGGCAGTGAGTGAGAGTTGAAGTTGACCCACGTGAATTAAACATTTGAAAAATTAGAGACTTTGGATACATACAGAGGGCTTAATGCAGAAAATGAACATTTTTTTGACACGTCCAACAAACTATGGTGCTGGAGGGACCTGGGCCCTCCGCTTTCCCCTGCAGATGCAGTAAGTGAGTGAACTGACTTCAGATTCAGCTGAAAGGGAAAATATAAGACCAAGTGTGAGCCCCACCTTTTGATCTCCAGTTCAGAGCTCAGGGCGTCATCCTCTCACAAGCCTTCTCTGGGTATACATCTCACAGCTGTGGAGTGAGTTTAGGTGCCTGATAAGCTACATCCCCAGGGGAACGCTTTCTGTCTCACCAAGTTTCAGAAGCAGCGTTACAAGTAACCAGACAGGGAAGTCAGTCTTAGTAATAACAATGGTGATATTCTTGTAACAGCGAAAAGGAACAATAGGGCTGGTTCTATTACACTGAGCTAACACTAGATTCATTGGAGCTAGAGAAAGACTATAATAATAGCACGGAATGAGTTTAAATGCAATGAAGCAGTTCCATACAAAGAGTTTCTCCACCAGACTAAAATCGATGATTTGCCAGATCTTTGATGTTTCAGCATTTCTTAAGGGCTGCTGAGACTTGAAAGACTATCCCAGCTGGAAGGAACCAGAACATAGTCCATTTCAAGTGTATCATTTTGCAGGTGATTAAACTGAGACCCACAAAGGCTATGTAGCTGGTAAGTCACAAAGACCAAACCAAGCTCCTGGATTGAGTTTTATTCCTACTATACCTCTTCTTTTCTAGAATGCCTGCCAGCCCTAGGAGTGACAGAATGCCTTGTATAGAGAAAGAATACTTTTATGAATTGCTCTCTTTTTCAGGCAGGTTTAAGGAACTTTCTGGTTTTAATCCAGGCAGTACCCAAACATTTCTGCAACATGCCTGCTTCTCTGGAAGACAGAATATGGGACGTAGCACTATTTCTGCTGGCCGCGAGAGGGCGCCAGTACCCCATGCTAGGACCTCCCCACCCCCACTCCCTTCCAGCCTACCTGATCACCTATGCAGTCTGTGTATATTTATTTTCAATGAGGTCAGGAGTATCAAGGTTGTAAAATAACATATTTTCACTTGTTTTCTCCCTACATCTCAGACATAGCTTTTCTGAAGTCAATTATCTCCCTGAGACGATGTTGGCCCCACCCCCTTCCTTTTTGTGCTGCCTTTCAACACATCAGAGTCTGCCACCAACAGACTGAGATTGGAGGTGGGGGAAGAAGGAGGCAAAAAAGCAACTTTTTTCCCTGACTGAAGATGTGAAATCCCTGTTTCGGCGTTCCGTTTTAAAGGAAGTCTGCAAGTGTAAGGCCTCTGTTCTCCAGCCCCGGGGTGGGGAAGAACAGAGAGGGGGCGAGGCTGTGATGCTGTCTGGGAGATTTCAGGCATCTGCGGGGAACGTGGAGGGCCCAGGTCCCTCCAGCACCGTTTCTTCAGCACTGCTCCTGGTGAAGGATGGAGGAGCATTTCTGGAGAGGTCCCGCTAGAGGAGAAAATTAGGGCAGTAAGCAGATACCCCCAAATTATCGTGTCAATATCTGGGTGCCATATTAAAATGGAGGTTTTGTCCAGATGTGGGTGACCGGATGGTGAGAGGATAGGAAGAAAGAACATGCATGTTCACACTCACACAGACACGTATGGTGGGGAAACAGCTCTTACAGAGTGCAAATCTGGAGCCTGGAAGACACCTGAGTGCAGCTCCTATCACGGCTGCCATATCGCCTACTCCGAGAAAGCCACCAGCCTCCCTGTGTCCTCTCAGGCAGGCATCTTAACAGGTCAGTAGAGACTCACTGGGCCAACTGCAAACCCCACCGGCTCAGCCTCTAGCCAGCCCTGAGCAAGTGCTGTCTCAGTGACTCACCGGCAGCACAGCTGGTGGGCACCCAAGAAGGGTGGTGGAGCCGCCTTCCGGTCTCATCACTGTCCTTACTATTCACCACCAGAAATGTCAGTGGGTTTCTGATCCTCTGGCCCTTTCCAGCCTTCTTGTCTGTCTAGATCTATTTTTATACTTTTAGGCTTCAGACAGATAATAGTAACTTCTTATCCCAAAGCATGGTGACTTTCTCTGTTTGTTCTAAGGGAAAGTTTATCACAAAGCCTTTTTTGGTGGACTGGGAAAAAGAGGTCAGGGTCAGTTCACGGGTATTTTAATTCTGTAAACCTCTATTAAACCCTTACTATATTCCAGCAGAACTAAAAACATATGCTAGCAGAACTAAAAACCTAAGTAAGATCATATCCCCTTCCTATAAGTACTGGTAATCTACTGTGAAAGGAAAATAATCACCTATACTACCATCTAATTAATGCTATCAAAAGCTATGGGGAACAAAGTTAAGAAGGTGGTTTGAACAGTGTTTGAAGGATGAATGGGGAAAGGAACAAGAATTCCGGGAAGACAAAACAGCCTGAGAAAATCCTGTCACAGCAAGAGTCCTCGTGCTGGATGTGGGGTAGAGGATGCAAGCTGTCTGGGGTGGTCAATGCGGCCAGTTCAATTTCCTCGTGGTTGCAGAGCCACATGACACTCAGCCCAAGTTTGGCCCATGCATATGTCTTGATAAGTAGTCTCAGGGTTTAAAATAAGTTTTGAATGCCTTTGTTTACTCTAGTCTGTCACCATTTGCCTTCTCCTCACCCCAGGAAGGTTTTACTCATTTACATGCCCTGCCTAGGTCCTGAAATCATTTGCGACTGCATGCTCTGTTTTAAGGCCTCCTAAATGGAGGACCTCTTGATATTCTGCTCTTGGGGCTGCTGAAAGGGAGGGAGTGAGTCAAACAATCCAGCAACACTTGGATAAATTCAGAAAGTCTGGTTGAATCTAAAAACAGACCATTTGTTTAGAAAGAGAAAGAAAGATTGGGGCAGGCTGACAGGACCGTAGGAAGTACACATTGCTAGCAGGCCTCTGGCCATTCGCTGCCTAGTGGAGGCCGGCAGGGGGCAGGCAAGAGTCCACCTGAGGCTGTGAGGTTGAGTGGGGGTGGGCTCTGCCCAGGCGTAACTGCTGCTGGCAAAGGGCACCATATTCTAGAGACCCCAGAACTTGACTTAACCTTCAAAGGTGCCTCGGCTCCTATACCACGAAATATTGCCTCGGTCAGGCTCGCAGGTCCTCATTCTGGAGTGAGCTCTGGGGACACGATTCTCTTTGCCATTTTTGATGTCATCTCTTTGATCAACTATTGTCTATGAGCACTTCGTCACCTTCTGGTGACCTGAAGATTTGCACCATGCCTTAACTTCTCACACCACTGACCCTCAGCCAGTTCTCAAAAGGCTCCAAGCCCATTGCCAGCTCTGCCGAGTCGCAGCCATGCCCAGTCCAGCATGGACTCCAGAGGAGGGTGAGGGTGCTGCTAGGTCCCATCCCACTGCCCATCAGACCCATAGTCAGCACTGATTCAACTACATTTTCTGCAAAGCCCAGAGCTAATAAGGCGAGTACAAGCAGGAGCTATGAATTAATCTCCTTGAATATGTAGGTAATTTAGATGGAAGAAGACAGGTGCCTCTGGCCCTCCATAAATAAATTGTGCAGTGATTGGGTGGGGGTGGGGTGAGGATAGAAATGAGATAGAGCCCCAGAGAGCAGAGGGGGTGGAACTGGTTTCGAGGCTGATTATGCCTCTGCCAGAGGGAGACAGAAATGGCTCTGTCTTGACAGCCATCAAGTTGCTGAGTGTAGAGCTTACCTAGAAAGGCAAGACACCCAGAGCTGCCTAGCAAATTCTTGAGCTGAGCCTTCTATGGAAGAATCCCTGGTCCTTCTGTTGTAGAAAAAGACCAGGGGAAGAGAAGGGACGAGAAGAAGGGTGATGGTGGCAAAAAGAAAGGAAGACAGCAATGAGAAAGGCACAGATAAAGATTAAAAAAGGGAAGATATCAGATGGGGGTGGTGGGGGAAGGAAATTTGGTAAGGGAAAGCTAAAAGAAAAGGGGCTGAGGCCCAGGCATTTAGCATCTAGTTGGTCTACACGTACAGAACCCCTCACAGAGGAGCTGAGGCAGGAACTGCGATCCCCAAAGCAAGGTGCTCCCACTCCTTTACCACGTGACTTGGTCTTATTCAGCATCATCTAATGCCACATCCGAGTGACTCAGGTACCCAACATCCCTATATCTCCTCTGGGAAAAGCAAATGGCAGAGTGGGGTGGAGGGGGCAGGCAGAGAAGAGTAGGCTGTGCCTGCTGGACAGCTGTGTCGAAGCAAGGAAACCTCTCTGACCCTGCAGATTCACCCATGTTGTCCCAAATGGCAGCATTTCCTTCTTTTTTAGGGCTGAATAATATTCCATTTATGTCTCTACCACATTTTCTTTATCTATTCATCTGTCCATAGACGCTTCTTTTGTTTCTATATCTTGGCTCTTGTAAACAGTGCAATGAACGTTATGCTAAGTGAGATAAGCCAGACAGAGAAAGACAAAGATCATATGATCTTATTTACAGGTAGAATCAAAAATAGTAGAACGTATAGAAGCAGGGAGCAGAATGGGGGAAGAGGGGATAATAGAGAGTTGTCGGTCAAGGGCACAGAGTTTCAGTTGTGTAGAATGAATAAGTTCTGGGGAACCTAATGCACAGCAAGGTGACTACAGTTAACTATACTGCACTGTATACTTGCAATTTGCTAAGAGGGTTAATTTTAAGATTCCTCGCCATACACACACGAAAAAATGGTAATTCTGGTGATGGATCTGCTACTTAGCTTGATTGTGGTGATCATTTCACAAAGTATTTAGAAATCAAATCATCACATTGTATATCTGAAATATATACAATTTTTATTTGCCAATTACACTATAATAAAGCTTTAAAAAAAAAAAACCAGCTCACTGACCTTTTGAAGCAAGAAAAGGTGAGTGAGTGGGGAGGGAAAGAGGACAAAGCACCTCTGCTGGTCCTTTTCCACTCAACCCCCCATTCCTGCCTCGGCCAGGGGTCTGTTTCCAAGACCCTGAACAGCCCCACGTGGAGCTGCCATTCCAGGGACAGTGAGTGAGTTGGCAGAGGAGCAGCCCGATTCCTGCTGAGCTCTGTTCCCCAAGCAACGTTCTCAAAATGTGAAAGAAACCAAGGGCCGCAGAATAACTAATGTAGGTATTTTATCTTTTGCTAAAATAAAATCTTTTTTATTTTAGGTTTTTTTTCTCTTATTTTAGGTTTTTTTTCTCTTCTTTCTCTTTTTTCTTTTTTGTCTATTTGATTCAATTTGCTTAAAACCCTAGAGCCTGGTTCCTGCCCAAAGGGAGGAAAATGGAGTGAACACCCGAAAGAGGAGCACTTTTGGGGTGCCATCCATTATCTTAGGATGATGCAACCCAATGCGATTGCTGCATGGAGAACACATTATAATGGCTGACAAATGAGAAGTCAGAGACAATTGAAATTTATTCCCAGTTAATTGTTGTTTTCTTCTTTCATCAGGAGGTATTGCTAGTCAGATAACAAAACCTTAAAAGCAAAAGCCGCCAGCAGCTTCAATCAGATGCCACGTGGAAGGAGACTTAGAAAGTTTTGGCCTCTCCAGTTCAAACTTCTGTTCCTCTAGCAAATGACTTCTCCAACTCCTCTGTAGGATAGGAGAGCTAAAATCTTTAGAACTCTAGGGACCTCTAGCTCTAAGCTGTGAAGTCACAGACAAGTTTATTACCAGGACACTGCCAAGTACTTTTTTATAGTTTTTAATTCTGGTTTATTTACTCTCTGGAGTAATGGCTTCAGCAACCACCTTTGTACTGATTCAATCTTCTCTACTTTTGTTCTGAGGGAAGTCGTCTTCCTCTCCCTGCCTTCCCTTCTGGGCCTCTACCAAAATTCCAGGTGACAGAAAACAGCCTGACATGACAGAATCAGGGAGCCTGGAACCAGGAAACTAGGCACTCGCTCCCTGCTGTGTTACATCGGGAAGCAATGTACCTCTCCCTTGTCTTACCTCTCTCATCATTATAATGGAACTGTCTTCAGTGACCCAATGCCCCCGACAGCTCTACAACCCTAACACCACATTAAATATATATATA
>NW_011889069.1:1629107-1647665 GCF_000151845.1 Pteropus vampyrus | reverse complement strand
CAAGAACTCGCCCTCTCTTTTTACAATGGGGAGAATGTTTCTGTTGAACTCCTTGCGTCACCTGATTTTAAGGACCCAGAATGGGCAGCTCTGAATGACTGAGCTGGAGAGACAGGCAGGCTGCAGGTCACCGGAAGGCTCGGGCAGGGAATCCGTCCCTTCCTTTCGTAGACATAACTCAGGGAGCAAGGTCCAGTGCCTCAGGAATGGAGAATCGGCCCCTTTAGAAAGCAGAGCTGGCCCCCGCCTCTAGTGAGTCTCCCCAGGGGTTAGGGTTCTCACTGAGCCATTATTATTATTATTATTATTGTTTGAAATGCCTCATAATAACCAGGATAGATTTCTTAGGAAGCCAAATAATGGGATGCATATCCACCCTGGCTTTATAATTAATGTTTGCATCATTTATCTTTCGTGGAAAGATTATTCTGACTAACGAGGTTCTGGGCCACTAATTCATTACACTGCCTTGTCACTTCCTGCTCCTTCTTATTACCCAGAAATAGACTCATTAGTCAGAGTTCAATGACAGGGAGAAATTGTGTTCATTAATTTAATTCTCTCACTCACTTCTGGTCCCCATGTTTGTCCAAAATTGGGGATTAGAAGGGGGAAAAATTAGTTGTCTTAAGTCTTTGCTCCTGCCTCATTATACCTTCCACCTCACTCCTGTTGAATCAGAGAAAGGCCAGAGCAGCTCATAGCAGTGGCCACATAGGCACTGCCCTTCCTCAACTCAAAGCTATGGGCGGTAGGTGAGAGACACAGCCCAGGGATTTAGGCATCTGTAATACATAATTGAGTTTTTTTTTTTTAACCTTGACTCTCAATTGCTGTTGTTACCTGGGAATCCTTAGAAATACCTAGCCATCCCCAACAATAGATGCTGTGGGATATATGTATATGTACATATGTATATATATGTACATATATGTATATGTATACATACATATATGTATATATGCACATACACCACAAGAATATAAAGTGTTATGGTATAGTGTGTAAAGCCTAGGCTCTGGAGTTAGATGGACATGATTTTGAATGCTGCCTCTTCACATGTGAGCTGTGTGTCCTCACTCAAGATGCTTAATCTCTCTGGGCTGTAGTCTCTCATCCACAGAATAGGAATGACAATAGCTATCTCTTCTTATTATGAGGATCAAGCTACGTGAGGCACCCGAAGCAGTCCTCACAGTGTGCTACAACTATTAGAGCTTGGATGAAAGATACTCTTGGAGTTAAAATAATCAAAGATCATTCAGTGGGAAGAAGGAATGTCTCCAGGCAGGGGATCCTAAAGGCCCGGCTGCACGTGGAAACACCTGAGGACACCTAGGCCCATTGACTGGGAATCTCTGGGCACGAGGCAAGGCATCAGTGTCTTTAAAACCTCGGTGTTTCTAAGGAGAAGTTAAGGCTGAGAACCACTCGACTTCTCGAGGTCCGTGGTGAGCAATTTGAACTTTAATCAAGCACAGACAGTAAGCCAGCTGTGTTGTTTCTGAAAGGACTGCCCACAGCTGTTTCACTGCTAGTCTATCCTTGTTCTGGGAAGGAGTTCACTGCTGCGGGACAGGGAAATTTCCCTGGTCCCTCCATGAGCAGGGATAGTGTCTTCATGGTTCCAGGTGCTGGGCAGAGCACAGGAAGCAAAAGCAACCCCAGGGCCTGCTGTCATGAGGCTGCCAGTCTATTGGGAAACTGGAACCAAGTCACCAATGAACCATTAGGTGCAATCCAAAACATAGCACCGAGAGAAAAGGGCTGACCCCAGACCGGAGGCACAGCCTGGGGACCAGGAAGGTTTTCCTGAGTAAGGGTCTTGGATTGAGTTATAAAAGATCCCGAGGGTCACCTAGAAAGAGACAGAGAGAGAGAGAGAGAGCGTGCAGGGTGCTTTCCAGGCAGAAGGACTGAAGACCAGTTGCAAGACCTTGTGGCTAAAGCAAGGAGAGCGTGGGGAAGAGATGGGCTAGGAAGCAGCTGAGGCCAGAACCAGCAGAGCCTGGTAGACTCAGTGGACTATTTGGATCTTCCTCTTTAAGGGCAAAGGGAAGCTCTTAAATTGAGAAATTTAAAGTGGTACGAAAAGGTGGGATGGTAAGGTGGAATAAACTATCCCTCAAGCCCACTCACTTCCTAGCACTCTGGTTCTGAGGGCCAAGGGGACAGCATGATGTGAGGGACCAGTCGAAGCACTCTACCCCTGCTGAGAGCCTCTGGACTGCCCCTTATGGAAAATCAATGTAGCCTCAGATGTGGTCACCAACAGGTAGGCTGTATTTCTCACATATGTTGGGGTAGAAAATCTCAGAGAACTTCTGCTCTACATCTTTACTCGTCAGGAAACTTATCAATAGCTCAGCTTCCAGAATATTGATAGCAGCAGCTTCTGGAAAGTCATGTCCTCCTTCATGTTTAATTGTTCATTTGGAATTTTGGTGCGGCTGTATCATCTGTTTGTGAGTATAACTCTGTGACTCTGTCACCAGGCATCTGGACACATCTGTTGGACTGATTCTGTCCTTTTGTGGACCCTAGAAGCTGAGGACCGTGTCCTTGGTAAACCCACAATGGTTATGTCATCCAGGGCTTCTTGCTTTTCAGTTAGCCTCTGCCCAGAAGTCAGGATCTTCTCTCATCTCAAAATGTCAGAATGGTTTGTGTTCACTGAATATGTTTCTTCATCCTGAGATCCACTGTTCTAGGAAGGGCATGCTGTAGGTGAGATTTCATGTTCATATAGATCAGGATATTGGCAGAACGGTTGACACTCCCCCACACTCACACACTTTCAATGTCTTATGTGTTTGTGGTACATTATATGTTCATGGTCAATAACCTCATCTTTGATAATGCAAATCATTATATGTGAATCTGTACAGTTTGTCTGTAGTCGTTTGTAACTAAGTCTAATTTAAATAGGGAAACATCTGGAGGTACTAAGAGAGAAGACAGGGCTAGTGTAGGGAGTGTGGACCTCCCATGAGCATTCGCCCAAGGCAGTTCTTCTCCCCAAGTCAGTAAGGCAGAGAGCTAATGAATATCAGCCAGATGGGTGAAAAGTAGAAAGTTCACGGGCCTGCACTCAGACCTTAGCCTGCAAGTTGATGAATTAACACAGAGTCCTGAGAACAAACTTGTTGTCTTCAATTACCACAAGTAAAAAGGCCAGATTAAACAAAATTTCCTGGGTAAATATTTAGCACAGTGCCTGGCACATACTAAAAATCACAACATGTTATTTATAATTTCGCTACTAACAGAAATAACAAAAGTTAGAGAACTTGATATTGGTCACTAAAATAACAATATTTGTTATTCATTATCTTAATTTTCAAAACAGCAGTGATATATATATGTGTGTGTGTGTGTGTGTGAGTGTTTGTGTGTGTGTGTGTATGTAGAAATAATCATGCCCTTTATGTAGATAAGAACATGTAATTTGCCAAAGGTCAAGCAAAATCGGGCAAAGCAGGGATTCGACTTGCAAGTTTGCCTCTTTTCCATGGCCCAGAGGAGACTCGGCCTGTTCCCAGACGCACGGGCTGAGTCCTGATGAACTCACCTGTGACTGCATTGGTCTGCTTGGACAGCCACAACAAACTATCATCATTCTGGTGGCTGGGAGTACAAGATCAAGGTGTCTATAGGGTTGGTTTCATTCTGAAGCCTCTCTCCTTGGCTCGTAGATGGCCATGTTCTCCCTTTGTCCTAATATGATCTTTCTTCTGTGTGTATCTGTGTCCTAAGCTCCTCTTTTTATAAAGACACCAGTCAGATTGGACGAAGCATTTCCTCCCATGTGACCTAATTTTATTTTAATTTTCCTTCAAAGGCTCTATCTCCAAGTGCAGTGACATTCTGAGAAACTGGGGTTTAGAGCTTCAACATATGTATTTTTGGAGGGGATACCATGTCAGCCCCAAAACAGTGACCAAGTAGTTCAGATAAAACTCTTTATCCTTTACTTGCCAAGGGATCTACTCTTGGCTTTTCATATTAGTGCAATCATTGTGTACCCACTGCAGTACAAAAAAGGCTTTTCCTCTGAATGGTTGGGCAAATGTCAGGATTAAGATAACTCACTCCGGAGATGAGGTATGGGAAGGATAGGTGAGACGAAGCAGCTTTCTCCAAGTGCCAGTCTTCATGGAAGATCCTTTTTTAATTTCCCGAAGGAACAGGAAGGAATGTGTGAATGCCACTGGCAGACACAGGAAGCATTTAGAGAGTAATTTTCCTAACTGCATGCGTGCACCCATGAATGATCTGCAGAAAGCAGTTACGTGGGTTCTGTCCTCAGTGCCAAATAGATGCGTGAAGGGCTCTCTAAGTCAGCCACACCAGCTCCAAGGCTGTGCTGAGTGATCTTAGTCTCTGTTCTCTTCTTTCAGTCTGCCATCAAAGGAGGGTAACCAGTGTAAATGGCAGCTTTTAAATATTGCTGGAGAAAGGAAAGGTTGAAATCCAAAAGAATGATGCAAGAGCAATAATCACCTTCCTGCAAACTACATTCTGTAATCTTTAGCCTTTGGGGATAATGAACTACATCTCAAATCTGCTTGGTTTATTTTGTTCTACTAAAATGATCAAATTAACATGTAGGAAGAGGAGACATGGGAACAAAAACGTGTGTCTTGCGTATTCATTCGGTACCTGGCACTTGGGGATAGACAGCTGGAGAGAGGGGGAGTTTAATTTCCTGGGGCCCACACGTTTCTGAGTGATTGGCAGGCTAATTTTGCTCTCCACTAGGCCTGGTATTGAAAAGAAGTGAAGACTCAGAAAGCTGCCAAAAATTGTTCCTTGCTTTTGGCAAAAATTCTAGACCTCATCAGAAAAATCAAGAAGTAGACTTAGAGATTTGGGAAGCCAAGGTGAAAGGAAGTTTTTAAGGAAATGGTAATAGGTATGTATTGTTAGAACATCCTTTCAGAGGTATTATTCTCTGATTTGTCTCCTATTAAGTTCATGAAATAGTATTATACTTCATTTGCCTTAGTCATGATGTAAGAGGCTCAGCGAATTAAATAAATTGCCTGAGGGCATACAGCAAATTAATGGCAGATGCAGGCCTCAAATCCAAGTTCTTCTAAGCCTTGTCAAGTTCTTTTCTCACCTATCTGGGCTGGCTCCTCCAAAGCCCTGTCCAGAGGGTGCCTATACAGTCAAGAGGTCAGTTGATCTAAACAGCTAGAAAGTCCCAGTGTGATTTACAGACTTTCCTTTTCCGTCCCCCTATGCTCCTCTGGGATAGCATAGGTGGCATACAAGCAGTTAAGTTCATAGATATTGGAGTATGAGAAGTACAAATTCAAATCCAGTCTTCAAGGTCAGGTGACCTTAGACAAAATATCCTTTCTCCTTAAACCTCGATTGCCTTATGTGTATAAAAAGGATGCTAAAACCAACATCATAGGATTGTTTTAAAAATTAAACATGTGTGAATGTACATGTGCATGTGCATGCATCATTTAGCATAGCATCTGACACTTAGTAAAGATTAGCTTTAAAGAGATGTAATGAAATGGTCCTTGCCTAAAGCGTGGGAACATAGCAGTACCCAAAACGGGCTCTGCAAGGGTAGCAGAAGGCCGGGCTTGGTGTGGCTTTCTATATATCCTTTGTTTCAGTCTATACCACCTCACACTCATGGCTGCTTCCTGAAACGCTGAGATTCCAGTGCCCAAGGAGCACAAATTTCAGCAGATAGCCTGGCCTTCTTCTAGGCTAGAACTGGTGAGGACAGACAGAGGATCGAGGAAGGCCACATAACCCAGAGTGGAGAGAAAAACAGAGAGGGGTAGATCAATGCTGGAGCCTACATGACTAACTATCCAACTCGGGGCACTGAGGCTGGGGAAGCAGCCAGATCGATGGATCACAAAGCAAGTGAAGAACCTGGGGAAGTTAAACACAGTGACTGGGCATGGCTTTCGATAAGAGATTGGGGAATGAAGCAGAACGCATATATATCTCAGGAAACAACGGAGGGGGCAGATCAAATTCTAAAAATGGTCTTTGCTCCTTATCACCTTTCAAAGACAAAGTCACAGCTTTGTGTGTTTGCATCTAAAAATATGCGTTTGTTTGTGTGAGTATATGGGAGTGTTGTGTGTTTTGGGATGTATGTGTGGGCAAGCACTACCCGCTTGTCCTGTTCCACAGAGTGCTGTGATGATGGGAAAGGTGTTGTTTATAAGGTAGGTGCAAATAGAATTTTATTCTTGTAGCTCTGAGAACTGTAGCATATTAAAACTATTCAAATATATCCCATGTACTTACATACTCTGTGGAAATTTTTCTTGTAAAATTAACATATACTCTATTACCTCCTTATTAACAGGAAAATTTGAGGTGCTGACTTCATCCATTACAATAGTACGGGCCTCCCAATGCCTCCTGCTTCTGAACTGACAAAGCAAGTTATTGTACTCAAAGGAGAAGCCTGGGAGAGAATGCTGCCCCTTTCCCACCCAACCAACTCTTGCCATCTGTATAAAAGACAGAATACCAAGACAAGAAAGAAATTATGTCACAGCCCTTATTCTGTTGATGAATTCCAAAAAAAGAGATGATTTTCCAACTTAATCAATGATTCAATCGACCTCGATCTAAAGGCAGCAAATAGAAATTTTCATTTGTGACAAAAGGGCTACAGAAAGCCTTATGGCTAAAAACCCCAACTTTTTATTGCCCTATGGGGTAAGAGTCTAGGATGGCTTCTTGGTTGCAGGTTTTCTTGTTTTCAAATCAGGTTGTAAGGTGTTCGGAGCACCGACTTGAACTGGGATGCAGATAGATGGCAGCTCAATTGTCCCCATTATGCAGGGCAGTACTAAGAAGCATTCTCAGGCCTTTCTATAGCTACAAAAATGTAATAGGAGTCACTGTGTCTGTAGAGGAAATATGATTTAAAAAACACAAGATTGGAATATGACATCATGAAAAGTGATGTTTTATGGTATTTTATATACGATGAAATTTCTCATTTCAGAGGAGGAAGTTACATTTTGAGCTTTTTTCCTCTTTGTTGAAATTGAAGAAAAGAGAATTTAAAGAACATAGGTATGTCCAAATTTCAGAAACAAAACTAAGCATCTTTAAAAACAAATTCTGGTATTTTCGCCTCTGTCTAGCATTTCTGATATCTACAGATTTTTTCTCAGATGTGTGGATGAGATTGTCTCCTCTGAGACCTTTGGCAGAGATCGAAGTCATTTTTATCTTTTTGCTCTTCCTAACAACCCAACCTCCAAAC
This sequence comes from Pteropus vampyrus, assembly GCF_000151845.1. Taxonomy (NCBI): domain Eukaryota; kingdom Metazoa; phylum Chordata; class Mammalia; order Chiroptera; family Pteropodidae; genus Pteropus; species Pteropus vampyrus. The sequence goes on along the minus strand of NW_011889069.1, from coordinate 1,640,398 downwards.
ACTTCTGCTTATCTCTCTTAATTGGACTTACAAAGGGCTGCACATTTTAAATATTTTTATTGAATTGAGTTCTATGTCCTTGGTCTAGATTTATAGACTGCTAAATAGAATCTCTCTCTCTCTCTCTCTCTCTCTCTCTCTCTCTCTCTCTCTCTCTCTCTCTCTCTCTCTCAAAGAAAATAACAAATACATTTGGGCAGAGTCATCAGTCAATTATTTCCATGGATTATTCACAAATCATAGGAAAAATAAAAGTATTTCCTTTTTAATCTTAGGAGAGAGCAATTGATTTTAAGAATTGTAGGAAAGCCCAAATTAGTCTTGAACTTCAAAATGACTTTCCTGAATGGCCAAGAAGAAGTAAGATGATTATGATAAATTGGCCTCCAGCTCCAGAAAGCCACTCTCCTTCATAAGGAGAATGTATGTTTTGCCTCAGTGACCACACAATAGAAAAACACATCCACAGTAATTAGGCAGATCTTAAAATTAAGTAAATGATTCTTAATGTACCCGAGAATCTCAGTTTTCTCACAAATCTCCTTTCCATCCAGAAATTCCCATACCGTTTGCAGTCCCATCAGGACAGGAAATCTCATCTTGCACATTCCTAATTTTGTCTTCAGCATGTTTCCCTTAATTCCTCTACCACCAGCCACAGCAAAGTACCTGATACATGGCATCAGGGCACAGAACCGCAACTCATTTGAGACCTGAAACGTCACCAGGGACGGACCCCTTGGCGACAGCACTAGCCAACAATTTTATAGAACCAACCTCTTTCCAAGAGCAAAGTCATCTCCGTCTAAAAAGCCACAACCGTATCCAGACCTCCAGTCCTGGGGAAAAGCATTCACCATGGACCCTGGGGAAGAGCCTCCCCCTGCCCATCTGGGCAAAGGATGATGAATTCAGTGGGCACCTACCTGTGATGCCCCTTGACTGCCACCTCTTCCCACCTTCCCCGTTTCTTTTTCCGCTCATTTTTTTTCCACTTTAAAAACATCCAACTTTGCCTTGGGGATGAGCAGAATGAAATGTCACTTACCTATAAAAAAAAAGAGAGACAGAAAAGAACACCATGCATCACATTACATACAAGTTCTTTGAAATCAAGGCCAGCTTCCGACTTTGAAATTGTAAAAATAAGTGAATATTATTTTTTCACCCTACCTTTCTATATTTAATGAACCTCAGAATTTTGCGAGATGCCCATCACCAGATCCCCGCCTCCCGTCATGATTTTCCTTTTGTTTTGTTGCCACTTGCTGTCCCTCTTCCCCACCCTGCCTGCTCCCTCTCCTCATCGAGGAAAGGTAAGGAAGGAATGAGGGAAGATATGGAAACCATGCAGATCAAGGGGGTACCTCAGATGTGGGCATTGAAGTGGTGAGGCATGTGGAACCTCTATTCTCACAGGTGGTGGCCTCAAGCACCTGGGGTCAGTGTTGGCTGATGCTTATTTTGAAGGAAGGCCCCAGTTCCTTGCAGAGTGACTTTCATTAAAGGCTTTGGTTCTGAGCCCTTCTCCTCTCTCTCCCTTGCCCATCTCCTCCTCACTCCTCCCAGTTGGACTGAATTCACTCAAGATCCCTCTCCTTTCCTTTGTCATACAGCATCCACAGTTTCACCTTAGTGCCACTGTTCAGATCTGCTTTTACATAAACTGCTCATGATCACAGCACCGTAAGGCCAGTTGTGACCTGCATGGATAATTTTCCCTGGTCCCGTGCCTTAAAAGCATTCAACCCAGTTCATCTTCTTCCTAGGAGACCCTCTGTCTGAGAACTCAGGCTGCTGAGTCCACACTTCACCTGGCTCCTGGTCTCAGAGGCATCCACCCTTCACACAGCAGGCTCCTCACCACCAAGCTGGTCTCCACCTCCCTCTGCCACAAGGGAGCCAGGCTCTGCACCTTCTACTTTCGAGAAGAGCCCCTTATCTTGCCATGTACCAAATCCTCAAACATGCCAAATATTTTTAAATTGATTTTAGTGGCCTGCCAGATCTTTTTTCTTTATACCCAATTAACTCAGTTTTTTTTAGTCGTCTCTTAGAGATTTTCATATTCTGTTGTTGCTGTTGTTTTTCCTCCTCTAATTTTCTCTGAGAGCCTTCATGAAAGATACTCCAGAGCTGAAAACTGAATGAAAATGTCACCACAAGTCCTCTGTTTGACTGATTCCAACTCTGCATTCTCCAAAGAGTTTCCAATCCAAGAAGATCTGCCCAAAACGAACTGTGTTCAGATATTTTCAGGGAACACCACACCCTCCTTCTCTTGGAGACTCACAACTGCATTAGTATGTTAAAGACTCTGGGAAGGTCCTCCCTGAGGAGCCACACTGAAGTTTTTTTCTGAAATGATTTGACACAGAAACTTACTTTCCTACCCACAGATTAAAACACTCTTCTTTGCTTCTGAAGGAAGATTATTTTTCATTGTTGTTGTATGAATGTTACATTAAGAAAAACTGATCTAGTTTTATCATAGGCTGTGACCAGGGCCTCCTGAGAGCACTGCCCCCTCTGGTCACGCCCTGTGTAAGCGCGGCCCAAGACTCAACATCCTGGGCTCCAGCTTGACCCCATCCCTCAACCAACGCGAAAACCTCACAAGCTTGCTCACCCCAGTTCCCTCATCGGTAAAAAGGGGAGATCTCTACACACTCTGCAAACTCCATCAGGATGTCATGAGTCTGCAGTGGTACTTTAAATGTGGCTTGTAAACTGCATAAGCAAATCATTTCAAGGACTTGGTATTTAGTACCTCTGTCCTTGGGCTGCTCTCATGGAAAAAGATAGAGAACCCTGGGCCTCAGCTGGCTGGGGAGCTGGTGAAGGATGAGTGGCTTTTGTTTCTCCCATCATGAGAAGTCAGGAACTAGTGTGCCTTGATTACTTCACCTACTCTGAACCCTGAGGGAGAGAATTGATCTTGTAGGTCTTTTTCCATCTTTAATGTCTATGCCTATGAGTTTCCCTCTGTTACACAGAAATGATTTCTCTGCCTTAGTGTTTACACCTTTCAAAGCTTGTCATCCTGTTTCTTCTCTGCTCTGCATCTTTGTAGCTGGGCAGGTTTCTCAGTAGACCCAGAACCTCTAAATAGGGGAAGGAAAGTGAGAGGTGCTGAGTATGATCTGGGGTCAGGGAGCAAAGCCTTGTATGCCTCCACTATTTCTCTTAAGTAGGTACAAACAAGCATTAAAATAATGACGTGTTAATGTAGGCACATGGACTGCAGCTAATGCACACTGGTGGGGGATGTTGATAATGGAAGGTAGTCCTTGTGGTGTGTGGGGGTGTGTGGGAAATCTCTGTACTTTCTGCTCAATTTTAATGGAACCTAAAACTGATCTAAAAATAAAGTTTACAGATTTAAAAAGTCACACTCCTTAAGTTTTCATTATTCAAGAAAATATTCTTGATCATATTTTATGTGCAAGGCCCAGAATTATTTCTTGCAGAACAGGAACATTCCAGGAGATGACTATACTTCATTCTACAGTCCCAAAGTGGGCCTCACAATGCCTTTCACTGGGCCATATGGAAAGAAGAGAAAAAATGGAAAAAGTTTCAGCCCTAGGAGAGCTTGAAAACTTCATGGGAAGAATATAAAAAGTTTGGGAAATACTTAGAAAACCATAAATGCTGGCCCAAGTTTATCTCCCTACTCCAGCTCCTCAACTTTGGGAATCATATCTAAAATTTAAACCCAGCTTAAGTGTCGTGTAGCCTCTAAGCCGCTCTCAGCTCACCTCAGAGTGTTTTACTTTTCCCTCTGTGCCCAACAGTTCGCTGCTTACATTGGCTGTTAGTACTTCTTCCATTTTGCCATTTAAGAGAGTCCATTTTATTTTTTACTCTGCTATGACATTTTGACTTTGCAAACTTAAAAACACCTAGCCCAGGCTTTACAGAAAAATGAGTTATAAGAAAACCAGGTTTTCAGACCTTTTTGAATTTGGAATTGTCGATAAGGAGTTGTGAATCTATATACACCAGATACTGTGATAGCTCTGGGCTGCAGAGATGAAAGATATAACCCCTGCCTTCTTATAATCTCCAGGGGAAGACAGATGAGGAGATGCTGCATTATAGCTGACATGACAGGGTCAGAAAGAGGGTGCTATGAGAAGACAGAATACCCATGTGTTTCCATGGCTGCAGAGAATAATATAGGAAAAAAAAGACTTTGGTGAAAGACTACCAGAGAAAACTTCAAAGAAAAGACTGGCCCTATCTGAGCAGCTCCCATTGAAATGCTACCTTAAAAATCCGCTGACCACCATCTGTCCCCCATCCCTCCACGACAAGGGCAGGCTCGCTTTTGTGTTCTCCCTTCTGGAACTGCAGAGTGTTTCTGCGATGGAGCTCTTCACTGACCTGTCCAGGTGTTCAGGTGCTCACCTTTCTGAAGGGCTCGGAACCTAGACAGAAGCTAACTTAGCAGAAGGGGCTAACTTGCATTCAGCCCCCAAACAAGGTGCTACAAGCCCAGTTCATTCCAATGATTTTTTTGGGGCCGCTCTTTATAGGGCCATCGTAAAACGCTGTTTATAGGAACAGCTCAACTGTTCAAAATAGTTTCAACTGAAGAGCTTAGCCTTCTCTAGATCTCCATTCCTCACTTTAACAGTGAATACCAAGGACAACTCAGCTAACCCATTCAGTGACACAGCCAGGGACGATCCTCAGCTTTTCAGAGTGAAGGACGCCAGATCATCAGGGTGGTTCATGAACTCAAAGGACTCTGGAAAATTCAAAATGTACACACAGTAGTCCCCTTTGTCCACAGGTGTTAAGTTCAAGGACTTCCACTGGATGCATGAAACAGCAGATAGTACTAAATTCTATATACACTATTTTTTTTCCCTATATATACATAGGTATTAGAAAGTTTAATTCATAAATTAGGCACAGTAAGAGATTAGCAATAATAACTAATAATAAAATAGAACAATTGTAACAATATTCTATAATAAAAATTATGTGAATTTGGTCTTCCTCTCCCTCTCTCTCAAAATATCATGTTATAACCTCTCCTCATCTACAGTTAATTGCTGGGTTTTTCTTCTGTCAGGGGATTCCCTTGCTGAAGTCTTCATATAGGCTCAATGCTTTCTAGCACAACACAATGGGAAACATTTTTCCGTTCCAGTCTACCATCCACAAATTTAATGCTGTTTCCATCTTAACTAAGCACTTATCATGCACTGAGGCCCTAACTTTCGCAGCTTGAGGTACGACAGCAAAACTGGCATACATTTCTTTTTCCTTCTTCACAATTTCTATGGTAGAATATTTGTTCTTACTGTTGAACTTAGTAAACTCAGCATATGAAATTTTTCTTTCCTTTTTAAATTGGGAACTTTCACTTTTCACTTAAAGGAAGCACTTTACGGCCTCTCTTTGGCATGTCTGAATTGCCAGCACCAGCATTTCTGCTCTTGGGGGCCATTAATAAATAAAATTAGAGTTTCTTGAACACAAACATTGCAATACCAAGACAGTTGATCTGGTAGTGGAGACGGCTACTAAGTGGCTAACAGGCAGGAAGCACCTGTAGCGTGGAAATGCTGGACAAAGGGATGATTCAAATCCTAGGTGTGACAGAGCAAGGCATCAGAGTTTTCATCTCACACTCAGAATGGCACACAACTGGAAACTTATGAAGTGCTTATTTCTGGATTTTTTTTATTTAATGTTTTTGGACCACAGTTGACTGTGGGTAACTGTAACTGTGAAAAGTAAAACTTCAAATAAGGGGGCACCACTGTATTCTAATGTAGTTCAAGTGCTTTCCACACAATGCGTCATGTTTCAGGGGGAGTGTTTATATTAACTATTACATATTTACTTTGAACTTGGGCTCTAGACTAGCTCTAGTTTCAGCCAAGACTACCTCTTCTCAAATCCTCCCTCTGATGGCTCTCGGTTCCTTAATGAAAGAGAGACAGGGTGAAAGGCAAGTGCCGGGATCCAGGATGTGGCAGTGTCCTTTGTCTCCCCCTTACCTCTCACGCCTATGCTCCCCCTCTGCCTAAACTGAGAATCTGAAAATCTGTAAGGCGGAGCTCTGACCCCACATCTGTGCTGCTGGGACCTTCAACAGCATCTCTGTAACAGACCACATGCGTGGTCAAACCTTTAATTCCTTCTCCTTAGCATTATCAAGGTTCTGTGTCAACTCTCAACTCTACCCATGCCACTAGTGGACCTGGTTATTCTCTTAATTCAGAGGTGCTACCTCACAATCCATACTATATTGCTAGAAGGAGAAAAATAAGGATTGCTCTTGAGTGTATAGAGTCAGTGGAGAAATAACATGCAATTGTCTGGAGCTATAGTCTTTTTAGGCAAGTGCTCTGAAAGGCAGTAGGATGGTTTTAAAATCTCTTCTCTAGACAGCCCCCTGCAGGGATGGGGATGGAGCAAAATCTCTCACACTTTTTCCTAATGCAGAAGAACACTGATGAAATGCAAACACGACCTTCATTTCCTACCCACAGCTTCTCCATGCTCTGGAGACAGAGGTCTGGTGTTACACTTTGCTGGTCGGAAAACCGTGACCCAGGGAAACATCAGCTGGAATCTGGCTCATATGAGAGAATGAAGGAGGGATCGGGAGAGAATTGACTGGCTGTACCTCATTTGCCCTCAGATGCTTCTCAGATAAGTGAGGAGGTCTTCCCAGGAGCTAGGCGACATGTTTACTGGGAGAATGGGGGCAGATGCCAAGATAGGCAATGAACCTGGTCCCAGCATTTCAGAAGGAAACTGTTTTTACCCTACTCTAGCTTCCATTGGAGACCAGAATTCCTCTGAGTAATACCTTTCCTTTCCCTTCATTGCTTCACACAGCTTGGCTAGGCAGATTTTTCTTTTCACCCCAGTGAGTATATTTATTGGTTTTCACAACCGGACACAGCAATGTGCTAACCATCTAGGAGGTCTCAATTTTCCTCCCTACCAGCCCCACCCTCCTTTTCCCACCTCTCCTAAGTGTGAATTTCAAAGGAAAATCATGTCTGTGACTGGATCTGTGACTGCAAGCAAGAGTGCAACCCAACCCAGTCAGTGCTTTAAGGCTGTGGCTCTCTTTTCTCTCTGGCACAAAGTGGTGAAGAATGGCCACCTGTGCAAAGCCAGCTGTGTCAGTGACTCTCCTGTGTTTCTGGGAAGCCCCAGGAACTCATTCTGACCTGGTCTCCTGTGCATCCCTTGTTGACCTGTGAGATGTCTCCAGGAAGTAAGATGAAAAGTGCCACCTTATGCTACTATTTAGTGTTTTCTTCTTGATGACTGGGCAAATATCCAGAAATTGCTAAAAATACCAGAAAACAGAAGCAGAGCAGCTGAAGTTCTGGGGCGGGGTAGGGATCTGAGGTCCCCTTTCCCAGCAGCCAAATTTTTAGATGGCCAGATCGATGGTTCCCACTTTAATGGTACATGAAACTTTCCTGAGCGGGTTTTCAAAACGCCCACACCCAAGCTTCTTTCTAGACCAATCAAATTGGAATCTCTGGGAGTAAGACAATGGATTGCTTTTAAAATGTCATTCCAACATGCAGCCACATTTGAGAACCAATTCTCTGGAGCATGCATGAAGGCCCTTGGAAGGCTGGTTAAAACACAGGTTGCTGATCTCTAGCTCCTGTTTCTAACTGAGTAGGTTTGAGGTGACACCTGAGAATCTGTATTTCTGAGGAGTGGCTGGGTGATGCCAGTGCTGCTGTTTGGGGATCAGACTTTGAGAAGCACTGCATTAGGTTAGTCCATCAGGCTCTTTGAAAGATAAAATGGCCTAGAGGATTTACTTCCCATTATAACTGCAGTTCTTGGAGCTGTGAGGTCCCCATACATCCTCACAGGCTTCCCTGGAATAGATATAAGGGCACTGGCCCTGCCACTGAGAAAGAAGGTCTTCTGGACTTTTCTTTATCTTGCCAGAGCTATGCTTAGAAGGAAAGCTTTCTGAGAAAGGGGCTGTAACAGCCAAATGAAAGGAGGCAAGCATTCACTTTTCCCATCTCTCCTGCTGCCAGAGCATTGACTCTATTCCTTTAAAGAGGAATCCCATGATCCCACCAAATAGCTTCCTAAGGACAGGAAAGAGGTTGCCTTATAACACTGTCACTGAGTACAGCCACATGCACAAGGAGACATGTGTTCTATGTCTGTCGAATCAATCAATTAATAGAAAGCCCATTTAAAAGGTAAGAGAGCCAAGAGGCTGTCACATTGTTTTCTGGTAGAGAGGAAGACATAAGATTAATCAACAAATATTTGACAAACACCTCTGTGAGCACTGAATCTACCTTTTTGATAAGGCTGGAGTCTGTAATAACCCGAGACAGGGCTTTTATTTGCACGGCTTTTTGTGATTTATAGCCCGCTTTTTACAACATTTTATCACCAAAGCATCTCTGTCTTCCCACAATCTATTGCCCAGGAAAGCCTAGAAGAGGCTGGGGAGGCAGATCCTAAGAGGGATTGCTTGGGTGTCGTCCCTTCTGGGTTCTTGTCCTGGAAGCTGCTTCAAGACCCTACACTGGTCGGTGCCCCATGGTTTCCGCCCAGGACTTTCTGGCAGGAGCAGAGAGAGGCCCCACCTTTACATCTCGCTAAACATCTTGCACTTTCCACCGATGAGAATTGGGGACAGCTACAGCAGGGCTATGTGCTGATTGCACGGTACTTCTTTTCCACCTTCTCCTGGACTGTTCTGTACTGGGCAGGCATATACCCACGGCACAAAGATAGTTTTCTCCTTACGCTCCACTCAGCCACACTGTAGCAGGGGAGGAAAAGAGCAGAGGGGGCTGCAATGTCTCCCTCCCTCTGTGCTTGTTCTTCTAGTAAAACACAGAGGCCCCACTGTGACTGTTGATCACATGCAAAGTAAAGGCAAGTTTTGAAATTCATCAGAGATTGCTCCCACAGCTACAGCCAGCCAGGCCTGAGCCTTGCCCTCCTCTAGGGCCTGCTGGCTGCTGCCACTCCTCCAGTGGGAGCTGGGGGAACTATGAAGTCTTTCTAACATCCCACATCTGTTTCATGAGGGAGGGATGGGAGACTGAGGAAACAAAGTAGGGGGAAAAAAGAATAAATTTAGAAAAAATCCGTAAAAGGGAAGAATTTAAAAGAGACTGTTGAGATCCCTTTGTTCTTTTCCTATTTCTCCTTCTTTCTGTAGTTCATACAGTATACATCAGTGGGAACCTGGTGACTAAGGTTTGCTTAATCCAGCCTCTGGCGAGTCATTGCAGAGGCTTCTCATGTAGGTTGGTAGCTGTAATGATGCTCTAGCCTCTGATCTATGGATTTTATGGGCAATTTTAGGAGATGGGTAATAAGGTCGCTCCAGTAAACAGTCTGGTTGAGCAGTAAAAGATGAAGATATTTGCACAGGTTACATTTCAAGTGGCTTTCTGAAGGAGGAGTGGCTGTCACCAGCTGCCACATGTTCCAATGCTTACTTCCTCCTCCAAGGGTCTGAAGCCCCTGAACTTGCTAAGATTCCTGCCCCACTGCAGGGAGGAGTAAGTACATCGTGTGGTGCACCTTCACATGTTTGCTTGTTTATTAATGAGAGTGGATATGGTTTCTTCCTCTTCCCTTCAGGCCGCTGAGCAGCCAGAGGAGGGCACACTGAACTGAGTCACGCTGTAGAACTTCTAACTTCAGAATTCTGACTTTTGGGAGTCCCTAAGAGGGTAAAGAATAGACATCCCCTGCCAACCCAAGACCCGCTCTATCTCTTTCCAGACTTAAGGTGAGTCAACAGCTATCTTGCCCCAAATTAAACTGCTAAATATGTGGCAATACACTGAGGAACAACCTTCCAAAAAGATCAATAGCAAGAATGGGTTGAGCACTTATGAAAGTGAGCCATCAAGTGTGTGGACTTCAGTCTGAACCCTATGCAAAGGAACTGAGACTGGAGCATCAAACTGCATAGTTTTGGTTTATGACCACTGGAAATCTGAGTATTATCTGGATACCTGCCTTCCCATTAAGTGCATTTGATTGCCAAGGAAGCCTCATCAGGGACCATGGTGTATTATCTCAAGTCTTTTCTCATTGGAAAAACATTACAATAATAGTATCTCTATGTGTTACTCAGTGTAAAAAGTCCTTTTGTGTATATTACTTACTATTACATTTGATAAGAAGTCTTATATGGTCAATATTCTTTTAGGATCCCATTTTATAAAAGAGGAAACTGATGTTAGGGAGGTCATCAAAGTCACAAGTTGTTAACTCCTAGATCAGTGGCAGACCCTAATTCCTGTGCCAATCCATATTCTAAGGATTCTGATGAAAGAATGTCAGATTCCTGCACAGGATTAAGCAAACCTTAGTCACCAGCACTGCTGGCGATCACCTCCAGCTATTTTTAGCCTGTACTCAGAACTTCTCAGAACAGCACAACTGATTAGTTGCCCTACGCAGACTCCTTTACCTCAGCCTGGGAAGCAAACATTTAAGCTTATGAGCCCCAAGCTGAATGTCTATCCAAGAATCCTACCAATGTCAGGGAATAAGCTTTATTCTGTGGCATCTACCAAGGAAACCCACTTAAACTTATTACCGAATGTGTCCAATTGATTTGGGTGCATACAACAAGGAGTTAATTCTCAATAAATGATTTTAATAATTGGTCAGTATTTATTCAACTTGTTTTTTGACTAGATATACATGAGTAGAGTTTATGTGGTGACTACTGGGTGTTAAATGAAAATCAACTGATCATCAAAAATGTATTTACTGAGGATTAATTCTGCAATAACCACCTACACAGATCTATCAAAGTAAATCCTCAATACATGCATATTTGGAGAGCTTAATTTAAATTGTTTTTACAAAGCAAACTTAAAGTAATATACTTTGGAGAGGAGTTAGCAGTTGTAGAAGCCAAGACCTAGGGTTATTTGTTCTGTTTAACTAAATAAGTGACAATATTCTTGATTTTTTTTAATCTACAGATTTATAAACCAGGTGTCCTCCCCCCACACACACACACACAAAAAACCAAGAAACAAACAAAAAAACTAGCACTTCTGATCAGTAGATTTAAATTTATGTGCAATTAATTGATGATTAATGTATCTACATGCCTGAAAACATTTGGAGCTGGCACTGGAGTCACTTCCTGTCTCCAAAAATAACTCATTTATCATCCTAAGATGAAGGCATAGATAGATAGATAGATAGATGATAGATAGATAGATAGATAGATAGATAGATAGATAGATAGATAGATATAGATATAGATAGATAGA
>NW_011889069.1:1622790-1629057 GCF_000151845.1 Pteropus vampyrus | reverse complement strand
AGATAGATAGATAGATAGATAGATAGATGATAGATAGATAGATAGATAGATAGATAGATAGATAGATAGATAGATAGATATAGATATAAAAATAGGTGACTATATATAGTCGTCCATTTTCTTCTGCGTGTGCCTTATCTCCTTTCCCCTTTGCGAATTTGGATATTTGAGTCCTCCCCTTTTCAGTCATTGTTGTGTCAGTTTGCCCCTGTGTATGCTGAACGTTCATTACTATCTCGCTGTAGCAAATCTCTTCCTATTTTAAGCTTATACTGCCCTGTTCCTAGTAAGGGTTGCACTCCTCTGATTCTATTTGCCTGATAGTCATCTTACTCCTATTTATGTATTATTTTTGTCATTTTGTTTTAGGCAAGCTGACTCCTTTCAGTATTTCCTGTAGTGCAGGCCTCATAGTAGAGAATTCCCTCAATTTCTGTATGTCTGAAAGGCCTTAATTTCTCTTTCATATCTAAAGGAGAGCTTAGCTGGATACATTATTCTAGGCTGGTAGTTCCTTTCATCTAATATTTTGAATATTCGATTCCACTCCTTTCTGGCTTTTAAGGTTTGTGCTGAGAAATCCTATGATAATCTAATGAGTTTTCTTTCATAGGTTACCATTTTCTTCTCCTTAGCTGCCCTGAGAATTCTTTGTCATTGATTTTTGGTAATTCTAATACAATATGTCTTGGCAAAGGCCTTTTGGGGTAGAAATAATTGTGTGTTCTGTTGACTTCTTGAATTCTAAGCTCCAGCTCATTCCTTAGATTTGGGAAATTCTCATCAACTATTTGTCTGAAAATGCTTTTTAGGCCCTGATTCTTTTCCTCACCTTCGATAATGTCCATTATTCTTATGTTTCCTCTCTTGATGGTATCAGCTAATTTTTTGTATTTCTCTTTCATTACTTTTCATTCTTCAGTTTCTCTCTTCTTCCTTCTGATTTATTTCTAGATTTCTGTCTTTGATATTACCGATCCTTTCCTCCATTTGATTGACTTTATTTCCCTAGCTTGTTATTTCATTTTTTTTTTCAATTCTCGCAGTGTATTTTTCATCTCCAGAAGATCTATCTATTCTTTTTCAGGGATTCAATCTCCTTGCTAAAAAATTCATTCTGCTCATCTAGTTGTTTTTTCAGTTCCTGAAATTGTTGATATGACTTGTTTCAGAACTCACTGAGTTTTTTCAGAAGTGTCATCCTGAATTCTCTACCATTTAAGTTGCATATTTCTATGTCTGTAGGCTTATTTTTTGGAGATTTTTCTCTTTCTTTCTGAGATGCCTTGTCACTTTGGTTGTTCATGGTGTTTAATGGACTATTTCTCCGCCTGGGCATCAACGGAAATGTATTCTGCTTTATTCCAGAAAGAAAATTTATTATATAAAGTTCTCTCGTTAGCTTGCTGTAAAGAAGGAGCTTTTCTTTTCGTTTCCAGTAGGTGGCATCTAAGCCTCTTGGATCCCTGCTTTATATAAAGCCTTAATAATGCCTTTTTTATTTTCTTGTAGATATTTAATCACGTTTGCTACCCTCAGTCTCAGTCCCTGTCCGTGTTAGCGACAGTTTCAGTAGTGTTTGCTCAGATTCCCTTGGGCTCTGCGGTGCTCAGTCTTGGAGGATATGGGGAGAAGGGCCTTCTGGGTTGGGGGTTGGGAGCTGTGGCTCAGCCTTGGTTTTGCAAGGCTGGTAAAAATCAACTGCTGTTTTTCTGCCATCCCGCTTCTCTGCTTTATGCCCTGATGACTTGCCCCTGCCTCTGGCTATGTGGAACTCACAACTCTCCCAGGCAGGGCTGTTCAGGGAAGTTGCCTCCCCCTCCCACTACAGGGAGCTCTGGCGGCTGCGAGAGGTAGCTTCTTTATTTCTCCCAGTCCACCACCCAACACCTGGGGATTCTGACCTGTGGTAGGTCTTATACAAAGATCCCATGCTCAGATGTGCCGGTGTGCAGTTTGGGTGTTCTTTGTTGAGTTTTAGATGTTAAGCTTATTGTTGTTTCAAGGGGAAAGATCTGGGGACATCACTAACTCCGCCATGTTTCCTCAAATTCTTCAGTAATTTTATTTTTAAAAAATTATATTTTTTTCTTTAATTTATGCCCTTTTCCTTTAATGAATTTGTATGAGTGATGAAAACTATTCAATCACTCTTTTCTTTATATCTCTCAACACTTTTCTTAAATTGATGATGATGATGATCATTTACTGACAACATTCTGTAAACCAGGCACATAATCTCATTTTATCTTCATAATCTTCTTTTTGGCAGTTTTGTTATTTTTGCTGTTCTTTAGTCTTTATTGAGAAACCCAGGAAATCTAGCTTTAGTCTTAGATATAAATTGAAGTCTAGCTTCTTAGATGCTATGATGAAGAGCAAGGGAGCAAAATTAGAGCTGAGGGCCTGAAGAGAAGATGAGTGTGGGCCATGTTCATAGAATGAGGGCAAAGATGCAGGAACAACAAGAGCTACTGGGTCAGATTTAACCAACATATCTTTAAGGTCACACCTTACATGAGTGAGGATGTAAGGGTGCAACCCCAAGTTTAAAAGAGTGTTATCTTAGCATTATTAGGAATTTCATCTTCAAGGAAAGACATTTGCTGCCCACAGCCTCTGCCTTTCCCTCTCAGAGAACCTGATTGCTTAGTAAGTAGCACCCTGGACTACCTCACTGTTCTGCTACACCATGAAGAGCCTGAGAGACTTTGGGCAGCCCTACATCTCCCTCAGCCTTGTCTCCTCATGTGACAGACTGAGGAGGTAAAAGTAGGTGATTTCTAAGATCCCTTCTTGTGCAATTGTGTCTGTTTCACTTCATCAGGCCAATGGGAAGGAAGTGTGCTTGCTCAGACTCTTCTAAAGCCATGGCCTTGCACCCCTGTTGACTAATTGTCACCTTACTTGAATTGCATGGGAGGAGGATCAGTCTGCAGAATGCTAACTTCGCAAAGCAAATCTGTGTAACAATTACTGATACCCTAGAAGTTTTCAGTCCAAAAGTTAAAAAAGAAAAATGCAAAACAATTGGTTATTCACAGACTGTTATCCACTTTCCTTTTACCTACCTAGCCATCTCTACTGTCCTGGAATCTAGGAGGATTTAAACCACACACACACACACACACACACACACACACACACACACACACCCCAGTTTCTTATCTATGGTGCTTCCACTGAAGGAGGTGATTAACTCCTTGACCTTATGAGGCTCTAACGTGGCCTTGGAGAACAGATAAAATCTTGTTATCTTGTAATAAGTTTTATGGCTTATTTCCATATAGTTCAACCATGTTTCTCTAGTGATAAAAGCAATTATCAGACTATGCATTTCAGGATTATGAATTATGGTGCTGTCTTCAGGTGCTGAAAGGGGTTTGGGAATAGTCAGATTGCTTCTTATCCCATTCAATGCTTATTCTCACTCTCCCTCCCCCATATACATAGACACTGCATTCTGTTTCTAAAAGCTCCATGAGCTCCTTTTACCCTATTTCCAGATATGCTTATCAAAGCAATGGCTTTTACATTTAATTGATTTAAGTAAATTCTCTAATTAAGATTAATTGGTTCCATGCACAGTGCTTTAATTACTATCATTATTACTTAGGATTTAGGGAAAACAATGTTTCCATCTTCCGCTTGGATGTTCTAGAAGGAGGGACAGTGCTTATTTGAATACATGTAGTTAGCACCAAAACCTGTCTCCATGTACCCAGCATATGACATGATGAAATGAACGACACTATGTACAACATCAGAAGATATCATAGGGCCCCTTTTGTCTCTCGCTCATGTTTTGATATTTGTCAGGTCCCTTTGCTTTTCATTTGTATTTATGTGACCCAGGATGATTTCTATTCCTCTATTTCCTCTTTCTGGATGCGCCACCAAAAGTAGTTCATGAATATTCCTGAAGAAGGCATCCAAGAAAAATGTGCAACATATCTTAGGTTCTATATCATCATGGCACATAACAAAGTACAACAAGAGGACAAGAGTTTACATACCACCATCAACACTTTCACTTTCTTTCTTTTCCTAGTATTAGCATTAAGATATGTTAGTATTACTAAGAGATGGGGTTGTTAAGAGTATATGTTACCAAAAGAAAGTAGGTCCTAAACTGCACTTAGCTTAGGACACAATATATTTCTAAGGTCAGTGTGAAAATCATCATTTCCGGTGGGTTAAAAATAAAAACCTATAAGCTACACAAAAGTCAAAATTTTTTCCCAGTTTTGCTCCTCAAGGGTCTGCAATAATAATATTTTGTCCCAGCATGGTGTAGTAAAAAATCAGACATAAGTGTGTGTCCAGTTTCATCATTTACAAACTACGTAACTTTTGACAAATTGTTTAACTGTTAACACTTACCATTCTCATTTATTAAATGAGCATGATTTACAGATTTCAGAAACTTGGCAAGAATCTAATGAGATCATGTATAAACAATACTTAGCAGACTGGGACCTTCATCGTCTATTGGATAGCCCACCCCTCAAGTTGTTTTTCATATCTTTCCCTTCCTTGTATTGAAAGCTAAAGGCTCCCCCAGAAGGCCTCTACTATAACATTCTACATTGTAGCACAACAGACAGGTGGTGGTTGCCCTCTATGATGCCATTCTCAAAGGTTAGAGATGCCCTGTGCCACCCCTTGCACAATTTAATAACCTATTGAGATCTATACATGCACTTTAAAAAATATGTAATGATGAGACTCTCAAGTTTGAGTAAGTTGTGAATTTCTTTCTTTGCTCAAGGCTTATATTTTCCCTGGATTAAGTGCTCCTGTGTCTCATGTACTTGTCTAGATATTTCTAGAGGCCTCTCTATGATCCACTTGACCTTTAGTTAAGGAAGATTGGTGGGGGATACAATCCTATTGATGTGTGAGGTTTAAGATGAGATAACGCAGAGTTATCAAGTGGTACTGCTTGGGTCTGAAGACTAAACTTTTTATGAACAGCCTAAGGCCTGGGAGCCCTGCAAGGGAGCATATCAGTTCCATGTCCCCTTTCATGTTTTCTCAGTCTATATAATTCTGGATTTAGGGCTTTATACATTCCTTAGTAAACACATGATAGTATGAACATGGCCCAGAAACAGTGAGCGCATCTTTGTTTTCTTTTCTATAATATAAAAGTCAACACTGAAAACCAGAGGAAATACATCTTATTGGAACTGTCTGAGATTTAAAACCCCTCTAGAGTTCATTTATTTTCAGTTTCCCATTATACATTTCTGGTTGGAAGTGTCAAGAACTGTCTGACACAGTTTATCACACCTACCCCAGAAATTCCTTGCCAAATTGCAGGACTTGGCATAGAGATTCCAAGTGTGAAACAAAGCACAAAGAATTTGGGTACCGTTTATGCTAAAACTCACTCTAAAAAGGTCAAGTACAACAAAAAATCTGGAACCTCATCTAAAATCTGTATCTAAAAATACCATGTCACTGAATAGTCTGAAAGAATAAATGACTTGCCTTCTTTTCAAATTGATATTTGTAAAAGGAAAAGGAAATGGAGTGAGGTATGGGGAGAAAGTAGGACTTTCAGAGATTTTTTTTTTCCATGTGAAGTTTAAAAGATAGTTGTATGCATCAAAAATAGAAGCAGAGAAAAGGGCTATATGGTAAATATTTAGGTTTTTGGTCATCCAGTCTCTGCCTCACTACTCAACTCAGCTATTGCAATATGACAACAGCCATAGACTATATGTACAAGAATGAGGGTAGCTGTGTCCCTATAAAACTCTATTTTAAGAACAGTTCACTGGTCATATTTGACCCACAGACCATAGTTTGTTGACTCCTGTTGTAGAGGATCAATTGCGTATTTGCCCTTGAAGCCTATCCACAAAATAGACTTCCCCTCTTGTCTATTTCTCTGTGCTGACTGTGCAAGTATATGTGTCCTTCTGTATGTACATATCTGTAGTTAAGACTGGTCTTGGGGTTTCATCCTCTTAACAGTTAGAAAGCTCCATTTTTTTCTCTTTGCAAAGGTCAAGTATCATGGACATTCTTGATATTGTAGAATGGTATTGAGGTCATGACCCAATCTTCAACATTAGCTGTTCATTCATTCTATGTGCTTCACATATCCAGTGTTTACAGATCTATCCAAGATCTTACTGAAAGAATGATATAAAAGAGAGAATATTTAACCCTTCCCAAGGGAAGCTTCCAATCCAATGGAAGAAACTAGAAATATAGATACATATTTAAAAGATACAGCATGATCATGCATGATAT
>NW_011889069.1:1586303-1622675 GCF_000151845.1 Pteropus vampyrus | reverse complement strand
ATATATACATGCATGCACATACACACACACACACACACACATGAATGCACCTACATATCTATCTGTGCATACCAAAATGCATAAGAACTAAAAGAATGCCAAAATAAATAATTGAATGAAGTCTTCATGAAAGAGATGAATCTTAAACGTGAATGACTTTAAGAAGAGTAAGACATGACTTGAGGGTAGATAAGACTTCACACTGTTTGGCTTAATATACAGAATTCTTTTCCCTATTTAGCATGTAGATCTGAATGTGAAAGGTGTGATTGAAATGTAATGCTCTTTCACTCCTTCCCCAGAAAGCCCACTGCCTTTGCCCACTCTCTAGCCACTGGGCTTTGACCAGCAGGACTTCGTGCTTTGTAGGAAGATTGAGGATAATAAACACATTTGAGGGAAGAAGGATGTGCTTCTCCAGAAGAAGGGCCTTACTGAGCAGCAGCAGGATAATGTTGTCAAGCACATGTCTTTGTCATTGAAACTAGACCCCACCATATTCTTATTACCTTGGGTGGTCACTTAACTTCTCTGTCCCTCAATTTTCCTAACTATTAAATGGCTAATAATATCTATCTCATGTGATTATTGTGAAGTTTACCTACTATAACTAAAGTGCTTAAAGCAGAGCCTGGAGTATAGTAAGTGCTCAATCCATGCTACCCTTCTGTGTGGAGCAACAGTATAGTGACCCTCAGACATGAACCCAATAAGGCTTGACAAAGTACACATCGGCAATGTCTCAAGCCTGCCCTTTGTAGGAGCGTTTGGTAACAATGTGCAAAATGAGATAAATGATAAAATACCATCTCCCATTACAAAGCACCTGAACTTTTGTGGGGTTATTGCCATCGTAAATTCTTTTTCAGGAAAAAAAAATTTTTTTTCTTCTTACTCAAATGGGCTTAAGGAAAATGTATCTTCCAATCTTCTTAAGACAAATCAATCATGCTTATAAAATATTTAGGAAAAAAATTGAGAAATCCTATAAACTAAGCCCCTTGTAATAAGTCTTTTCCTAAAAGGTATATACTGTTGTGAAGAAATCCATATATGAAAGGATTTCTCAATCCCTGCTGGTATATACTGCATAATCATCTTACATAGTACTTGGCCCAATAAACTTCTGGGGCAACTAATGAATTTGGCCTGTCCCTCAGCAACACTGCCTTCTGTGGTACTGTTTGCTGGCCATCAGATCAAAATAGAGGGGGACATCTGGTTAATAATCAGTAATGCAAATGAAGGAAAGAGGAAATGCCCTGTTGCAGCCTCAGCCACAGGCCCTAGGATTAAGATTCTTAAAATCCTGGCACATTTACTGGAAACAGAATTTCAGGCGATCACTTTGGTCGCATAGTCAGGAATTTTCACATATGTTCACATAGATTCACAAACTCCATGTGGTTGCATAAATGGTTTGATACGCAGTCTAACTGGTCACTTTGAATACCTTTGACCTCCCTCTTCTTCTCCTGTGACATCACTGACCTTAGCTGGAAGGCAAAAAGGGGCAAAGGCTCAGGAAAAAATAAAGGAGGAATCTTTCAGGGAGACTGCACCTAACCTCTTCCATACACAGCCAGAGCCACAGAGCCACATTCCCAGCTCCTCAGCCTCTGAATAGACCTCACATCCCCATCACCACCACTATATATCCTCTGGGAGACTCTAAAGAGGTCGTCTTCCAACAGAAGATGATCAAAGTACAGAGTGTCTGTGTACATGTGATTTTGACCTTACAGCAAAAATCTAAACCAAACTATTTCTAGGCATCATGCATCTTCACGATATATCTCTCGTCTTCATTTTAGGATTCCCAGATTTCCTTTTTATAGCTCCTCCAAGCACTCCAAGTGAGTTTGTGCAAGTGAACTCTTGGCCTGACCCATGTTCTGTGACACATTGATCTGCAGACTTGATGGCAGCACTCAGCTCTGCGTTTTGTTGTTGTGGCCACAGCAACTGGACTTAGTCTGTTTAGAGTAGGAAGTCAATGCATATTTTTCGAATGGTTGAATGGATAACAGACAGGATTGTTGGGTAGTTTCAGCAGTCCCGCATTTTGTGGTAGAGTGGGCTCCCTGCCATCGTGGGGTAAATGTGTTCACACGTTCTGTAGCACCACAGTCAGTAGCACTCCAGAACAGAGCCCTAAGGAGTTTCCTGAGCCAGGACACAGAACAGTAGATGGCCAGCTCTTAAGGAAGAAAATATAATGTCATTAATATCATTTGTCTCTTGGGTCTTCCACCCTCATAATGAGCTCTGACTGTGCCTGCTTACAGGTGTACCCAGGTACATCATGTGCTGGAACAGTGAGCAAGCTTCCCACATCCCTGGTGCCAGAACAGAAATGACCAGGACAAAGCAGGCACACAGGAAGCGTCAGATCAGCAGGTGTCGCCTGTTGATAGAATCATCCCTTAATTCACTCTGAGCCGTGCCATTTAATTACCTTGATCCATGCTTTGTTTTGCTAAACTGAATGTCACAGATTGAGTATTACTTGCTGAAAATAACTAATGACAGAGGCTTGAACATTTCTGTAATGGGAGTTGAAATATGATATCTTTTTTTTTCCCCTGTACCATTTTTGCATGCCCCTCTTCCCGAGTTCTTTTCAGTCTTTTTTGTTTCTTTTAAGAGTAAAATGTAAAATATTAATTTTGAGCAGAAGTAAAATTAAGCCCTCTGGAAACGATTCTGAGAAACCGAGACATAGCCTGACTTAATTAAGAAGCGATTATGCTGAAGAGCCTATATTAAGGCTTCACGTTTCTGGTGCATACAGAATCGCTTTTAGAGAAGTCAAGTCAGGCAGCAGAGGGGGAATGAAGGAGGAAACAGGGCAATAATTGGATAGATGAGAAAAAGCAATGTTTGTTGTAATAGTACAAAAAAACGTAAATTAGTTTGGAGATTTCTCAACTTCATTTTTCAGGAGGTCAGTATGAGAACATGGACAACCACCACTATCTCATCTAAAGCCTTTGGTATACTCCAGGATGGGCCATATCAATTTTCCCCCTACCGCTCCAGCTCAGGTATCTGAAGAGACAGGTAGAATGGGTTGTATTGGTAACAAAACTCCAGGGAACATGGTTAGCCACCTGCTGCTCTCAGGATGGCAACGACTAATTAGCCCCACAAATTTATGGGCCCCAGGGATATGAGCAGATGGGTGTTTAAGTTAACAGCAGATCCAATTTGTCCTCCATTAATTCCAGAGTGATACCTGAGTTTATTGGAGTTTTATATTGTTTCATCTGTTTCAAAGTCAGTTCTCGCACTTCCCCAAACTTATTCTTTTGACAAGCAACTATCTGCCACTCTCCATAGTTTGTAGAATGGACTACTGACTCAACTCTACACTGCTTTGGCTTTCTAACATGCCGAGGACTCCTGATGGGGCTTCAATCAGTTCTTCCCATTTTCCGGGCTTCATTTTGCATGTTTATCACTGTTCATTCAACCTAATCAATTGTTCCAAAGTAACTGCAGTTTGTGCCAGGGAATGTCCCTGCTGTAAAAATTTTGGCGGATATCCCTTTTTTCCTTCACTTAATAGACATTTTAAGGATCAGAAGTCTTGAAATCCAGAATATAGACACTCTAAGAAGACTCAGGGATTTTCCACCATAGTAATTTACAAGTTGGTGTGCTACACACGACCCCACAGACTCTCAGCCCCACCCCTCTCTCCCAAAAAGGAGGGGTTGGCAACCCTAGCTCCCTGTTGGAGAAGGTGGGCGGACTGATAGCCCAAGGCACTCAGACCAGCCTCAACCAAAGTGATTAAAATCTTCTCACCCCTTCTGAGTTCACCAGACCCAGAGGGTCCTGGTGGTTGCAGGGAGACTTCACGGAGGTGAGGTGCTGCTCCCACTACCTAACTTCTAGTTGCAGCCAGAGAAATCCTATTTAATCTGCTTTATTTTAAAAAGGTTCCATTGTGAAATACCTTTTAAAAACCACTAATCTACTCTAACTCCCCTCTTTTTACAAAACAAACGAACAAAAGCATAAGCCTAGGTAAAGTTAATGACTTATCCAAATGTCACAGTGGTGGACTATCAAATAAAATCCTGATGTTTCAATAGTCATGCCTATTATTTCACAAAATTCCTCAATCGTCATCATTATCATGTTGATCTGGGTACTGAATATAAGTTTGATCAGAGAAGTTAGCAAGTAGTGACAATGTGGATATCCATTCATTGTTCTAAAGTGGCAAACATGCACAGAGGGACATCTCCTAAGAATGTGTGTTTTCATGTGTAGACCAGTTTCTGGTTTCTTGAGCAACATCATTCTCATACATAATTCCCTTTGTATTT
This sequence comes from Pteropus vampyrus, assembly GCF_000151845.1. Classification (NCBI taxonomy): domain Eukaryota; kingdom Metazoa; phylum Chordata; class Mammalia; order Chiroptera; family Pteropodidae; genus Pteropus; species Pteropus vampyrus. Next base: position 1,618,335 of record NW_011889069.1, on the reverse strand, counting down.
GTGCTGACAGCAAACATGCAGTGCTGGTTTTATTGTTTGAAAAATGCGAGTGACTTGTTTAACACCAAAGCCGGAAAGGTAAATAGTAGCAGCCTCTGGTCACCGATGAGGAGAACCCATGTTTCCATACAGTCATTTTCAACCTTGACTGTGCATCCAAATCACCTACAATGATTCTAAACAAGGCTAATGTTTTGGTCTCTCTCTGATTTCGAAGTTTTGGAGTGGGAAAGACAAGGGCAGCTACAGGGTTCAGAAGCTTTCACAGATGATTTTCATATTGAGCTAGGCTGAGGCCCAGGTTTTGGAGGCACAGCACTTAACCGAAGTCACCTGTGGAGTGCTAATTCCTGCAGCCTGGCCTCTGGATTCACACTGCAAGGTCTTTTCCAAAGCAGTGGGATGTACTTAGCCTCATTAGCAAGACAAGAAACAGCAAATTAGGTCAATCTCATGGTTCAGGAGGCACCAAAATATGGCTTCTGAGAGCCTGCAGGGAAGCCTCTGTTGGGAAGGGTAACTGTCCTCCCTGAGCTTTACTTTCAAAGTAAGAGAATGAGCCAAATGATGCCCATTCTCTGTTATTAATCTGACCTATGTATCTAAACCTTTCTTAAACCCATTTTTGTTTTTAAATTTTATCTTTTTGTCACGATGGTAAATTGCATGTATTTATCCTTCCAGCATGAGGTAGTACTGTTCCTTTCACTTTGGCTTATACTTTTTTCAGGCTTAAAGACGTCCTTTGAAGACTATGTTCTTCCCAGCTGTAAGGAGGTTACAGAACCAGCAAGAAATTGCATAAGGAAAAACAAACAAACAAACAAACAAACAAAAAGACATTCTCGGAATTGCAGCTCCTCTGATTTCGTCTTCTAGGATGGATACTCCTTGTCTTTTCCTGGTTCAATAGAACAAGAAGGGGAATTTGGCCACCCCCTACCCCTTCTGAAAGGCATCTAATCTCTCCTGAGAAAGTGTCAGGAGAGGGCTTTCCCCGGTGGAACAGGAGCAAAATTTGTGTTTTGAAAAGTGACTCTTCCACCTCTTAGTTGAACAGTAAAATAGTTACGTCATTCAATTCCCAACTACGTGAGGACTGTGTATTTGACCTACTAGGGAGAATATCTGTGTGTGAGATGAAAGGGAGCCCAAGTTGTTTTTTCAGACTTTAAGATTTCTTTACTGAAAGCAGTATTTCTGCTTTGACTACCAAATTTCATCTGAAAAATAGCTTTTTTTTTTGAAAAATAAATGCTACAGCAAAGAGAAGAAGTTCTAGTCAACAACTTCTTAGTAAATCCTCCAAACCAGTAAAGAAAAAAATATATATATTAGTATCACATTCCATTCCAAATGGTATGTCTGCAATTATCTCTATGCTAACAAATATCTTAACATGCTAGAAAACTTCTGCACATACTGCTGTGACTACCACTTTCTTAAATTTTTTAGGGATACTGTATAAAATAATAATGCCGGTGTGGGCTCAGAGGACCTGGTTTCAAATCCCAGCTTTGCCACTCATCAGTTGTGTGACCTCAGGCAAGTTACTCAACCTCTCTGTGCCTCACGATCTAGTTTGTCAAATGACCTTAACAATAGCAACCAGCTTTTTAAGGTTTCTGTGAAGATTGAACGACTTAATTCATGCAAACGTTTTTTCATAAGAATGCCTGTAAGCACTCCATGAGTCTAAGCTATTATTGTTGTTGTTAGCATTACCATTTTCTAAATTTTAACCTTTGAAAATGTTTTCAAATGGCATGCAGGGAGAATTATACTGTTTCCATTCTAGAGATAATAAAACTACAACTAAAGAGATTGTGTAAGATCCCCCAGCTATTTAGAGGCAAACCCTGCAATAGGCTTTAGCTTTCTAGTATGCAAACCGTATACATGGCATGGCTTTCGAACCATTCAAAAGGGGATGCAGATGAGGTGTCATGACAGGTATGACTTAAAGCTCACATAATCCCATTTTAGCAAGAGAAATTCCAGAATAATGCCTTCTTTATCTGATTTATTTATTAGGCATCTTTCTGAGCCCACTTTTGAGTAAGGTTTTCCTAAGTTTTTTAAACTCCGTAGATCATTTCATCTAACTCTCTGCTATGATGATAACACCCCTAATCTTATCAATAGGGGCATAATTTTTCTGCAATTGGTATTTTCCATAAACTGATGTATCCATATGCTTCCTCCCAGAAAAGGTTACCCTTCATGAAAACCAGGATTTTTTAAACTGCAAAGAGCTCAACAGAAAACTGTGGCTGCACTATTAAGGCTGTTCTATACCCAGTGCAGCCATGTGACCTGGTGGGTTACAGCTATTGAGGACATGAGCAGTGGAGAGGGACTGTTACTTGCTGGTTATCAGTCCAGATTCCAAGAAAGCTGAGCTTCAGGAGACTGAAATCAGAGTCTCCTTATAGAGGAGCAAATAGAAAATTTTACCATATTTGAGAGCATATTTATTTCAGGTACTTCCATTTTTCTCTCATCCTTTCCACATCTCTGCACGATACATTCACTTTGCACTACCAGAGCTAGCTTGCCTTTTAGGAGGTAAAATTTCATGCAAAATATTAATTTAAAGATGGTGTGTTTTTATTCTTTTGGCTTGAGCATAAGAACTGGAAAGAAGGTAGGTTGTGGCAGAGGTTAACAGAGAACAGGATTAGGAGCAGGTAAGACTCTCCCTTAATAATGGTAAGAGGGGATCAGTTATCTATTTGCAGCTTAACAGCCTTGATTTGGGGCCAGGCTTCATTCTCACAGTGGTCCCCAAACTTTTTAGCACCAGAGACCAGCACTCCTATGAGAATCTAATGCTTGATTATCTGAACTGGAGCTGAGGTGGTGATGCTGGGAAGAGGTTGAAAATACAGATGAAACTTCACTTGTTCCCCTGCTGCTCGCCTCCTGCTGTGTGGACTGGTTCTTAACAGGCCACAGACTGGTACTGGTACATGGCCTGGGGATTGGAGACCCCTGCTCTAGCAGGAGTGACGAGTAGGTAAAGTTGCTGGTCTAGCGAAAGCAGGGGTGACCTAGACGGCATGGCCTAGACAGTGGGCCAAGTGGAAAGAACCAGAACATACAGATGGGGCCGATGAACCCAGTTTGAGAACCTGGGAAGGAGATGCGATATAATTGTGTACAGAAGACCTGAAACCGTAGGCAAGATGAGCACATACTCCTTTGAGACCTTAAAGATTACTTCTCTAACAGCTGGAGTCTCTCTCTCAGTAGTTGACTTTTTAAAATTTAATTTAATTTTTTTTTCCATAGAAAGTGACTCTGGCCTTCTGTGGAGAAGACGAAGTCAGGAGCAGTGTCTAAAGGAGGCCATGTCCTGGCCGTGCATTGCAGACTCGCTGGACTTAGTTTTAGAAAGAAAGCGAGCACAGCATTGTGGGAGCTATCCAAGAGGCAGAGGGGACAGCTTGGACATTCATGTTGGCATCCATTGCCTTGGATAAAGAAGGAGATGTTTCTTTCAGAAGCTGGGAGGTGAAGAGGGGAGTATTTCTTTGGATATGAAAGTTGCCAGCTTTGATGGGCAATCTGGGTTCTTGCCTGATCTCGAAGATGACTACATAAGCACTCCTGAGAAGAAGTTCCTATGAAAAAAAGCAATGTTTGTCAAAGTACAACTCTACCTAAAACCAGGCCAACAATACTTGGAAAGGGGTTCAGGACACAACTAACATGTGTTAGTGCCTTCTATGTACGTTATCTTGGTAAAGCCTCTCCATCACACTGAGAAGTGTTAGAACCTCCATTTCATGGCCTCACAGAAGTGTGCAGTAACTTGCTCAAGGTTACACAGCCTATTAGGGGAGGAGCTGGGGAGAGCCCAGGGCCGTCCGATTCTGAAGCACGGTCTTTGTCCACTGGGCTCTGGAGCAGTGCAGAGATAGTGCAGCCACTGCCGCTGCCGTTGCTGCTACAAGTGCAATTTTTAAAAGAACTAAATAATAATAATAATAATAATAATAATAATAATAATAAGAAGAAGAAGAAGAAGAAGAAGAAGAAGAAGAAGAAGAACTAAGTGACAGATACTCTGTATTATTTTATTTAACATCACAACCTTATAAATATATAAAGTTATTAGTTCAATTTTACAGATGGAAAATTGAGTTTGGAGAGGTTATTAAACTTCTCTTCCTAGGTGGGGCCAGGTGTCCTCTCCTGATTCTCGCACTCAGTTGCTGTCTGCAGGAGTGCAGGTATGTATTGTGTAAATACATATTTAAGCAAGATATAAATGTATAAATATTAGATAAATGAACATATAGACTTTATGCATGTATACACATACATAATATATAATTTATTTATTATTATTTATTATTACTTATGCCTACAGCACCTGGTCTTCCAAGGTGGTCTCCCAACCAAGTATTAACCAGGCCTGACCCTGCTTAGCTTCCGAGATCAGACATCAAGGTTATTCAGAGTGGCGTGGACATAGACCATGGACTGTGGCTTCACTGGGGCGCGAACTCAAGACCTTCTGTGTATAAAACAGACGTGCTAACTGCTATGCTATGGAACCACGTCCACTCTATATAATTTCTATACTGAATTGAGTGCCAACTATGCACAAGATAGCATTCATATAAATCTATTACTTCTTAGATTTACAATAATTATGCAAAGCAGGAAAAAGTAGATTCAATTATTAAATTTATTTTAGAAGCTGGGAGATGGAAACTAAAGCTTAGAAAAAAAAAATTTAATTGCCATTGTCACAAAGTTACTAAAGACTGGAGCCAGGATTCAAACTTAAGGTGGTTTGATTTAAAAAGCTCACATTTATTTTTTCTTTTCTGATGGATTGCCCTTGTATAAAATGATTCTGAAGTAATCTCAAAGAGAAATGGTAAGACCTCACCAACATAAAGTCTCAGGAAGCATCTTACAAAATAAGTTTACTTGTGTTCAAGATCAACATTTTTTGGTCAATGCATTCAAATCACAGAAAAGTTTAGGATGGTTTCATTATTACATATGCAGAGGAAGCGTCTGTTTGAGAAAAAATTTTTTTTGGGGGGGGTGCTTGAAATTTCCTCTAAGTAGCTCTTTCGAGAAGAGTTATTAGAATTATTTTCAATTATACACCAGAATAAGCTGTCTGCAGTATAGTTAACTTTCAATTTCAGCCAATTTTCGAGGCATTGAATCATAGATGCCTCAGTGATTAAGAATCTATGTTGCAAAACAATTCCCACTTTGCAACAATGCAATCAAACAGATCTACAACTCATAACATATTATCCAATACTTTTTCAGCTCACTGGTGAAGTGAAATAAAATTTACCAACCATAGGGTTTACCCAGTGTACTCCAAGCTCATTTGCAAACAGATCTGCAACTCAGAACGGCTCACAAGGGGGTTTGGTTCAACAGAGCTTTGAAGAGATAGAGTTGGGCTTCTTTGGATATTCATGACTTTGGGCTGTCTCATTTGTTCCTTCTAGCCCTAATGTGCATTGCCTGAACATAACATACCATGAGGAACAGAACCCCTCCTTGCATGATTCTGAAATTGCTCTCCGTGGTAGGAGCTCTGATTCATTAAGAAGACCAAAACAAGTTTTCTGTTCAGCTGTTTGCTCTTCTGAATCGCATGGCTGTGTGTGTGTGTGTGTGTTTATGTGTGCGTGCACGCATGAGAAAGAGAGAGAGAGAGAGAGAGAGAGAGAGAGAGAGAGAGAGAGAACGTGTCTTGAGTGAAACACTGAGAAGGCTATACAGCAAACTTAAACTCTTTCTTTAAACATTTGGAAGATACACCAATCTTAATAAATTTATAGAAAACTTGGAGATTTGGAGATTAAATCAAGTCATAATAAACCCTTCTGTTGCACCTTACATTGCATCAGCCATTAAGATCTGTTTCAAGTCCATGGCATAGGAGAGATTGGTAAAATGGATGAAGAGAATTTAAAACAGCCTGTCAAAGAGGATTGGCTTACTGCTGACAGGTGTGAAGTCTTCAGTGTTTCAAAATGAAATACAGGTGACCCCTGACTAGCATGGGGTTAGGGGTACTGACCTAGGTGCAGCTGAAAATCCACTTATAACTTCTGACTCCTCCACAACTTAACTACTAATAGCCTGCTGTTGAGTGGAGCCTTACTGATAACATAAGCGGTAGGTCAACACATGTTTTGTATGTTATTTGTATTATATACTGTATTCTTACAATAAAGTAAGCTAGATGAAAGAAAATGTTATTAAAATACTTTAACAGTACTGTATGTATTTATTGAAAAAAAGTTTGCAAATAAGTGGTCCTACACAGTTCAAACTCATGTTGGTCAAGGGTCAATTGTACCTTAAAGTTTAGGGTGGCCCCCTTGGGAATGTACATCTAAGAAAACATGAGAGGATAAGTCAGAGCCCAATTATTAAGAAATATTTCAAACAGACTATTTGACCTCTCCTCCTTTCTAGGGCCTCAGGGTATGGTAAAGTGGAATGGCATGCCAAACACCTGGCTATCTGAACATGTCAGAAAAGAATGCTAGGACAGATAGACGGTCTAAACAAAGCTGCCCGAAAATGATCACAATGAAAGGAAGTGCAATGGAAGCTCTGTAAACATATTCCAGTGAAAAGGAAAAAGACCAAATTTGAAACAGAGAAAAAGTTTGCTTGCAAACTTCAAATGAAGAACCTGTTTGGAAGAAAATCTAACTTAAAATGCATAATAATATTCCCCATGAGTGCTTTGTCCTAGACAATGACTTGATACGAGTATGAAGGTAAAATAAATTAAGATTTAAGACAAAAGATTGAAAAACAATAGAATGAAGAAAAAAATGAGACTATGGATCCAAGGCCCAAACTGAGGATTATTTAATGACTAATAAATTGAAAATCAGTAATAAAAGAGGGTACACAATAGACAATTCAGTTACCAGTATAAAGGAAAGACCGAAGATATTCTTAGTAAATGCTGAGAGAAAAAGAGAAATTGATTAAATAAATTAAAGAGAAGATAATGATTCTAACATAAGAAAAAGTGGTATCCCTGAACCAAAAAATCTAAAAACTCAGAAAAACTCTGAAATTAAGGAATAATTCATTCTGTAGATCAAAAGAGCACTCTATTTTCCTTGAAAAAATTGCTTCAGAATAATTGGTGCTGAAACATATCCTTGTCACGTAATATAACATTGAGTGAGGATAAAGTAAGAATTCTCTGACATCTAGGGAAAAAAAAGTCACCAGAAAAATATAAAATAAATAAATACAAGCTAGTCTTACTTCTCTCCAAGGTAACATTCAATGCTCGATGATCTGAGAACAGTGCTTAACAAAATTCAGGAGAAATAAAATGTGACACCAAAATATTATGGCAGCTGAGTTGCCATCAAGGTACTTAGCAAACATTTCCGATCATGTAAGAATCCACGAGCCAATCAAAATGCAGGAAAGGAAGGTAAAAGACTCCTTGGTTGTGTAACTGTAATGCATTTAAATTTATAATTAGGACCAAACAATTATGAAAATTGTAGTAACAAAAGTGAATGGCAATGGAAAAATAATGATGTAATTAATGAGGAAGTGGGAGGAAGTATTACAGTGCTTATTTCTACAACTTTTTTAGTTGTGAATCAACTGCTACTGTCTATAGTGAAAACATGCAGTTTTAAAATATACTCCACTTTCTTAATAGTTTAATCTCTTTCATTAACTTTACAGAGAACTTTTAGAAAATAATATACATTCTGATTTAAAAATTCCTCTTGGCTTTGAAAATCTCTAACAATAACATGGACAGGATACAGAGTTAAAATTGAGAAGTTAGGTTGACTGAAATTTCATCAGCTTGGGTACTCTCTATGATTTGGGCGATTTCCTCTCTCGGCATACTTTCAGCTATAAATTCATTTATTACACACACACATACTTATTGAACACCTAGTAGGCTAAGTGTTTTCTATACATTGTCTCAAAAACGTTTCACAATACCTTACACTGAGTTTTATTATTGTCATTTAATGGGTTACAAATTTAAAAATCAGAGAAGCTATTAAAAATTGTTAGTAGGGGCCAGAAACCTACTAAAATACGTATATTTCCAAATGCATCCCTAATTTCCTAACCACTATGCTGTACTTCCTGAATTATTTGATTTCATTCTGACCAATAGAACAGAGATTCCTAAAGGATATTGAGGAACATACAAGACAATAAAAATTGAGGGAAGCTTTTGTTTCTAAAAGCTTGGTTTTACTTTTAGTGTTTTTAATTCAAACTTGTATCCTTGCTTCAAAGAATAATATCACAAAGATATCATTAAACATTAGGTTTTCGGAGGAAAAAGATTCTAAATCCCTAACAAATTCTAGTTAAAATTTCATTTAATATACCAGAGATAAAGAGAAAAAAAATATTCAATAAAAGGCCAACCATCAGTACAGCTAACTAATTAACCTCTAAGAGATCCCAGTGCTGAAGGCGATTATCATGATCTCACTCAGGAGGAATATACAAAGAGAAACCTAAGTTTCTAAAGGAGCCTATTGGATCTTGATTGGATCGTATATTAAGAGTTTTTGACTCTTGACTTGTTCTCTAACTGTAAGCCTCATTTCATTCTGGGCTATATGGTCTACGCACGGAGGATGAATGCTTAAGAATGAGAGAACAGTATGAGGAATCGGTGATCAGTACTGGTAAACTCTTAGCACAGAATGATTTTTAATCAACTCAAGCAGAATATGGAAAAGGGTAACACAGAACTTGGAAGAGTCAAGCAAACTTGAAAATTTCCAAGATTTTTCCCAGATTCAATTTAAAAGGGCTTACCCAAATCTTCGAAGCTAAGATTAATCATAGGAGATTAAGTTGGGGCTTGGAAGAGATAAAAAAGTATTTAGAAGCATCTCCTCCTGAGAAAAGCAGGGTTTCTTGATAGTAAATGTCATAGATTTCTTCCGATCAAGGTGGAATCACTAACTTTCTATCCCAATATCCATTCTCACCTTCATAGAAACATCAATTTTAGTGGAGCATGTGGCCCAATCTCCTTTGCAGTTAGACGTAGCCATGTGATTAAGTTCCAGCCAGCAAGAGGGTTGTGGGGGAAGCTTCTGGGAATTGTCTTAAAATGTAATTGGTTCATGCCCTTTGACTTTTCTTGTTCCTTCTGTGCTCTTTGGGAGGTGAATTATGTGATGGCTGGAGCTCTGACTCAGACCATGAGGCCAACCGTCACACTATGAATGGTGCAGAAGAATGCTATTCTGGTTGACTACAGTCACCAAACCAGCCCCACACTGCTTATCTTTAGGATTTCATATGTGAAAAAATGGATTTGTATATTATTTAAGCCATTATTTTTCAGGCTTCTATTACAACTAAGCCTAGTGCTAACTGATATACCTCCTAGAGCAGAATACATCTTTAGATTCTATATTCTTGTACACAGATTGTGGGTCTAACAGAAAACAAGTGAGGTTTTGTCCTCTGTTCAGCCATACCAACCAAATGTAAATACTCTCATTTTGAAATTGTTTGCATGTATCCATGCATTCTCCAGGGCATTTCTTGTAAGCAAGCTGCTTTCTTACTGAGGCTTTCATCAGAAGAAATTTTAAGCAGATAAGTGTGAGCAAGAAGCAAGAGAGTGTCCCATTCTCCCCAGCTAATCGATCATTCAACATATGAATACCCATGCTGGCACATTTCCTCACCATAGAACTTCCTGTTCTTAGAACTCTGCAAAGAGAGGAGGTATCCCTTAGGTGAGGATGTAAAAAATTTCCAAATATAAGACCATTTCAGAGTCTGGACAGTTATGCAAACTTGGGATGGTGGAGAGTGAGGACCAATATAACTTCCTTTGGCTTAGGTTGAAACTGGGCTCCATTCTGGAATGACTAGAAATGATCAGACTAAGAGAGCCTTGTATGAAGTGGCTTAGGCATTCTGCAGTGCTTCTGAAGATTAAAAAAAAAATCTTTAATGTATTTGCAGCCACACAGCTTTACTCTTTATTGAATCTGTTATTAAGTCCCTGGGAAGATCTCTGTGATCTTTATTTAAAGGGATAATAGAAATATCCCCAAACTCCCATTTACAAGCTTCACAAGGGCACTGTCCATGATCTCTCTACTCCTAGTCCATGAGCCTAGCAGCGAGTCAAGCAACAGGCTGATGTGCTCTTCCTATAGCTTCTCCCTTCAACTTGATCCCTGAACCCCACACACCTGTACCAAATGTTCCCCCAAAATGAGTCAATCAGCTTTCTTTTTGCAGGATCTGTGTACATCTTCTTTTACTCCGTTGGCCTTTGTCTCGCATCCCTGGCTCTTGTGCACACTGCTCATCACCCCAGCTGGACACTCACCTCTACCCCAAGCATGTGGCAATTCCTCAGGGTCCCTTTCTGATTTTTTTGGTAAACCTTCAACAGTACATCAGCCTATTCTTTTAGTTGTATGTCTCTAGTGAGAAAGGTTCTTCCCTAGCCCTCAACTCAGGCAGTCCTTGGTCTGGACGGACCATCAGCACTCTGACACATAATAGAATTCAGATGGAGGCAGTAACTTCCTTAGAGAGCAGGATAATTGGTATCGGGCAGGAGGATGAGAGACATGAATACCATTTGACTATCTGACTCCTGGCTACCAGACATGCCCAAAATAAAACTGATGAGCAGTTAGTTCTAACATACACACACACACACACACACACACACACACACACACACACACACACACACATTCATAATTCTCCCTAAAAGCTTTTCAATAGTCTTTGTGCTTGGGGAAAGGATTTGGGAATGTTTAAAATATTCTTGGTAACGACCATATTTATTAAGCATTTATTGCATGCCAAACATTGTGCGAAACACATCGTCACATGAAAATAGTCTTGTGAACTATTAATAACTATTTTCCCCACGTTTTATAAAAGAAAAAAAAACCAGATATTAAGTAGCTTATTCACATCCTCACAGCTCATGTGTGACCAACTTCTGAGCAATCCTTCCTTACATATGGCTCTTGATGGTATGGTACCACGAACTGTGGCTTACGGAGTAGAAGGAGTCACCTGAGGAGAATCCGGAAATAAGTTATATGATTTTCTTGTAATTTTCTATTGGTTTCAGAGTGTGTAGAATATGCGAGATTTTGCCTCCTCCCTATGTGTTTTCCCAGAAGGTAAGTTTTGTTAATTTCCTCACCTGGCTAGAACAATCCCCTAAACTTTCCAAGTAACCTTGAAGTAGAATTGAAGTTTCACAGCCTTGAATAGCCCACAATTCTTTCGTGAAAACAGCCATTGCCATGGATATTTGGGTGTTTAGGGCATGAGCTGTATGCAGCGGGAATACGGAGTCCTTGTTCTCCCCAGTGAGATTGTATTTCCTTTGTCCAAGCACTAACTCATTAGGACTCATACTTCTTTCCCAGGAGAAATCCCTATCGTGAAAGGACTCCTTGATAGCACCTGGAAAGATGAGAAATTTGTCCTCCGCAAGGGGACTTTTTCTCTAATTGTCATGGAGGTGGCATAGTCCAGCAAAGGAGGTCTGTGCCTGGCAGTCAATAGCCAAGAGATAAGGATGCTGGCTCAGTTTGGCTTCTTCATCTTGCCTCAATTACACTTGTTATATAATAATGCCAAGTTCCCTTTCCTCGAATGTTACACTTTCACTAAGAAGGTGCTCCAGACACTCGCTTGCAAGCAGGGCAGTGCATATTCTCTTCCCACTTGACTCATATCCCTCCCCCAAAGCCCCCTCCAAAAATTCAGTCTGCTTTATTTCATGCACAAATAGCAATTTCAAACCATGAAGAAACACCTGGGAGAGCCAGGGCACTTGTGGTACAAGATAATTAGAGATTATTATAATCGAAATTTCATTGCCACGTCAAACTGTGTCTTTTAGCATTAATTAATCTCCAATCCCAGCCCCCGAGTCTCTCAACTCTCCTGCTGGAGAGACCTGCTTGTCAAACACACCAGAGCCTTGCATTTCATTATCTTATCACTGGGTGGGTGCAGGGGAGGGAGATAAGCACAAGAGTCCTCAGAGCTTTTGCCCAAGCAGCTGTAATTCACAAGGTGGTTTCCCTGGTAGGGAGTCAGGTGGAGGGAGCAATTTTGGGAAGGAGAGCTGGGCTCCTTTTATGATGTATTTATTTGTTTGATTGTTTGTTTATGTTTCTCAGCAAACTAAGAATCAAAGGATGAAATTGCTTTCATGAAGAGAATTTGGCCGTGTAAGACGACTATTCATAGGTCACCTATGGAGAATAAAAGCAGATTATCAATGAGCCCTCACCTCTTTTCGGTGAATTCACTGATTCATTTCGGTAAGTAAAAGGCATCTCCCAGTTTATGCCTATCTTCTCCCTCAGCCTGTCCACTCATGGTTTACAACGTTTGTTATCACTCAACGTATAGGAGGTTTCAAAATCAGTATTTTAAAGACTGATCATTTCTTACTGAGCAATACTTTGCCTGCCACCTCAGTAAACTACCACCATCTGGATGAATAGCTAAGTGTCCTACAGCTGTGATTCACTGACTGATATGTTTTTCACACACTCTACCACTCATTTTGGTGACAAATTAGAACTTTTTTCCAAAACAACCAAATGTTATCATTTATAATGACTAATAATTCATATCCATTTCATAGCATTACTAATTATTAGTACTGTGATAATTACTAATTACTACAGAAATATTTGAAGAAGTATAAATATGAATATTAAAGAAGTATAAATGCCTAGTACAATTAGATATCTTTCTCACTACTACTTAATAAGCATGTTCTCTACATGTATTCAAACTTTTAAAACTTTTCTTCTTTGAATCTTTGATATGATGATTCTCATGATGTGTTGCATATTCACATATTAGAATACTACCCGACACTGAGAATGGAAACCAAAAATAGTGATAAATGATTCTCACAATGCAACGTTGAACAGAAGAAGCCAGCCAACAGGGCAACATTCTCTCTGATCTCATTCGTCTAAGTTGAAGAGCAGGTACTTTCTGGGGTGCTGGGTGTCAACTGGAGATTAATTTGTGGGGGGGGGAATTGTGCCTATAAATGATGTGGGGATTCTGGTGTGCAGTGTTTTCTTCCTTAATCTGAGTGCTGGCTATTTAGGTGTGTTCACTTTGTGACTTCATGGAGCTGACATTCTGTGAACTTATACTAAAGACAAATTTTTTAAAAATGTATATGAAGCCTTTCTTCTTCCTTTCTCCTTCCCCCTTATCCCATCTCTCTCTCTCTCTAGGAAAAGCCTCCATAAAACTAATTTCTATTAATCCCAAGAAGGGACTGAATTGCTTTCTGTGTATCTGATCAACTTTGAATCCTAAAGATTCTTGTTTCTTCCTTTGCCAGTTACAGGAGTGAAACAAGAAAGTCATTGCTCCCTACAGAGGGGCTTTATGTGACCCACCAGGGAAGGTCTTATTAGGGCAATGAACCACATCTGCATCTTGGCCCCTGATGTAGTCATATGCTTTTGAAGAGATATACTCATCTCCAAAGAACATGATAATATAATTTACCACACTTAAAATAGAACATGAGTATTTTTTTCAAATGAAGTGGTTTCTCCACATGGCTGCTTTCTGTATAAGAGAAAAAATAAGGTTGGTAGGTAGTACAGATCATAGGATTTGGTAACTGTTTCTGTTCAATGACAGGTAAACATAAGAAGGTGCAGGTATTGTTTACATACCACCCAGTTTTTCAGGTTATAAAGATCTCTCTCTAAGTAACTGAATTGTTCATAGTTTCTTTTTTCCTCTTTTATGATTTTTTTGTTTTGTGTGTATGTGTGTGTGTGTGTGTGTTTAAGGTCTAATCCCTCTTTTATTTTTTTCATACTTATTTATTTAATTAAAGAAATGATTTAAATTTTCTTCCCGTCTATCTCCACCCCCATAGTTTCTTTTTTGAAGGAGCAAAAATACTTAAATAAGATCTATGACTGCAGCCCCCTAAGCTGCAGTGTTGATGGGGACCCTGGCTGCCTTGCCCCTCATCATCACCTCCCAGAATCCTGGCACTGAGTAGGCTCGAGAAATATGATTAGAGAGAGACAATGAATGAATTGATCTAGCAGCTGAAGCAGAAGTCAAAGAGAGTGGCTTGCCTCGTGCATAGGTCATGGAGTACTTCATGATGAGCATGGGTGGGTGTGCTGACTCTACTCTTCCACCGTTCATGAAGCAAAACAGACTTCTCTTAACAACAATTCAATCGTTTGCTAAATGTCTACCCTATATGCAGTAAAATGTTAAGTGCTACAAGTGCTAGAAAAGTATGTGTGGGCATGACTCTTACCCTTAAAGGCAAGCGCCCGTGACATAGCACACCATGCAAAGAGCTCACAGTGGTAAAAATATGCAACAGGGCCATGGGGCAATTTGGGGAAGAGTAGTCAAGGAAAGTGGAGCATCCAGGGAACACTTCCTGTGATGTCCATGGTTTACAAGGTGGCAGACACCTTCTTAGCTCTGTATTTGGATTCCAACATTTAATATTCAGGTTCTTTATGAGGTGAATAGCCCTGGTCCATTTTATTGATGAGAACACTAAAGTAATGTGCTTCAGATCACAGAGCTGGTCAGCGGTGTTCTAAGTGTAGAACACAATGCATGCTGTTGCTGGAAGATGTGCTGGGTGAGCTGGTCCTTGAAAAAAAGGCAGGATACTGATGACTGGGATGCCCAGACCAGACCTCACCAAGGAATCTCCCCCATGAGCTGGAAAATGGAATCTGAGTCCTGACATCTGCTTGCCTCTTCAAGCACAATGAGAGGACTCGGCCTCTGAGCACAATGCAAGATATCCCAAGAAAAAAACTTGGGCAAAACATCTCAACATGGCCCCATCAACTCTTTTCACAGAAAGAATTAAGAGTCTTTAGCTACCTTTGTCAAAGCGACTGCCTTTGTTGGATAAGAGTTGATGTGAGCATTTGAATTCTGAACTGCTATGATGTGACCTCCATTTCATCCTATCCAAATGTAGGACCATCATGAGGTTTTTCCTTGGCTAAGGAAAAATAGGACATACACACAAAATAAGTTAAACGAACACCACCAAATCCACTATCTACATGCACATTAGATGCTTAATTGTGCAGTGTGTTTTATTTCATGGGGAGAGAGCGGGTCCTGGCCCAGAGGGTGACACACTGGAGCATGAGAACCATCAGCTCCAATCATTCCCAGACTGATGTCACTGCAGGTGCTCTGCATTCTCATCCGTGTCAGGGCCTAATCCATTGCTGATTATTTGTTTATTTAGTTACTGCTGTCTTGCTCCAAGCATGCTGCCATCCAAATGAATTTTCATTTAAAAATGCAAGCAGTGGAAGATGAAATTTTAAAATGAAAGCACTTACAGTCTCTAACATGATTTAGTATAAAACGGAATTTGTTGTACGGCATGGTGTCTGTCTTAGACTTTAGCCAAGGGCTTTCAGTTGTTGAACAATCAAAAAGATCTCATTATAATGATAACCAATGTTTGTATATGGCTTTACTGGGTGCAAAGCCTTCTCACATATATTTTCATCTCATTGTCCAAACAGTCCTGGGAGGTAGTATCATCAATCTGCGCTGATGATAAAGGAGCTAAAGATCAAAGGAGGGGAGGACTTTCACAAGGTCACCCAACTACATGATAGAATTGGAATTCAATCTCCATCTTCTGATTGGAGACTCTTTACCCTGTGCTCACACTACAATTTAACTGCTTCTCTCCAATATATGCTGAGCTCATCTTGAAAGAATGAACTCAGTAAAATTCCAGTTACAGTGATGCCTGTATACTCATGGGCCCCACCTCTCAATGCTGTGGGTATCCTGAGTGGGTGAGTTTTCTGAGTTTGTCTGAGATAAGTTGTTTCTGCAGAGCCACTTCCTAGTTTTTTCTTCTTCTTTTTTTTTAGATTCTGGGGAACTCCAATTTGAAGGCCAATGTACCAATAAGACCACCTGGATGGAATGCAACTAATGTCTTAGGGACAAACAAAAAGGACGATTTTAATAGATGAATACCAACTGACTGACAGTCCCCAGAGGGCCAATTTGATTTTTTTTTTCTTATTAATTAAAGGGTCCAACACAGGTGATCACTGGTGAGTTACTGGGGTGCGGACTTGCTGGGACGAAGTCAGGACATCTCCCTCCATTTCCATCCTGTCTGCTATTAGATATGACAGAGAACAGAGGCCCAGAGGCAGAACTAAAGTCACTTTATGGCCTGTTTTTTTTTCCTCCTTTTATCTTCAGTGCTTTCTTAACTGTGTTGTCACAGAATAGATAATCAATATGTATTCTGTTTGTGCAGCAAAATTCTGGCTACCAAATAATGGTTAACTTAATAATCCGGTCAACTTAGAAGTAATAAACAAACTATTAGTGTAAATGAATTAACTTTTCAAGCAAGAAATAAATTATTTGTTCATTCTTTCTAAACTGTTTGTGAATACTAGGCTATATTAAGCATACAAATGAATGGCTGTGCCTGTGCAATGCAGTCAGTGTCAGAGCTGGACATATGCTGGGGATCTGAGTCTCAGCTTATGTTCTTGTTTACATGTGATTATGCAAACTATGAAATAAATAAAACACACATTCACTTATTTTGTTTCTATTCATCTTCCCCCAGTCCCTATCATTGTGTGGGTACCTATGAGGTCACATTATTTTTAATATATAAAATTTGCTGGCTTTTTATTCCTATTGCATAACTACAGGGACTTATTCTTGGACTACATCTGCCCCATTGATTGGAGACTCTTTGCACTACAATTTAACTGCTTCTCTCCACTATATACTGCTTCTCTCTACTCTACCCTATGAAGAATCCCCTTCTGCCCTTACCTCTGGCCTTTTGTTAGCATCCACTGTCATAAAATGGCTTGAGCATGGCACCTACCATGCCCACAGCCATAAATCCCTTCCTCAGAATTCAGCCTTCCTGGCTAATTTGCTGTTTCCCACTCATCTAATGAGTGATCTGTCCTGGCTGTGTATTGTCCTTTGCTATTTAGGCCTCTAAATATGGGCTGCATGTCTCATTGAGTCCCCAATGAAAACAGTCCTTTCAGTTTCTGTTTGTAGCTCCTTTTTCTACAGGGTAACCTGATCTGTGCTCTGTATGAGGGGACAGACAGCACCCTCTCCCTTGCATTTGCCCATGACTGTCCCCCAGATATGTACCCACAAAATTTCCCTCAGGGGTTTCAAGTGAACATCTCTTTTCTCCTCTCTTCATCTCCTGATCATCCTCCTGTCTAATGTACTTTACAGATGTCCTTAAGTTATTGTCAAATTAATACATCTGATCTTCCCAATTAGAATCACATCATTTTAGAGGACAGATAGCTTGCTAAATAACGTAGATAGCAAAACTCTGGCCAGCCAATACAGAGACCTAAATAATTGTCTGGACAACCACATACTAGTTACATGAACATTAATAAATAAGACATTTTGGGGTTCCATTATCTGAACAGAGAGTGGGTTCAATTAACTCTGAATTTTCTTGTACTCTCATATGTTACATCGTGTAGGTCTTTTGTATTCTTTCATCACACATTATGGAGCTTTATGTTCTGGCAACATCCAATTACTGTTATTGACTGTTTTCATTGGTTAACATTGTTTTGAGTTATGATTCATTATTAGTTCATTCATTTCACAAATAGTTACTGAATAGCTACTATGTCCCGAGTACTTGTTTAAGCAATGAGGATGTATCCGTGGACCAACAGACAACATTGCTGCTATAACATTTATTACATATTAGTCTAGGAGATAGATAATATGTAATGAACAAATTAATATGGGATCTAAAGTTAGCAATGTGTAATGAGGAAGGATAGAGAAGGGCTGGTGGTGGAGGATGTATTATGTTAGGAGGTAGCACATGAGCATAGACTTGAGTGAAGTTATTGAACAATCACTTGAATATTTGGAACAAGAGAATTTTAGGCAGAGGAAACTACAAGTAGTAAGGCCCTGAAGCAGGCGCATACTCAGTGGGTTTGAGGAACAGCTAGTAGCCCCATAAAGCTAGCACTAAGTGAGCGATGAAGAGTGATCAAACAGGAGGTTATGGAATCCAGCCAGGGACTGGATTATGAAAACCTTGTGAGCTAGGCTGGGACATTCGAATTGTACTCTACATAAGATGAGAAGCCATTGGGAGATTATAAACCAGGCGTGACATGATCTGATTGATGTTGTAAAAGGATAATTGAGCCTGGTGAATAGTAAATAAGAGAGAGGGATGAGTAAAAGAGTAGAAAAGGAAGATCAGTAAGGGGTTTTTAAAGAAGATGATGACTTTGAAAGGGTTTTAGCAGTGGACGTGAGGAGATCCTTGAAGCAATGAAAGGGGCTACAAAATCAGAGAAAATAAATGTAAAGAAAATTTTATTTCAACTAGTCCTGAGGGAGCTTAACTTAGAGTCAGAATTTTCCTCCTTGGGTAAAATCTCATTTACCTTTATTTACTACCTATATTCTGTGCTTTAAAATACAGATATTTGAGACAGGAATATTATTTTTGTATTTTCCCTGTTATTTTCCTAGGCACCTTCTACCACATTTCCTTCTATATAACACCTGCTATCTTTCATAAGATCTAATATTATAGTTTCATTCTGGAATTTTTTTCCTTTTCTCACAAATTTTGCTTTATAATCCTCTTGACTGACTGGCAAAATGTGTTCTTTCTTTTCTTCTTCATAAGTACATTCTATTTATTGCCAATTGCTGACCATTTTAGTCTGAGAAACTACAATTTCAGAGACAAAATCCTATGTTGTAGTACTAAATTTATAAGCACTTTTTATTTTTTCTTTCCTGCATTTTATTCCTGACCTTCAAGGGCTAGAAAGGATGCAAACATCATCTGTCCTCCCTCTGTGGTTTCTCGTCCCAGGCTTCAGTGTTACTGGAGAAGTGGTTCTTCCAGGGTCTTCTATCGGTGTCAAGTGTTTTCATATAAAACTGGATTGGGAGCAGTTGTGGGGTTGGTCAGTCTTGGCTACCCCACCATGTTATTTCATGGTAGAAGGAAAAAAGAAGCTTCTTAAATAACCATGTCATGTTTCCATTTAACCACCTTCATTTATATTATTGGGACATTACCAATCTCTGCCAAACATTTCTTTTCTTGTCATCGGAGGTGTATGCATGCCTGTGCATCCACTTTTGAGCTCATTTAATATAAAACACTGCATCTCAGAAGCTTGAGCTACACTCTCCAAGGGCAAAAGTCTTAACATCTTCCTTCCTTCTTCTTCTTTTCTTTTCTTTTTTCTTTCTTTTTTTTTTTATTTTGCATACTTCTTTGCCCGGCATTAATTCTTCCATTCTCAGCATATTTTTACTGAGGATTTTTATCCTGTTTAGTCACTCCTCATATGCTCTAAAACATTTCAGATAATTATTTCTTCTACTCCCTCACTATGTCTCCTTAGGAATGTCATCTTGCTTTAATAGCAAAAATAATTGGTGACTAATATATATGGGCTACCACATACAGCACATACCTTCTAGATCATTAGAATAAGTTCCTTTGCATCCATGCATGGAAGGTGTTCTAAGCCTTCTGTTTCCAGAATTAATTATTTTCGATACCCATTTATCTCTGAACTTGCTAAAATGGAAATCAACTATAGATTGCTAGTAACTAACAATTAAATTCCAGTTTCCCTGTCTCACTTGAACATCAGGGAGGCTAAGATTGGGTTCACATTCTGATATTATTTGAGCAAAGATTTCTGCCCACCTCTTCTTTGAACTGAAAATCTTGCTCCCAACAGAATAAATAGGTCAAATAGGAGCCAAGCACAATGTCAGGCTGATTTAATTTGGAAAGCATTTCACCAGAGAACACAGAGATAAGGTGTATTGGCACATTTGCTGACTGACTGACTTCTTTTGAATTGCACTTGGACATAGTCCAGAGAAAATTTGGCTCTTCTTCTGCTAGGCTTTGTTTTGGTACTTGTGCATTAGAAACTTTATGAAATATTCTTCCTGAGAAATATTTAAAATGAAAGATGTTTGTTCTGGAATGGTTGTGGGCAAAGACTTGCTCAAGGAAAGGGGTTGCACTAAGTAACCTCTGGGGGACTTTTGAGGTCTTGGATCTGCTGAATTTCTTCTGTAGCCAGAGTTATACCTAACTGCTTCTTCTATAAAAATTGCTCCCAAAGGTCTCCCTTATTGGAAGAAAAGTGAACAGCATGCAAATGAGCAGCCGCAAGCTTTTCTGGGATTGCTATTTTGGTATTAACTCTCTACCTATTTCCCTGCCCAGCTCTCGTCCCAACAGCCTGGTCCCGGGCCACATCAGAGCAGCCCAGGTCTGGCCCAGAGGAGCTGATTCGACTTCTTCTAATACAGCTCCATCTATCTCCATCCCAGGGTCAGATAGCACACTGGATGGTTTTGTGTCCCCCTATCCCCTCATTGCCTATATGCTTTCAGGTCTAGATTCACCCCTATAATCTCTAAGAGACATTTGGTTGTCTTTGAAGTGATCTGTTTCATTGCTTTAGCCTCAAATACAAAACAAAACAAAAAAACAAAAAACAAAACAAAAAACGAAAAACAAAACAAAACAAAACAAAAAACCTGGGGAAAGGGCTCAGTTTCAGCAGCAGTTTGTGTTGTGGAAACTGAAAATGGTTGGAAAGCATTTATCTCTTTGACATGAGCCCCTATATGGCCAGTTCAGTTCATGAACAGTGTAGCACTTGGATACATTAAAGCAACAAAAATCACCTTTAAATTAGACCCAGCCCTTACACCGTATAATATTCAGCTTCTGAACACCAGTAGTTAGTTCCAGGAAACTGTTCTGCTCAGGCTTTCACTTTAAAGATAGTTGCTCCATTGCTAGGCACATGGGAGATGCTCAGTTGCTCAATAATTTGCTGTCTCTGGCCCCGTTACATCAAAAACAGTAAATTACAGTCTCAGTAGAGTAACGATACCCTATTAATGCAAAAGCCATGTTAAGACACAGAAAGGTCAGGAGTTCAGCAAAACTGAGGCTAAGGTAACTTTCTTAAACATAGGGATGATATAAATTTTGGCTTCCATGTATATGCAATGGATACATGCAATAGACTTATTTTTACTGTAAAAAAAACAAATCCAGTTTTCCTGTGACATGACAGGTTTGTGGTCAGAGTTTTGCAGCTGAGTAACCCTAGATTCATGCAGTCTCCTACCCACTTCCACCCCACTCACTGCTTAATTCACAAATATAAGCACAGCCTCAATTACATATGTACATGCACACACACAATCAGAAAAGAGAACCAAGGCAACACCAGTGTCTGCCACACACCTGAGACATTCTAACACTAGCCTGCAGGAGCAGCCATTCCCAAAACTAACTTTGCCCCTTAGGCAGACACAATGTGGCAGTCTCCTCCAGATTCATATAATGGAGTTGGTATATGCTGAATGAGCAGTCTGCCTCCCAAACTCAGCATCTGGGGTGTAAGAACTCAGATCCTGGAGCTTATTTCAAGGTCAATTTGCTTCAGAATCAAAACCCATTTGCCATAAAGTAGAGATATGCTAGAGAGAAGAGGAAGGCCTCAAGAAAGGAAGATGCATACATTAAAACAGCTGTAGAAAATTCAAACACCACACACACACACAAACACTTTCTCTCTCTCTCTCTCTCTCTCTCTCTCTCTCTCTCTCTCTCTCTCTCTCTCTCGCACACTCATACACACACACTCACAACCTGTGTATTTTTAAAACCCTGTCTTGATCTGAGTTTTTCCCTCCACATTTTCTGTGTTCCTATGGCTTTTCTGAGCAGTGTGCTCAGTGGAGGACTGGGGCTAGGGAAGAGGACTGTTTCCAAACCTGATCATCGTGGGTTAAAAACAAGAAAGATCTTCCCTGGCACAGCTGCAGCCTTCCATCTCATTCTGAGTCACTGGGCCATTACTAAACTATTACCAGTTCCTTGCAGACGTTCCCCAGTGTCAGATCTCCTTGAGCCCATGAGTAGAGCTCAGGACGTCAGAGAGAATCAGCTGTGGAATTTTCACCTCATTGTCAAATTGCTTCCTCTGTTTAGTGAAGGCCAGGTTCTCCCTTGCCTAGTGTCCTCAGTCATTTCTTATTCCCTAGCTTTGAGAAATACTTCTTTTTCTTCTGTCCTTTATCTCCCAAATTCTGTTCTCGGGTGATGGGGATCTGCACTGAGCAGTTTACCCAGATGCTGCCTTGGTCAAAAAAGGAGAAGGGACCCTAGAATGTGGCACAGGAGAGGAGATCGAGGTGAGAGTAAGCATTGGTGCAGGGTCCTGTGTTGTCTCACCAGCCTGGTGAGATGCAATCTATCACTTGCCTCTTTCTCATGAGCAGAACTGGTTATTGTTATTCATAGGTGACTTGCTACCCTTTGAGAAAATAGGCTCTGTGAGTACCAAGGAAGCAATTGAGAGCAACAAAGAGTACTGGATAGCTTTTTGTGAGGATTCTATTGAATGCCAACTCAAGAAGAGGAGGAGGAGGAGGAGGAGGAGAAGGAGGAGAAAAAGCCAATTTGTTGACTATAACTACTCAAGTGCTACAATCTTTATCCCTCATGGCTCACTGAAACTGGGTGTGCTGCAAACACCTCAATCTTGGTTCTTGAAGGACAGGTATGGGGAGTACTCGAGCTATCCCCTAGGTCAGGAGAGGTCTCGCCTTATTCAATTGCCCCAGCTCTAGGCTATTTATTCACCAACTGATTCAGCCATTACTCAGTGATCCCCCTAGCGTTCACATTCTCAGCACCATGATAGGCACCAGAGGGTTTCCAAAAGAGGCATGGGACAAAAACCCCTGTTCTCTAGGAACCGTGAGCTATCAGAGGCCTAGACAGGCATCCTATATGCTATTGGCGCTACTGTTTATGAAGAGCTTGTGGTGAGCCAGGCCTTGAGGATAAGCTTTAAACTTCTCCCCGACCCCATGATGTAGATACCATTATCCTCTAGGTATTACTGAGGAGAAAACTGAAGCTTGGAGTGGTTTAGTAATAACCCGATCCAGTTCCTAGAGTGAATAAGTTCTGAAGAGTCAAGATTTGAACCCAGGTCACTCAGACTCCAAGTTCTCAGGTGTTTATCATGTGTGCTAACGCAGGGAAGTCGGATTATTGCTTTGACTAGAAGTCAATCTGCTTACCACCACTTTAGGGTGGAGAGGCAGCTTCGAGGTGAACATCCCCTGTCTGGTTGCAAGGACTCTCACTTCTACCACCTTACAAGGTTAAGGGGTGGGAGGCAGGGCAGAAGAGGGGCATGGCCTGGAGCCAGATGTAAAAGGTAAGAATCGAAAGGAGTAGGAGATGGCCCCCAGCAATGCTGGTCACATGATGGTGGGTTATGTAGTGTCTCACTTTCCGCTAAGCCCATTTCGAATCCAAGCAAACTGTCCCATTTTAGTGTTAGTGGACAATATGCAGCTGCAATGGCTTTTTGTGTTCTGAGACCCGGGACAGACAATTACAGTTTTGTAACCCAGGGGACCTTTAAACAAAAACTGACAAAGCAGTGACAATCTTGGTGAAAAAGTCACCCAGAGCTAGCCCCAGAATATTGGACTACATCT
This sequence comes from Pteropus vampyrus, assembly GCF_000151845.1. Lineage (NCBI taxonomy): Eukaryota > Metazoa > Chordata > Mammalia > Chiroptera > Pteropodidae > Pteropus > Pteropus vampyrus. The sequence goes on along the minus strand of NW_011889069.1, from coordinate 1,594,659 downwards.
CATAGAGAAGCTTCAGGCCAGCTGTGGCCTTAAGGGGCTAACTTCACAGCATCCTGGGCCATGGCTCAGGCCCTTTCTCTGGGTCTCTCTCTTTCCTAGGCAGGCGGATGGAGCAAAGTCCTTGCCAGGTCTGCACTGCACATGCCAACAGTGTCTCTGCACGTCACCTCCTGTGGGAACATCAGCAGTTTTGTCCCCTCTGGGAAGAATATGAGATCAAAAGAAAAAGAACTGACCCATTTTGGGGAAAGTGTTTATTTTCCAGAGTAGACCTGTAATTGCCAATAATAGAGCTGGGGTAGGGAGCAAGTCTCCAGTGAGTGTGGGGCAGAAGCTGCTCCCAAATCCTGCACAGCCCTTCAGGATATCAGGGTATTTGCAGGAACTGTGCTCTCTGGTCAGGTCGCACCAGGGATGATTCTGTCCACTGCTCTCACAAACCCTCAGATGCTTGGTCTTTGCATTACCAGAAGGGAGCTCCCCATTAGAAAGGCAGCACCTTAAAATGTGTTCTTCTAGTTTTAGGCTGGTAACAGTACATCATGTGCCCCAGATACTGGTGACATCTTGCAAGCAGTGAGTATCTCCATGTCAGTGTGCATCCAGTGTTGAGGCCACTCTAAGTCCCTTTATGACATCAACATTTGAGGTTTTCTTCTAAGAAGAGAGAAAAATTCATGATGTGTGTCTACGCGTGAAAGGTGGAATTTCACAGACAAAAGGGAGGCCACTGACTGTAGGAGAAAGCAAAGGCCAAGGAGTTGGGGACCAGAGCTCCTCTGCTTCCTCAGCTACAAAACTGGGGCTGGTGTGGGACGCTCTCCCAGGCTCCCTCCAGTATTAGGATAGTGGGATTACCCAGGTACCTCAGAGAGGGGGTACTACTGAAATAAAAAAAGACCTCAGGTCTCAGTCTGTGCGGCTTTGGGCTAAATACTTATCTACTCTGAGTCTAAGTTTCTTCTTCTATGAATTAGGAAAGATAAAAAATACCTCTTGGTGGTGTGATGGGGATTTAATGTGATCTCGTATATAATCTTTTGGCCCAGTGCCAAAAAGCAGAAGTAAGCAGAAGCTTTAATTATTAATATTTCAAGATTAGACTATTGAATTTGAGTCTTGGTAAGTTGTAACTTTTTACTAAATTTGAAAGAAATGCCTATTTGATCATGGATTCCCTTTTCAGTCCGGCATTTGGAGATGTATACCAGGCATACCCCAGTGGGGCAGCCTCAGAAAAAGATCATAATGGTACCTACTGGAAGAAAAATGTGCTTTTCACAGGGGCCACAGGGAACCTAAGAATGTTTGAAAATGCTGTTTCAGAGACCTTAGAGTGAAGGCCCAGGCTTTGGGCAAGCTAAAAACTCATTTGTGCTGATGGTCAGTGGGATGGTGAGTGAGGCCATCACGGCTGTGCTTGTAGGAGCGACCTATGAGCTTCACTGGAAAGGACAGTGCCCAGACATGTGGGCTGATGGCTCACCCCCAGAAAAAAACTCCAAGCAGATTCTTTTATGCAAGAAGTGAGCTGTATGGGAAAGCAAGAAGTCCCATAAAGGAATCAGGAATTGAGGCCCAGAAGCTTGAATGAAGATCAGTCGAGGAGGGGCAGACCAGAAAGCTCACATGAGGGCAGCTGAGGCAACATATTCTCAAATGGGCCTGGTCCCAAGGACTTAAACTTGGGCTTAGAGAGAGGGCATCAGATTAGAATAATTTCACCTGCTTTAACTGAGGGAAGGCTAAATTGTGGGTGTCACAGAAACAGACTCCTGCAGCAAAGTCTAAGGGAGAGAATGAGGTCCAGGATGCTGATGAGCATGGTGAGGCTAGAGCTTTGTGCAGGGGCCTGAGCCAGAGAGAAGCTACTGTTTCTATTAGCGGAGCTCTGCCACATACCTTCCCGTGGCATTGCTGGGTAAACTTGCATTCCTCCACATTAGGTTTAAGCATGGAAGCATTCCCCGTCATACGCTGTTGTCAGTAGTTCAGCAGTTGATAAACATGTGAGGTGACAATGTAAAGTGCTTCATCTGTAACTGTCTGCAGTTTCAATTCAATTTAATTCAAATAAGCACATGTTTGACATCTAATATGCATCCATTTCTTTTCCCAAGCTCTGCTTCCATCCATGAAACTTTGCGCACTTTTGGATAGACTTTGGGCTGAAAACATTTTATTCATAAATTTCAATAGCTTGGTGATGCATTACAGCAACCAAAATATTTTTCACATTATAAATTGAGACGAGCACTCTACAGAGTTCTAGTACATTTCTTATGACTCTAGTATATTAGTTATGTATTGTTGCTTAACAAATCAGCTCAAATAGTAGTAGCTTAAAGTATAATAATACTTTATTATCTCTCACAATTTCTATGGGTCAGGAATTCAGGAGCAAGTTGGCCGGGCAATTCTGGTTCAGGGTCACTTGTAAGGTTGAAGTCTGATGCAGGCTGGGGCTGAAGATATCTATAAGTTTGGCTGGAGCTAGAGAACTCACTTGCAAGGCAGCTCCCTCACCTGGCTGCCAAGTTGGTGCTGCTTGATGCCTGAGGGCACCAAGGCATCGAGTGCACTTCCGGCATGCAGGCTGGCTTCCTCCCCATGCAAGAGACACAATTGTCCAAGACAACAATGTAATACCTTTTATGACCAAGCGTCTGAAGTCATTTCCTCCATATGCTGTTAGCCACTTAGGACAAGCCCTGACTCATTGTGGAAAGGGACTATTCAGAAGTTTGTATACCGGTAGGTGACAATCATTGGAGGTCATCTTGAAGGCTAGCTACCACATCTAGCAATTAATCTTTGGAATCTACCTTTGGACTATTTGCTGAAGCATATGTTCACATATATATATATAGACATGCAAGTAGACAATTCTAGCTCCACTTGGGAAAAGTCTGGCATTTCCCACTTCGGTTGACATATTTTAGCGTGTCTCATTGGTTCTGCTAACTCCTGTTCCATCCTAATTCCAGTTTAGTTCCATTACCATGTTTTCCTTCCTGACGTCTCTATTTTCTCTTTAGTTCCATTCTTCCTCTGGCTTCTGTTCCTTGCTACTAGCAATAGGACAAGTATGTGTGTTTAGGTCCTCCCTTTGAATTAAACACCCTTTGTCTTCCTCCTTGCTCTTTTCCTCTTTCTTTATATAAGTGGATTCCTCTTTGATCTATTGTTCTCTCAGTCCCAGAACAATATGATTCCACACAGAGGAGCCAGAGAAGAAATGAGCCAGAGGATTTATCTCGTAATTACCAAATTCTTGTACATATGCAGAGTGTAGCATATAATTATAAAATATTTTGCATACAGGAGCCAGGACTTGGTTCTGTACAGATCCAAAGTGTCATTTGAATTAAAGTTCTGATTGAGTTTCTCTACCTACTTATGCTAGGAGATCCTATTATCTCATATTGAACATATTTAAGCAAAGCCAAATTGATCATCCTCCTAAAGTAGACTCCCTCTCCTGATTGACAATTTCTATCCATGTTTCCACCTAAAACGGTGCAAAGGCTAAAAGTTTCAGTTTCTCCTTAGCTTGCCATGATCCTCTTTGCACCATATACACACAGTGATGAATGCTGAAATGTTTCTCTTTTCCACCCTACTTTTCCACTCTCGTAATCACCTTAATAATTGGTTTCTATAGCCTCTCGACACATGATTTGCATCAGTATCCCAAGTTGTCTGGCCACCTCTAATGCCTCCAATCCAGCTGATTCTACATCCTTTGACCAGATCAATTTTTCTTAAATTCCACTTTCATCATTTCATTCTTCTGCCCAAAAATCCTTCCAGTATTTCTCCACCAATGTCAGGATGAAGTCTAAACTCCTTGGCTTGGCATGTAAGACCTTCAAAATTTATTCCAGAGTATTTCTACTTACTTTTTACTTATATCCAACCTGAGAATTCTCATCACTTGCCTCTACCAGTGCCGTTCCTCATTTCTGATCTGGCCTTGCCCCATCCATGCGAATTATATAAATTCATGGTCTGCATATTCCATCATACTTCTTTGAGGGCTCTAGCTCCTCCTAAATCTGCCATTTTTAAACTCTAATGATAGTATTGGCCCACTCTGATCATTTGCCCCAGTGTATAACCTTGTATTAAAATAAAAATTTGTATGCAGAACTCCTTAAACAATAGTCTTGCAGGCAAGACTATGGGTCTTCTCTACCCAGCAGGGTTTAGAACACTGTCCTACAAATGAGAATTCAATACTTATATCAATGAATTCTGTGGGACAAAAAGTCCAATAAAAGCCCCAGGGACAAGTTATTTTTAAGAATATTTTCTTCCTTTCCTGGCTCTACAGCTACTTTGAATAAAAAGAGCTGGGTTTCCCATCATGGTTTAAACCTAAAACATTTGATTCTGTATCAGTGAGGGGCACGGTAGCATCCTGCCCATCAGAGGAACACTCCATTTACTCTGCCACTGCTGATCCCAAATATTATTTGTTTGCTGGCACCAGGTTTATTTTCTATCTCAGTTTACCCTGTTTATTGTTTGACAATTTAACAATTGCTTTTGGTGCTAATGGCAAGTGTCCTATTTAGGGCTACCCACTGTGGAAAGCTGAAGTAATTTGCGCTTGTACATTTTTGTTTTCCACAAGATGCTGCTAGGGTGATAAGGACAGGACTGCACAAATGACTGAAACAAAGAAATGTATTTCTCTTGTCGCCAAGGGCAGAGATTCCCACCTCCTTTGCTAGATGAAGGGATGAAAGCAAAAGAAACAGGCAGCCTGAGATTTACCATCTTCTGGAATAGGGAAGCCTATCCTTGGTGTCTTCCCCCTGAGAGAGAACAATGACCTTAAACTGACATCCTAATTAGCATTTATATTAAGTGAACTAGAGACTGGGTAAAAGGGTTGAAGACAGAAGCATGTTTTGGCTATTAGGGAGGAGTGCATAAAGGGGAGTCATTATTTACTCAGCTAGCAAATAAAGATCTATTAAGTGCCAGACTCAGGGACTGGCATTGTTATCCATTAAATAAACAAACAAACAAATAAAAAATAAATAAATCCAGTTCAAATGCAAACCACAGTGTGCTTCTCCAGTGCCCTGTTCCCATCAGGGACTCTTCGATCTTCTTTGGATTAAGTCAAAGCCTGTTGATGGAAACCCAAGCTGAGTCTTAGTCAGTACGACGCAGCATGACAGCAGATATGGAGGAGATTGAAATAAGAGATGGAGAAGGCTTAGGCATAGCTTCTATTGCCAAGTGTGGGCAATGAGCTTCCCCGAAGTGTGTTTTCTCAGAGTTGGCCTTGTCTGGGTTTAAGTGAGCTTAATAATATAGCTTTGTCCATACTCCCAACACTCTACTATTAAGACAGACATAATAATAGAGAAATGACCCACCAGGTCCAGCAAACCAAGCCTAAGCTGTCACTGTGGCTGAGAAAAATCCAGCACCTACAGGAGAGCAGCTTTTAGACCCCAAGCCTCTGCACAGGTTGGCCTCCTAACTTTCAGAGGGAAGCTGATTGTGTGTACTTCTTATCCATACCCCAACCCAAGCAACTCCACTTTCCTTGGTGGTAACTATTGGTCATGTACAGAAACTTTTTATCATAAAAACAGTTCCCTTGTTTTTTTTTTTTTTAAAAAAAAGTTCTAAATTATTATTTTAACTAACATTTTCAGCTACTATAGGTAACATAAATATAGGAGAGCCAAAAAGTTTAATATCTAATCATGACTTTGCCATCAACTTTGTGGGACACCACTGAGTTCCAATGTCTCTGACAATATTTTCTTGTCCGACAGATGAAGCAACTTTACTGGATGGCATCAGAGAAGGCTTCATAAGCAAGGCATGACAAGTGAGAAATAGGGAAGAAAAGTGGGAGAGAGGGAGAGAGAGGGGAAAAGAAAGAGACAGTAAAGGAAAGACAAAAAGAAAGAGGGAGAAAATAATTGACAGGTTGAAAAAAGAAAGGGAATGGTGTACACAAAATTCCTGGATATGTTCCAAGGAACAAAGACTGAAGACCAACGTAAAGTATTCATCTGATCTGATCAAGACCCAGATCCCCAGATTAGGCAGTACTAGATTGTCAGGGCCCATCACTAATGAGAAATGATGTGACATTGTCACATAGAGAAGGCTCAAAAAGGAAGAGCCTCCTCCTTAATTGAGATTTTCTAATCTGCCAATCTGTACGCAGAATCTGAGAAACATTCAAACTAGTGAAAGTAATAGTTATTTTTATAAACACCTACTATGTCGTGCTGAGCACTGAACACTCACTATTCCATCAACTCATCTCATTTACTCATTCAAAAATGTTTATTGAGCAAATAATGTGTACTAGGTTTTGCCGATACAAGAAACAAAACAGAATCATTCCCTACCTTCACAGGGTTTACAATTTTGTTTACAATATAGCTTGGGGGAGTGACAGCAAATAAATAAATTTTACATGAATATTAGGGTCCTCATTTTATTGATGATGAGACTTAATTTTAAAGGACTCGTTTTGCAGCTAGTGATTTTTAAAGGGAGAATAAAAACCTAAGTCTTTCCACTCCAAATGTGTACTCTTTCTTAACTCTACATGCTGGAGGGGAGAATCATTAGCAAGAGAAGGAAGAAATGAGACAACAGAAAAATTGAAATTATGGATCATGTCATGATTGGGGTTGACTAGTCCAGTAGAAAATTTCAAATTTATAATTTGGCCACTGAAGTTGCCATGATAACCTACTGGAACAAAGCCGCTAGGAAAAACAAACAAACTACAGGGAGGACCATATCAACACAACAGCTGAGAAACATGAGACTCCATTCTTCTGCTCTCTGAGGAAGTGATTAGAGAATGGCAAGGAGTCCTTCTGAGCTGTCCTCAAAGGCAATTCCACTCACAGTTTCATAAAACTTCTAGCCATGAATGTGTCTTTTTTGCCAGCTCAAGGCTGTTTGCAAGCAATGCAGACATTTGTGTGAGATATACAAAGCCATTTCAGCTGCTCAAAAGCTATCAGCACTTACAAGCTAGGTTTGAGCAAGACAGATCCTGCAGTACTCAGGGCATCAGAGGGGATTATCCAGAAACTGATAACAGATTTTAATTTAGATGATCATGATGGGGGCTCAGGAGGAGGAGGCTGAGAAACGGACAAATTTAACTGCAGGGTGGTAAAAGGAATGAGATGAAACTGATGATAAAGTTACATTGGGAGGTGTGTTTAGCCAGCTCCCATGCCGTCTCCCATGCCACGGCCTTTCCTTGATGATACACAGCAGGCTGAGTAGGAAAACCTGCCAAAGCAAACTGGCCCAGTGCGTAGGATGCTAGCCTACTGGGGAGACTTTAATAGTTATTATTGCTCTTTGTTATCCTTGAAATAAACAAAGCATCTGTGCTAACAACCTAGACTATCAACACTATATATCCCAGTTTGGGGTTGGGGCATGAAGGTGTCCCACTTAGACAGAGCTCTTTCTGCCATCAGTTTCCACATACTTTTTCCCCCCTACTATTTCCCAGGCTCAGTACTGTTTTCTCTAAAGTTCAATTATTGGCCATCAGTTTCCTGCTTCTATTTAATGAGTTACCACCTAGCACCTGTCTATATAGGATACTCATTCATTCATTTATCTATTCAATTATTCAATGAATATTTATTGATTGATTAACTGCTATCTGCCAGGGACTGTGGTAGATGGAGAAAATATAGTGGCAAACAGAATAAACTTGGTTCCTGCCTTCCTACGGAGAGTTTCATAGATGTGATGTAGGTAGAGAAAGAGAAACAAAACAAAACAAACAAAACAACAAAGAAGGTGAAACTACTTATACTTTTAATAAGTAATATAAAAGGGAAAGTATAGGACTGAAACAATGATTATAAAGCTGGGGTTGGGAAAGCTGACTTAGATGAGATCCTCCAGGAAGATGGGATTAGGGCTCTCCAAGAAAGAACCATTTAGGCTGACTTAAAATTGAGGAAGACATATATACATGATATAAACATTAAAAAATAAGAATATAAGAGAGCATCCTCATACTGATAAAAAGCATCTAAAAAACACCTATGGTTAATATCATACTTACGGTGAAAGACTGAAAGCGTTCTCCATAAGATCAAGAATAAGACAAGGATGTCTGCTCTTGCTACTTGCATTCAACATTGCCCTGAAGGCAATTAGACAAGAAAAATAAATAAAAGTCATCCAGATTGAAAAGAGAGAATTAAAACTGTCTCAATTTTCAGATGATATGATCTTATATAGAGAAAATCCTAAGAACACCACAGAGAAATTATTAGAACTGAAAAATGAGTTCAGCAAAGTTGTAAGGTACATGATAAATACA
>NW_011889069.1:1583362-1585398 GCF_000151845.1 Pteropus vampyrus | reverse complement strand
ATGTGACAACACAACACTATTGACACACACAAAAAAATCAGATAAGTTAAACTTCATCAAAAGTAAAAAATTTTGTGATTCAAGTGACATCATTAAGAAAATGAAAAGAGAAATCACAGAATGGAATAAAATATTTGTAAATCATATATCTGATAAGGGTCTCGTATCTAGAATATATAGGTATATAAACCTCAATAACTAAAAGACAAATATCTAATCTAAGAAATAGGCAAAGGATCTGAATAGACATTTCTCCAAAGAAAATTATACAAATGGACAATAAGCACATAAAAATATGTTGAGCATCAGAAAAATGCAGTGTGGTTCAGCATGAGCAAGAGGGAGAAATGACATGAAATTTGTGGGGAAAAGTAAGCCTGGGCCATATTTTTCAGAGCCTTCTAGTCTAGGGTATAAAGTGTGGATTTCTCTGTAGTTGGGAAGGATCAGAAGGTTTGCTGATATGTGGAATGTTTATTGGAAGGGAGCAAAGGTAGAAATTGAGAGACTAGTTAGTTGTTGGGTAAAGAGATAGTTATACCTTGAGCTAAGATGGTAGTAGTACGGAGAAGAGGGGATGATTACAAGATATATTTTGGAGGTAGAATTGACAAAGGTTGCTCGTGGTTGAATATGGATGAAAAAGAGAAGGACTCCTTATTATTTGTCATGAGCATTTGAGTGGATGGTGCTACTGACCATAGTGGCAACCAGATGAGGAATAGATATACAATACAGTATGAAAAAGAAACTCAATTTTGAGAATGTTATTTTTGAGCTTTCTGCAAGGTGTCCAAATAGAGATATCAAATAGACAGTTAGATGTATGGATCTAGAACTCAAGATGGTTGAGCTGGAGATATAAATTTGAGAGTCATTAACACAAAGACGTTATTGAAATGAGATCGCCCAGGAGAATGTAGAGAATGCAAAACAATGTTAAAATATCAAAGAAGGATGTTAGTTTTAAGATCTGATTGTCAAGACAGAAAACCGCTAGGAACTCTATAGGGAGTAAATGTTAAGTGAAACCTATTTTCTGGAAACTTAGAATCAGAGGAGCAATGATATAGATTGATTTGGGGGAAGAGTATTATTCAACATATTTAATAATTGGTAAGATACTGACACTAACTACTCAAGCCAGGCTCAGCCGTAGCATTCTATAGTCATGGAACCCTCATCTCCACTCCCACTGTTTAGAAGAGTAGGTGGATCAATGAAAAGCCAGAGATAAGTGGGTACAAGGTAACAAGGCAGTAGAGGACACTCAGGGAACTTCGGCAGAATCTCCATCAACAAACATGGAAGTGTTTCAATATTTCAACAACTGGTATAGCCATCCTGGTGCAGCCAGGATGAATAACAATTAGCCCTCAATACAGGAGACTAACAGGATAAGAGATGTTATAATTAATGAAGTGGGCTAAAGAAAGAATTATAGAGATGTTTAGTTAGTTTCTTTTTAAATTTAATTCATAGTTTTTACTAGTAAAAAAAATGGCTCGTACCTCCAATCTCTCTCTTATTTCCTATATATTGAATAGTAGCAAGTTGTTTAGGTTCCCATTGCTCCTTTAGAGCAAGGACTGTGTTTTACACATGTTCTGTATTCAAGAAGTGCTTAGTCCAGTATTCTACATGCAATGAATGTACACTTCTCAATAAATGTTTGTTGAAAAAAATGGATAAATACATGATGACTCTAAATAAGTAGGAGTAAAACCGAGGCCAGAAGAAGCCATTTCTCTCATTGGTACTAGTCATACACAGGCCACAAACATCAGAAACTTAGAGCAGGAAGAGACATATATCACCAAAGATATTAGGTTTCACACTGTATGCCAGGAATCCTCATGGAACCAGAGGATTGCTTTGAAAATGGGGAAGGAAATTGATTTGAGGTAGGAGGCAATTTGATCCCCTGACCATTCTTTAAGAAGAGAAGCATTTTCATCTAATGAAAGTAAGATTTCATTAGAACAAATGGTTTAATTTTTAAATTTTTTTAAAAAAGGGTTTTCAAGAAAAATATT
>NW_011889069.1:1564354-1583312 GCF_000151845.1 Pteropus vampyrus | reverse complement strand
ATTGAAATGAGATCGCCCAGGAGAATGTAGAGAATGCAAAACAATGTTAAAATATCAAAGAAGGATGTTAGTTTTAAGATCTGATTGTCAAGACAGAAAACCGCTAGGAACTCTATAGGGAGTAAATGTTAAGTGAAACCTATTTTCTGGAAACTTAGAATCAGAGGAGCAATGATATAGATTGATTTGGGGGAAGAGTATTATTCAACATATTTAATAATTGGTAAGATACTGACACTAACTACTCAAGCCAGGCTCAGCCGTAGCATTCTATAGTCATGGAACCCTCATCTCCACTCCCACTGTTTAGAAGAGTAGGTGGATCAATGAAAAGCCAGAGATAAGTGGGTACAAGGTAACAAGGCAGTAGAGGACACTCAGGGAACTTCGGCAGAATCTCCATCAACAAACATGGAAGTGTTTCAATATTTCAACAACTGGTATAGCCATCCTGGTGCAGCCAGGATGAATAACAATTAGCCCTCAATACAGGAGACTAACAGGATAAGAGATGTTATAATTAATGAAGTGGGCTAAAGAAAGAATTATAGAGATGTTTAGTTAGTTTCTTTTTAAATTTAATTCATAGTTTTTACTAGTAAAAAAAATGGCTCGTACCTCCAATCTCTCTCTTATTTCCTATATATTGAATAGTAGCAAGTTGTTTAGGTTCCCATTGCTCCTTTAGAGCAAGGACTGTGTTTTACACATGTTCTGTATTCAAGAAGTGCTTAGTCCAGTATTCTACATGCAATGAATGTACACTTCTCAATAAATGTTTGTTGAAAAAAATGGATAAATACATGATGACTCTAAATAAGTAGGAGTAAAACCGAGGCCAGAAGAAGCCATTTCTCTCATTGGTATTAGTCATACACAGGCCACAAACATCAGAAACTTAGAGCAGGAAGAGACATATATCACCAAAGATATTAGGTTTCACACTGTATGCCAGGAATCCTCATGGAACCAGAGGATTGCTTTGAAAATGGGGAAGGAAATTGATTTGAGGTAGGAGGCAATTTGATCCCCTGACCATTCTTTAAGAAGAGAAGCATTTTCATCTAATGAAAGTAAGATTTCATTAGAACAAATGGTTTAATTTTTAAATTTTTTTAAAAAAGGGTTTTCAAGAAAAATATTGAAAATCATGACCTGATGCAAATTGCTTTATTTTCATCACTAAACTGAGACCCAGAGAAGTTAGGTGCTTATAGTAATTTTACACAGTTAGATGGTAAGAAGGAGGGACTATAGATGTGTTACTCATAAACACCATGTTGTTTCTGCTTTAATTCTTACACCAACTGCTGGATGACCTCTTAGCCACCACCCTCCAACTGTACCCTCACCGAGAGTTCACTGGGCTACAAGGGCTGTCCATACTAAATCAGATCTTGAGGTTGGTATGATATGGCTCATCATTCTCAGATCTTGTCCTATCCCCTGACCCTTACTTGACCTGACTTATAGTAGAAAATTAATACTGAACAAAGATCAGAGAGGTGCCCCAATACAAGCCCCAAATTTGAATCCATTCAGAATCCATCTCTGAATTTTACTGGGCATGAGCATCTTCAAGATGAGGAGTTACATATTGTCCTGAAAAACATGGATAAATCAGATAATCCCAGATTCTAACTCAAGAAATTATGCTAAAATATGAACTATTGATAAGTGTACCATGAAAATAACTCCTGGTTTCATAGGGAAAACATTGTGAATGTCTGCTTAGAAGAGCAGTTACCCTTTAGGTTTGGCAGGGATCACCAGCCTTTACACTGAGCTTTGTTTCTTGTGTGTGGACCAGCAAATCTATTTACCACCCTCTCTATTTTCACCCATAAGTACTGATCAATGGTCAGGTAGCTTTCTTGGCAATTGACATAATAATTGCAGGCAAGATATTTACCTTTTCTATTATAAATTTTAAAATTTATTTGGCAAGAGAACTGTAAATACAAAGCAATAGTATGGCTTGGAGGCAGGGGGCCATAATTAAATCCCTTTTTGTTTTTTAAATGACTTATTAAAATGCTTGTGAAACTGGCTACATGAAGCAGCAGCCAAAACCCCTTTGCTGCTAAATGGAATGAAATGGATTTTTCAAATGTCACGGTAGTATCCACTTAATAATACATTTTCCTATAGACAGGACAATAATATATATTTTAATCACTTTTCTACAGGCAAATAGACTGCACAGGAGCTGCCCTTCACTGGCACTTGGAAATTATGAATTTTTCAATAACCTTTTCTATTATTCATCTTGTGTTATTCCGTAACATTTCTGCATGAGGAATGTGCTTCCCCGACACTTTATGAATCTCTTCTATTATTTATTAAACAGCAAGGTGTCTCCCCACAACCCTCACCCCAATCCCCCAGAGAAGGCTGCTTGCAAGAGGGGTCCAAACATGCACAGCTACATCCTGGGTTATGAATAACTTGATATCAATAAGAGAAGCCGATTGAGTGGCTTCCTCCATGCAGTTCGACTCTGGCCAACAGAAGTGTACTGGCTCAGAAAGGTGATGTGGACTATTTGGGATAAGGCAAAAAAAGATAATTAGCCTAAGATAAACCCTGTTTATAGTAATTGGATCTGATTTGGAGAAATCTCAGTTTTATCATTACTTAACCACCTCCAAGATTTTCTTTGCCTAGATAACTCTGCCTCCTTGAACATATTAAATTCTCCTTCCAGGTGCTTCTGTGGTGCCTTGTGTCTCTCTTCTTACATTATGTGTCACTCTATATTATTTAATTGTGAACCATTTGAGGGAGAGACAGGATCTCTTCTGCTCACCATTATAACTCCAATGTCTAATAATATATTTATCACAAAATAAATGTTCAATAGTTATTTAAAATGATGAAATAGATATATAAATAATATGGTCAACCAAATGTTTCTCTCTAAAGCAGCTGTTAAGAATGTCTAAAAGTTGCTGCAAACCTATGTGGCAGGACCATTCGCTGCTCATCAAATATCCATGTGCTTCTACACATTTCCCTGTTCTTCTGAAGTTAGACAGGAGCACGTGACTAGTTCTGGCTAATGGATAGGTGTAGAAGTGGCATGACACTAGTGGGCATATGTGTGGCTCTCATGATATCTCTTCTGCTGCTGTGGTGATAGTAGAGGCCACATGGTCCAGATGATACAGATCAAGATGATAGAATGTCCATCGACCTGGGTCCCCAAGTGACTAACTTCAAGGAGAGAGAACTTCCTTACACCACACACACACACTGACTTGTCTTGTATGTGTGCTGTAAGAAGTAGACTTTTGTTTTGTTAAGTCACTGAGATGTAGAGGTTAATTTCTTACTGCAGCATAATCCTGGCTAATCTACATAAGCAGAATAGTGTAGAAGGAGAAATATGGAGTGGATTTGTTGTGTCATTATTAGTCTGTTTCTTTTATCATTTTTGAACACTTCTACTCTGGAACATGAGAATTTATCGGAGTATTACCATCTGGTGCCACAGCCAGGAGAGAAAGCTGTCCTGGGAAAGCTTCTAGAACTCTGGAAATCTGACCTGCCCTTAATATCCCCTTGAAGAATCCTCTGCAAAAAATAAAATAAATAAATAAATAAAATAATCTTTAAGGCAATGCTCCAGCTTCCAATAAACTAATGAATTGTCTTGGTTTACTTGGATATACATGATTTCCTCCACTCCAGCCTGGAGAGGGCAGGGGCTGAGTCCAGACTCTAGCAGATACTGCACTCAGTACATCAGTGGAGCTCCAAGTTGCAGAACTGGATCACAACCCAAGGGGTGAAGCACTGGGTCCCAAGCACCCAGGATGGCAATATTGAAAGTTTTGCAACTCTTATTTCTTTTAAGATTTCATGATAGGCTGCAGAATTTTTTCTCTGCCCTGGGCAAATGGACAACTGAATTCTTCTTAATGAAGTTCCTTTAAAGCTAATAATAAAGGTTGCCAATAATGAAGTGGCAATTTTTTTCCAGGAGATTTACATATTCTCACTTGATCTGTATGCCATGCTTAGGAAACAAGACATTTCGATGGAATGTTTCCTTGCTTGTTTGCTTGCTTGTCTCATCCCCCTCAATCTGGGGGCAGCATGACAAGTGGAATAATTATTGTGGAGATGACTGAGTACAAAGCTCAGGAGGCTGGCCCATTGTCTTCAAAGCCTACTCTTGTTCTGGGATAAGGGTGTAGGGGAGGCATGGTTCACACAGAAACGGGAACAAGGCCTTACTGGCCTCAGGACGAGAATGTCCAATTGGGGTAAAAGGGGATTCTTGCCTGAGAAATAAAAGAGTTAGAATGAATGGATGGGCTGGGAACTTGGGATAGTGTTTTCCAACTGGACTGTGCTGCAGATAGCTTCTGTAGATGTTTCACCACCAACCAGTATGGGGTAAGCAGTGAAAGCGGAAGCAGCGGGGTAGGGTGGGGATAAGATTGAGAGATTGAATTGGGTAGAAAGTGCGGGGAGAGAGAGACAGAGACACGGAGAAAGCAATAGACAAATAAAACTTCTCAAGTGGCATTAGAGGGGTCCCTAAATTTTTCAAGGGTCCAAGCCGAGCCTCAAATTATCTGGGTGAATAAATCAAGTTTCTGGCCCCAGGAAGAAGTATGATAAAGTACATGGCTGCACCACAGGGATACAGGAAGAAGACTTGTGAGGGTTTGGGGGGAAAGGCCTGGCTCCATGGTGTCCCCTGATATCCCTCCTATGTCCATGGGTTTACCAAAACCCTACATGAGTCCTGGCTAGCAGAAAAGAAGAGGAAGGGGAGATCATGAGGAAGCAGGCAAAGGAGATAAACCTAGGTAGAGTATGTCAAGGGTCAGCAAACAATGATCATTGGGGCAAATTTTGTTCACTGCCTCTTCTGTAAATAAACTTTAATCACTGCCATCCATTCACTTGTGTTGCCACAATGGTTAAGTTGAGCATTGCAGTAGAGACCTATGACCTTTGAAGACTAGAATATTTACTATCTGACTCTTTAGAGAAAAATGTTAGATGATCCCTGGACCTCTCCCTTATATAATAATCTTGAATTTGACTGAAAGAGGAAGATGAACATTAGATTGAGCTGAATATATTTGGAGGCATCTAGTTTAAGGTTTTCTCTCATTCAAAGAAATAAGGACTAATGTCAGATACACTTTTGAGTTTAATACCTTGTCCCACTCTTCAATATTATGAGGCAAGTACAGTCACAAGGTAGGCAGCATCCTCTTCTCACAAAAAGAAGGCCAAGTCACAGGGGATCGGCGACCCACTCACACAGTTAAGGAGAGCTGGAAAGAGGCTTAGACTTTCTTCACCTCGCCGTGCAGATGGTGAGGGCAAAGAGACCCAGCTTCTGAAAGAGACTTGTCCATCAATTTAGTATGCTCTCCAGTATGTTGTGTTACACTGATTTTCATCCTTCAGGATGAACAGGACCCTCAGACTACTTTCTCCAACTTGCTGATCAGCACATTAAACCACCATCAGTCTGGCTTTGTCTCTGAATCTGCTCTGAAGTGTGGAGAGTTTGATTTTAAGGTTTTCTGGAGCTACTATTGCCTTCCCTACCCCATCGTTCCAGACAAAATCCCTACTAATTTTACATAAAAGGAAGAGAGGTTTGATAAGCCTTCTTTGTCACCCAGAAAACATCCCTGCACGCATAGTTCACCCTAGGGGCTTGTGAAAGGGGTGTCATGGGGAAAGCCTGCATCAGTTCTTTGATCTTAGCCAAGCCTCCTCCATATCATTTATTTATGTGTGTTTTCGAGTGAGGGGGAAACACATTCACTTGAGATGGAGATGTCATTTGCAAAATAATAACAGCTGATGAGAGGCAAACACCCCAGGGTCAGTCCTGCTAAATGATACATCTTTCTTCACTATTTAGCTTGTGAGGATATATGAGCAGGGCACTTAGACTAATTTCAGGGTCTTTTCTTCCCACTGCATGAACTGCTCAGCCCTCTTGAATGTAGAATCTGTATTCCTAATTGGATCTCATCAAAGCTTTCTCTTTGCCTTCAGCTGGTTAGCACATCTAGATGTGGAGGGAGGGAACAGATACCAGCAGGTGATCAGCTGGTGGGCTGTTTCTGGATGTGATTGTGTGAGCCCCTGTCTGCCACGAAGAGGCTAAACAGAACATCAAACTTTACATTCAGCTGTAGCCACCCAATCTCCTTTAAGTCACACAGCAATGGTGTAAGAGCCCCTTTAACTGAAGGCTTACTGTACATTAGATAGACACTGAGCTAGGCATTCTGCATACATTGTATGATTATTTTAAGCTCAACAAAATTCTGTAATTCAGAGGCATCATTAACTCAGTTTTTCAAATAGGCAATGGAAGCACAGAGAGGTCGAGTAAGTAGCTCAAAGACACACAGCTTGCAAGTGGCTGAGCAGGGACAGAACATCAGGCAGAGGAAGAGGGGAGAAAGGATTGCTGTGACATTTAGAGTGTGTAATGATTCTCCCTTCTTATTAACTTCTCTATCTCTTAAAGCCAATCAATGAGCCAGAACTTATATCAATCCTTCTACCTCCCTTCAAGATGTTGCAATATTTTCTTTGGAAAGAGGATTACTACCAATCTTTGCTAAATTAGTAAACTTTATCTTTGTTGTAGGTATAACATGAGAGCTATACATAAGACTTGGTGGGAGGGTGTAGCTAAAAAATACGTACTCATCACCTAACCTAATACAAAGCTTATTAGTACTTGGACAGATAAGAACAACTTTATGTAGATTTCAAAAAAAAAAAGAAAAAAAAATCTATAGAACATATCAGAATTTCTCTAAAGTCCTCCCGAGTGCCAGATTATACAACCTATAAATGAGACTACTCGTGTGGATTTTATTTCTTGAATCTATTTGTCATGAGGTATATACTCTGAATTGTCTTGCCTTCTAACTTTGTCTAAAACAATCAGCTTTATGCATCTAGAAGCAAAGAATTCTCCATGTTCATCCGCAACAAGAGTATATAACACCGTAGCAGAGAATTTAGCTATTGCCAGACAACCTAAACAAAGAAACATTGATCCTGCGAATACATTCATTCTTAACAAATATCTTCTTAACAATCCTCTCAGGATTGGGTGCTGTGCTAAGTGCTGAAGGGAAAAAGTGAACTAAGACATAAGCCTTGCCCTCAAGTCCCATGCAGTCTAGCAGCAGATAGACAAACGAATAATCATAAAATAAGATCGTAAGTGCAGAGATTGAGTGTGTCCAGAAACGCAGATAAGCAAGCAAAACAAACAAACAAACAAACAAAAGACAATGAAACACAAGGATTTTTGCAACTAGATGGAGTCAGTTTTAAATCCCAGCTTTCTCCCCATACTACTAGCTGGGTGACCTTTGATCACGCACTTAGGTTTTTCATCTATGAAACAGAGATTATAATGCTTTCTTTGCAGAAACCTAATGAGGGTTCAACAGGGTAACATGTGTAAACTTCTTAGCGTTATGCCTGGCATGGGTAGATAGGTGTTTTCCTGGCCCTATTTCAGATACATTGATAGGGTCACCTTGAGCCCATGCCCTCACGGAATACAACCTATCTGCTTGAGATCCTAGACACCCCTCCTGCTGGGAGTGCACCTAGGAAATGGCTTCCTCATCTGTCCCCTCTAATCTCCAGACTCGCTAAAGCAAATTCCAAGCTGAAGCAGGAGCTCCAGCAGCTGGAGGAACTGGTGAGGACAGGGAAAAAAGGGATGTGGGGGCAAGTGGAGGGCTGCAGGAAGGGTAGATCTGCATTTGGCCTATTCCATCTCTTGAGTGGAAAGGGAAAGAAAGAGAAATAAATAATAGTTTGGTTTTTTTTTTTTGCTATATGTTGGAGCACATTTTCTGCCAAAAGTACCTCTCACAAGGGCAACTGCTTGACACAGGCAAGGGAGTGTGCAGGAAGAACAGGACAAGATAAAATTACAAGTGACAGCATAGCCCGTGTCTGCAATTACAATACATTGTAAACAAGGAGAATTGCAATTCCAGCTGCCAGGCACGGCCAGAGATTGACGGAGTAGGCACATCATCTGAGAAGATGGCAGGATGCTGCCCACTTGCTTTGAGCTCAGGACAGTGGGCCATAGGGACAAGGGGAGAGGACTTAGGGGCTACAACATGGGAAACATGGCAATCAAGGGCTGGCAAGGAGACTAAGAAGAGCAAGAGAGCAAAAGTTGGTGGAGAAGAAGTAGGAGAGAGCACCAGAAGGTCAATTTTGAACAAAGAAGAAGATGTGAGTGAATGAATGAGTGTGTGTGTGTGTGTGTGTGTGTGTGTGTGTGTGTGTGTGTGTGTGTGTGTGTGTGTTGTGGAATGAACAGGAAAGAGAAAATTTCAGAACCTGGTTGCGTACCTCCCACCACCACTGCATGGCAAAAGAAACTAGCTTTTTTGAGAAACCTACTATATGCCAAGCTTTCTTAGACATTTTTAAGTGTGTCATTTCAATGATCTGTACCACAACCATTCAAACACTGACCTGCTACTAAACAAGTATTAATGACTAATAATTAGCATCTATGACTTCCAGGCCCTGAGTTAGTCATTGTGAATCCTAGATTAAAAGGATATAAGAAATGTCCTTAAAGAAGTAGATATTGTAACCCCATTTTACAGATGCTGGAACTGAGTCTCAGACAGATTAAATAATATATCCAAGGTTTCTTCTCAGCTAGTACTAGTAGTGTGAAGACTCCAGCACAGGCCTGAAACCAGCATTCAGCATGTCTGCTTCATATTTTATGGGAGTCCCAGGAAGTACTCTGGTTGTATTAGCTATTAAATAAGATAAAACCTGATGAGTTCATTTTAAATGCTCAGTAAAAAATAGTTTTCTTCTCTTTATCATCAATTGGACCAATACAAACTCCTATCATGTGGCGCATCATTGTCAAACCTGAACCCCAAATGCTATTTGTCAGGTAGAGGAAGAGGAGAATAGTCTTTGATGTATAGTAGGAAAGAGTATGAGGTTACCAGTGCTGGCGCTTCCCAGAGCATAACACAGAAACACATCTCCAATGAGACCAGATGGAAAATAGGCTTAATTTGCAGCAGGAGGAACTTAGGGTGGACACATGAGAGCAAATTTCAGCTGTGAATAAGATTTCCCTCTCCATTTTGAGCCAGTGCCCCAACTGCCAGTCACATAAGTCCTCTGAGTGTTTACCCCCTGGCTGTGATGAGCAGGGCCCAGCCACCCACATCCTTCTGGTTTCCCCATGTGACTGAGGGCACATGTTTACCTAGTACAAGACATGCTGAAGGCAGCAGAGTGGTGATGTTTTTTATCAGTGGCCTTTATAAAACCAAGTCCTCCGTTTTACCTTATGCATGCTGGGAACTCCTGTCTCAGCTCACCAGCAGGCAGTACCTTTGGGCAGGGACTACATGCATCTCCATGGAGGGCTGTCAGATGAGATGGAACTTAGCAGGCTGGGTCTTAATCCTGCAGAGTGTGTCCCCTGCCCATGCATGTGTCTCCCCAAGCTCAGCTATATTGCCTGTCAGCAGCAGATAGGCCAGGCAGCCCCACAGGGAGACTTCAGTTCTCCTCAGCAGGGCCTCTGAGCATACCTTGTCTCCATGGGAAGTCATTTGTTACAGATCTGGCCTCCCACAGGAGGGTCTCCCCACTCCAGGGACCTTCCAGTGCTCTGCAGGCCTTCTGGTTCTGAGATGAGTGAATGCTGTCGAGAAGATGGGAACTGAGAGCCGTGAAATCAGGGCTGGGAAGACATGAGATGTCTGAGACTTAAAGGCTGAGCTGGCGAGAAATTTCCCTGAGAATGTGAAGCTCCGGCTGGATCAATGTTGCCTATGTTCAGAATAGATTAACTGAAACCACATCCAAGCATCTCATTGTTCTCATTCAGCCTGCTCGCTGCTCTTGTCTCCTCATGTT
Source organism: Pteropus vampyrus (assembly GCF_000151845.1). Taxonomy (NCBI): domain Eukaryota; kingdom Metazoa; phylum Chordata; class Mammalia; order Chiroptera; family Pteropodidae; genus Pteropus; species Pteropus vampyrus. The sequence goes on along the minus strand of NW_011889069.1, from coordinate 1,573,370 downwards.
ACTTTAGGCATCTCCTAGGAGCTTTTCATGCTCACAAAAATGGGACATAGATCTGCTCTCCCAACTGGTCTTGCCTTCATGGAGACTGAATGCTGTCCAAATGCTTCTTGGCCATCATCTTGCATTCTCACATCTTTAGAAGTGATTGGAGATCGCAAAAATCAGTGGTTAAGAGCATCAGATTTGGGGTCAGGCTTGGGTTCAAACCCTGGGTCTGCCACTCACTACAATACACGTTGGACAAATTGCTTAAGTTCTGTTAGGAAGTTTGTTTCCTCATCTATAAGATGGAAAATAACCTTCACTTCAGTGTGATTGCATGTAGATCGATTCTGATAATGTTGCAAAGCTCTTACTCAGTGTTTGGTCCAGAGTAAACATTCGAAGAAAAAAATTATTATCGTAATGCTTGTAAATGCTGCCAATGACCTGGTTTGGGGACATTAAAATGTCATCCAAATGTCCTTATGCAGAGAAGGGGAGACCTGGCTCGGCATTCCACATGGACACCGGAGACCAGATTCCATAGCATGCTCTGGGAGCCCAGCCACTGGGATCTGCCTTGCATGCTTTCTGCCCCTTGTGCCCACCCTCTGAGACTGACTCCTTTCCCTTGTTTGCAGCTCATACTTCACCTTCGAACCTGACATATGGTCCTACCTCTCTGGCATCAAACTTTTTGCTGTTTTTAGGTCCAGTGAGCACTCAGCTCTCGGCCAACCCCATTTCTGGTCTCTTTAGGAAATTCTGCTCCCAGTAGCTCCACCTCAGACCTAAGAGTTTATTTTCGACACTAGCCCTTGGGGCCAGCATTGCTGTGGGACAATCTCAGCTCTGAAAACAGAATGGACAGATATAACTGTCATCTGGACAGGAAGGAAGGCTACTGCTGCAAGAGAATGACCCTTGCCAATGGGAGTGAGGGCGGGCATTGTCAGGGCTGGAGCAAAATAGTCTGAAAGACTGTGGACTTAAATTCACAGATCATTTTGGGAATGACATTTCCAGTACTGAGATTAGAACATATTAGTTCCTTAGTGAAAGTCTGCATTTATTAGAATGCAAGGCTGTGGAAAAGTGTATTTCTTGATTATTTGTTGCGTTTCGGTTTAGGAAAACTACTCTTTTCTACATTCCAAGGTGAGAAACACACAATTTATGTGGGCATACACCTATCACCTTGTCATGCCTCACATCAAGTCTTATAGCTCAACCTAAGAAACACTGGGTAGGGGCCAGTAAGTCAGTAATGCCAATATACCCACCTGACTTCAAATGTGTGAAGTATGTGTGAGAGAGAAGTCAGCAGTGAGCTATATATGTGGGTGTGTGTTTGGGGTGTGTGTGTATTAAGTGTGTGATGAGGGGTGTGTGTGATGTGTGTGTGAGGTATGAGGTGTGTATGTGAGATGTGTGTGAAGTGCGTGTGTGAGGTATATGAACATGAGGTGAGTGAGTTTAAGGTGTGTGTGAAAGGTGTGTAAGGCATGTGTGTCATGTGAGATGTGCATATGAGGGAAATGTAAGGTATGTGTGTGAGAGATGTGTGCATGAAGTTTGTGAGTATGTGTGAGAGTGTGAAAAAGGTGATGAAGTAGAGATGAGATTGCATTTTCTTGCCATGTATACGTCATGTTCAAAACCTAGCACATGGAAGATGCTAAACATGAAATAAAAACTGTGATTTGGGATTAAATGCTGCAGAGAGAAGGAAACCATTGTGGTATCATCATCATTGTAAGTAGAGGAAGAGGCAGCTTTGCCTCCACAGAAGCTGGTGTGAGCAGTCTGGTCTGCAGCTGCAGGTAACGAGTGACTCTGCTTTTGATTGCTATATGAATCTAGGGGAGCAGTGGTGTGAACAAGCCCAGAATGCCAGTGCTGGAGAGAATGTCAAGATAATTTCTCCAGTCTCATTACTCTATGATGAGAAATATATGTCCCAGAGAAGAGAACTATCCTGCTCAAACTCACTCAGATTATTAATGGCAGAATATTCACGACAAACTGGGTATCCTGACTTCTAGCCCAATGCTTTCCCCAATAACCAGAGTCTAGATATATTTTTTCAGGTTAACCATGTCATGGTTCCCTGCATAACTCTGCTTTCTTCATCTCCCTTAAGTATTACTTGCATCATGTTATCTGTCTCTTCAAAATCTTTGGCATGATCTACTAGATAAAGACCAAACTCTCTCCTTAACATGCTCAAATTTGAGACCCATGCAGCATTATCTATTATCACTTTACTTTGATTTTGCATAATCCACACCTTTGTCAGTGTTCTTTCTCCTTCTCTCTTGCTTGTTCAGTAAGATCTCTTGCTCAAAACTTCAAGCACAGCACAACAGCTTGGAGCTGTCTCTCCAAATTCATCCAGCAGTTAATACCTTTACCTCATTTAGCGATGGTTACACATTGCCCTTAGCTATAGACATATCTCTTGTCCTCCTAAACAGGATAGGGACCTTGTCTTACTTTGCTTGATACACACACAGCATCTAGCCTAGTGCCCTTGTCTGTAACAGATACGTAAAAAGTATTAATATTTAATGTTTGATAAAATTCTACCAGGACTAAAAATTTATTCCTTAGGATTCTTCACTCTAGTTCTAGGTGGAATCAGGTTGCCAAGACGGCAGATCTCTCTGGCTCGGTGCCCCTGCATTACTGAGGCCCAACATTTATAAAAGATTCCAAAAGATAAATATTTCTATCCTTCTGTTCAGTTCAAATCTCTTCATAGCCTTAGTTTACTGGTAGTACTGCTTCAAACTAAATTGCCAAGAAATTTTAATGTAGTGGTTAAGAGGAATATTTTTGGATTCGGGCCGTGTTGGATCTGCATTCTTGCTCTTCTATTTTCAAATTGTGACTTGATATTAACCATAATCTCCCAATATCTTGTTTTTTTTTTTTTTTTATCTGTGAAATGGGGATTTTTAGTAACTGTGTGATATGGTGATTTGTAGAGCAAATGAAACTATACTTGAAATCATTTAGAATAGTGCCTGGCACAAAACAAGCATTCTATTAGTGTTACTTTTCTAAGTCCCTGTCTTACTTCTTCAATTTTGAGTCAGTCTTACTCATCAACCTCCTCCTAAAAGTGGTGATGTGGTCTTTCTCTGTCTTACATGGACTTGTTTTGGTCTCTGGCCACCTCTTCTTTAACACTGACAACTGCCGTGCTTCTCCCTGTGCTGGTTCCTGTTTAACGTGCTTCCTCCCATTGTTTCTGATGCACAGTCATGAAGGAATGGAGTCCTGTGCTGGACACTGAGAGCATAGAGTTCCATTCATGTGGGTGTGTGCTATGACTGGTGAAATAATGTTACATTCGTGGGGTGGAATTCTTAAATAGACTTTATAGCAGCAAATTCATTTTACATCTAGGTAATTTATCAATTTTTCAATCAACAAACATGTATGAGTCTTAAAATCTGATTGTATTTAATAACTTGAATGTGTGGTCAAGAGAATGTGCTTCAAAGTCAAATTTTCATCAGCTTTTTTACACTGAAAGATGTGTTTAAATTCTGTGCCTTAGCTGCCTCATCTGTAAAATGGAGCTAATAATATAACTTACGCCGGAGGATGAATGTGAGGATTAAACGGGACAATACAATGTAACACCTGCGCATAGTACTATTTATTGTCCCTCTCTTTTCTGAGTACTTCCACTTGTTCCACAGCCTCCTAATTGAGCATTTACTTATTTTTTTTAAGTCAACTGAAATTAACATGATATACAGTATGGTCTGATATCTCTTTTAATAATTAAAGTTGTGCTAGTTTTAGATATGACCAGTATGAGATCAGTAATGTAGATTGGTCCTTCCAAAGGATTGCAGATACTTAAAAAATAGTTCCTTAATGTCAAAGCTGGTGTCATAATTTCCTTTTTGAGAATCTATAATACTTTTTATTTAAAGCAACTCAAGAGGAGATTGAGAATCTACTGTGTTAGCTATTTTTTTTGTTATATAACAAACTAAACTGCTGTAAACAGCAAACATTTATTATCTCACAGTTCCTGGGGGCAGGGCTCTGGCCCCAGTTCTCTCACGAGGCTACGGTTGTTGGGGGTCATCTCAATGGCTAACTGCCACAACCGTTTATACAAAGGGTGACCTCCGAAGAGACTTTGCACATATGTAGCTGTATAAATATGAGATAAAGAAGAAAGAATTAAAATATTGTTTTAAAAGATGAAGCTAAGACACACACACATGAGATTATCTATTTTAAGATAGATAGGATATAATTTTATTGACCTTTTAGAGAGCAGTTATTATATGCCAGGCTCCGTGCTCAAATTTATAAACATGAACCCATTTAGGAACCAGAGAGAACTTTGTGGAGGATATGAGCCTTGAGGTCCTTGCAGATTGGCAAGAATTTTCCTGGGCAGGAAAAAAGAAAGGAAAAAAGGAAGCAAATATACTAGCATTTAAATTGGCCTGAAGCCAACATTGGGAGAAAGAGGGGGGAGAAAAAAGGAGAAAGAGGCTGAAACAGAGAAGCAAAAGACAAGATTGTCCATCAACTACAGTCATATTGAGTGGACAAGATTTTTACACCCCTTGGCGCTGACATGAAATGCCCCATTTAGAGACAGAGTAAGAGGGTGTGGATTTCATGGCCTTTCAAGAGGGACTCAGACTTCAGGCATCATGGAATTCTGTGCCACATGTTGCACTGATGGTGGTTAGAAATGTTCTGCATTAGCCACGATGTTTGCTGTGTGGAGAAAGACAGAATGGCGGAGGTGGCCTGGGCACATTCTGTGGGCAGAGAGCAAGTTAGTCTTGCCACAGGGTCCCCTCTGCCCTCCTTTCCTCCAGGCTCTAAAGCCCAGGCAAAGGTGTCACAGTGTCTCCCAAACCAAACTCCTTCCCATAAAGCCTGGGAGAACTTGTCAATCACAATCAGCCACCAGCCTGGGTTCCCCCAGCCAGGCCAGCTGGCAGGAAGGCTGCCAAGGCAGCAGATCTGACGAAAGAATTCTCAATCACATTTACATGTGCATGGTGCAAAAAGGGAAAGGAAGGGGGGAAAAGCCCCTCCGGATCCGGAATCCAAAAAGAAAGTCACTAACGAATCCACCAAAAAAAAAAAAAAACAAACAAAAAATTGGCCCAAAAGGTCCCAAATTGCTGTCCTTAAAAGCTCTGCTTCCCCATCTTCCTCCTCCTTCCATCCGTCCAATCTCCCAAAGAAAGTCTCTAATTTTGCCTTAATTTGTGCCTTGGTTGCAAGAACAAAACAGAACGTCACTGCAGCTTTCCTCCAGCCCCTCCCGTGGCCCCTCAACAGCTGCGCTTCCTCAATGGCCTGATAGAGCCCTTTCTCCACCATCATTTCCTATTCTTTGCCAAGCTGATCCTCGCATCACCAGGCCCCATGGTGCACTGGAAAGCAGGTACCCGAGAAGGCCACCTCCATATTACCATACATCGAAGGGTCATATTTACACCCAGGTTACCCTTGACTTCTCAGGGAACCAGGGACAGCAAGCTCTGGGTCAGGGAAGAGCAAAAAGTGAAACGGGCTGGTCTGAGGTAACGCAAATTGTAACCTTGCAAAAACAAATATTTTAGGCATCTTGCCAGACCCCCGGGGGTAGTAACAAATATGGGCATTTCCATCATTTTTCAAATAAAAAATACACACAGCCTCGTTACTTCCTCCCAATTGAATCCTTTCAGAACATCAGATGACACATTGTTTCTCTGTCGCCTTCAGAATGGGAGATAGGGTTTCATTCTCAGATACAGCTCTGGCTTGAACCACAAGTCCTCACTTACAATCCTCACATCTCACTTTCTCAGAGGAGGCTAATTTAAATCTTCTCTCGTGGTCTCCAACCCTGCCTCCACCAAGGATGAGAGTTCTGAGGCGCTTCTAATTAATCTTCGTAAATTGCTCTGCAATCCTGGGATATAAAGGCAAAGTATTATTAGAAAATGCTGGCTGGGTTAGTAGCCAGCCATAAAAGTTGGATGCTGATCTCGCTTTTCACACTGCAATTATTGGGAATGATTGCAAGTGGTTTTGTGTGATAGGCGTACCGTAAGTTCGTAAGAAAAGCACGGAACAAGGACCTAGGGACATACAGCCATGATTCAGGGCAGTGCAAGTAAAGAGGATTTGCAGCCAATCTCTGAGCTGTAAGCTTGTACTAGTCATATATAGCACAGTAGAATCCCAGTAAGATGCAGTGGACCTCTGTGTTTTGTGTTCTGCTATAGGAGCCTCCTCCTTCTATATTTTTTCACTTAGAAAAAGTTACCTGTGGCTAAAGTAGGCCCTCAAAAGCAAGTAGTCCCAATCTACTAGGCAGGTGGAGATTCCCATTATGACATCTTCTGGCTGGGCACTCTTGAATAAGTGAATATCTGATTTGGGGGAGAGATGAAAGCATTTCTCAGGCGTTTATCTACAGAGTTCACACAAATCAAAGAACAGAATAAATCTCTAAGAAATTTAGGATAAATAACCCTTGATCTATTAGCCTCACTTATGACTTATTTCTGGTCCATTCATGAGGATTTAGCTAAAAATTCCTGCCTTAGAATTGTGTGAGAAAGTCTTTAACTTTCTTTGAGTTTCCATCTGTTTTAGGCCGATATTAATCCACGCCTCCTAGGATATTTGGTGGAGTAACTAATTAATGTTTAAAGAATGTTCTTTGAACATGAGAAAGCACAGTGTCTGAATGTAAGGTGCAATTACTCTCCTGAAATGCACATTTGCCAGGGTGATTTTTGTGGAGGCATATGACCTTCAGAAGAAAAATATCCAATTACTGCAGTTTGTTTATTATTTCATGTTAACACATTGTTAACACAGACATTTTCCATTAATATTTTATGAAGAAGATATCTAAGACAGATTTAATATTTTAATATCTGTTTGCCACAAAGCCTAAAGAATTAGGTAATGTAAAGGAGTTATTGTGTGTGTGTGGTAGGGTTGGGTGTGTGTGAAAGGAGGTACTGTTTTGAGGCTTCACGTTTTCTCTGAAATGAGTTAAATTCAAGGTGCAGAGAGACCATCTTCTCTACTCTCCAGAGCCAGCAGGATGGTATTCAGCTTAGGGATCTGAATCCAATTGGAAAACCACAGAACATAATCCATTCTACGGGACCTGAGAACTCTGAGAGTGGCTTTTCATCATGGCTTCCCAAGCACTGCGGAAATAGTTTAGTAACACGACTGGGCTGATTAAAAAGCAGGAGAGATGGATACCCACATGGAAGAGAGGAACAGTTATAACAACGGAGCAGCGTTTGGAGCCATGGTCATCGAGAAAATTCCCTTCCTTTACATTTCCTTAGAACCTCAGTTGAAAGAAAGACTGGGCCATGATTCATAGACTAGAAAGTAAGAGCTTGGTGGACAGAGAGGTGAAGAGAGTGAGAGTCACAGGTACCCAGTTCCAATGCCGTAGCATGACCCCCTAAGCTGGGTAATTCTGAGAAGAGGCTGCTTTTCGATTTTTGAGGCATTTGTACAAGAGGAAAGTGATAGCCAGGGGGAATGTGACATTGGCAATGAGAAGCAATATCTATGTATAAACTGAGTGTTAACTCTGTACCAAGAAGTGTCCTAGGTGCTTTGAAGGCATTAATTGATTGTTCCTCCCACCAACACTAAAGTAAATATTTTTCTCTTTTTCAGATGAGAAAATGGAGGCTTGTCTATGGTAAAAATAAGAAAACAAAACAAGTAAGTGGTGAAGCTAAGATTTAAAATGCAGGCAGACTAACTCCAAAGCATAAATTAACTGCTAAGTTAACTTTAGCAGTATATCACGTAAATTTAGAAGTGCAGCTACTGCTATGGTTCTAAAAAAAGACTAGGGGATTCTTTTACACACAGTCAGGGCCCACGGCTGACAGCCGGCAGAGCTGGACTCCTTTCCTCCTCCATATATCTCATGAGCTGGGTGGTGCCAGTCGGCGTGGAATCTAGTCCAGATTTTCCCCCTCAAGGCTATTCTTGATGATTATTTAAAACAGATTTTGCTGAGCATTTTCTGCATTCTAGGGACTGGAGATGGGGGGAGCACGGAATTCATCCCGAGTAGAGCTTTTTTTTGGGGGGGGGGTAGAGATGTGGAGGGTGGAAGTTGAGTGGGTAAGAAATACTTTACCATACTTTTTTTTCATTTGGTGATTTAAAGATCACAGCCCAGTCTAGAAGGGAATTTTGAGATCATCAAGATGAAAATGTTCTACGTAATAACGTCTTTGTGGACAGAGAAGCATCTCCAGGGAGTTAGAATGGAGAAGGTAGCTAATTTATTTCCCTTGAAAAGAGGCCGAGAGAGTAGTGGACAGGTTGGGGTCCTGGAATTCAGAGAAGGAATAATCAGGAGAGGGAGGACACCAGCCAAAGGTCCTGTGTGATGGATTTCAGAAGTGTGATGTCTGCTATCTAATTAGAGTTCTCTGTTCCCTGAAGTAACTCCCCTCTGCTCCCACTATGTGGCCATGCCCCTTTGGGGTACAAGGAAAAGAACAGAATGTACATTTGAGGATTAGGAAGAAGAAAGTGGTGGAACAACATAGTAAAGAGGTGACTATGAGAGGTGATGGTGCCCTGAGCAGCCGCCGGCAGTTAGAGAACACCTGTGGAGGTCTGGGAAGAGCCTCTTGGAAACTCAGAAACACTGGGAAGAAGGAGCAGGCTCCCTCATCAAAGGAATGAGAGATGGTTTTGTGGTGCTGTGAATAGCAAAAAGAAAGCATGGCCGCAAATTGAACTGACCTGCAAGAAGAAATGCTAACTTATATTCCTGATTTCAAACATAAGATAAAATGTATGGCCCCAGTGTTAGCTTTGAGATCTGGGGGCTCCTGAGAAAGGTCAGTTCAATTGGCATTTTCCAAATTGAAAAAACGTTTTCTTTAAATATGCATGTTGCATACCCAATATTCTACATGCTTCTAGCAATAACCCATAACCCAGGTTCCCATAATTCTCTAAAATCTTATTTTCTGCCCCC
>NW_011889069.1:1535167-1563724 GCF_000151845.1 Pteropus vampyrus | reverse complement strand
CTGTGATAAAGCAGCCAGCATTAATGCCACAAATATGTGACAGCGGGCAGAGAAATGACTGATTGGGGATGTTTATAAATATAGGAAGTGAGCTGCTTGTGGCATCCAATAGAGGGGGTTAGCAAAATGAAGACAGATGGCGGCCGATTAGCTCTCACATTCTTTTATGGCTGCCAATCCACGCAGAGAGCTCCAGGGTTCAACTTCATCACACAAGCCTCCCAGTTGGGCCCTCCAGGTACGCTATGGACCGGCTCCACCTCCTGGCTCCACATAGAACTACAACGGGCTTAAGAACGACTTCTTCAACTGACAGCAGGAAAATGAGTGCAGCACAGCCATTCCAAAGATGGCACTGATGCATTGGAACGGCAGCCAAAATCCTAGGATTTACTCAACTGTTTTATGGTAGTTTTCATTAAAATGTAGGATGCTCTGCTTGGGAAAAGATTTTAAAGACCCTTATCTAGCCCAACTCTTTAAGCAATGCTAAAATGCCCTCTCTCTGTGCCCCGCCCATGGCAAATGTATCCTTTTCCAGAGGGAAGCTTCCATCTTTGGCATCTCATTGACTTTGAATTTCAGAATTAAAGTTCATTTCCCAGAACTCCCACCCTGTGGCCCTTGGCAGCTTATTGAGCAGGGATGAGGCATTCTTCTTTTCTTCTTTTCTTAAGAAGACAGCTCTGCAAATATTTAAAGAATGTCTCATGTTCGTGTGTGGGCATATCTTTAGTTTTCTCAAAAGAGCACTGCCAGCCCTATTGCTCTTTGTTCACACAACACGCACTCTTGTTGCTTTACCATCCTGACCAAGATGGGCCATTTCCAACCTTTGAAAGTGTGGTGCAATGATTAGCATTGTGCTCTGGGTATTGTCTGACTGGTTCACAGAAATACAGCACACATGAATGTCATTGTCTTATGAAATATAAAAGGGAGCGGGTACTTGACTCTTGTAATTTGCAGGAAACTGGCAATCAGTAAACCAGTATTCTCCCATCCCCATCTTCCTTTTCCAGCCTGCTAAAACTAAACTCTTCTTCAATCTATTAGCCTCTTCCTAATTTCCAGCCTCTGTGCTCCATTGCCCCTCAGAGCACAGTCCAGAGCGGAAACTGTCCATCATGGTTTCCACCTGTTTCTGTCTCTACACTCAAGCCTGCTCTCAAACACAAGAGATTTAAAGTGAGCTAGCCCAACACTTCAGGCTCTCCATCAATTGTTAGCTTGACTCGGACTTTGCATTTCCTTTAATGGCTTACATTTTAGTCCCCAAATTTAGTGTGCTCCTTGTTATGCAGTTCTAGTTATGGGTTTCCTGTCTTACTTCTTTGACTGTCTTCCTAAGCTTCCAGGTCTTCAGATCTCCGGCATAGGCTGTTCTGCTTTAATCCTACCAACCTCTTTTCCAAAGAAGTAACATGCCTTGTCCTTCCTCCTCAATCAAGCTGCATACCTAGTGAAGAGCAGTCATGATAATAAATACTTCATATGCATTATTGAACTGGATCTTCACAAGAATGCTACCAGGTAAGTAGCTACAAATATACCTCCATTTTACAGATATAGAAATTGAGTCACAGAGGAGTTAAGTAACTTGCCTAAAAGTACACAGTTGGTAAGCAGCAAAGTCAGCATGTAACCTCACACAATCTGAATATAGAGCCTGGGCCCTTAAAAACCATACACTATGGTCTCATGATGAACATATGAGAGAGAATGAGTGATGAGTTAGTGTACGTACCTGGTCCCTGTCACCACTCACAGCCTGAAATGACTACCACCTCTGACCCACCACCCTTTCCTGCAGCCATGTTCTTTAGAATCCATGTTCCTGACATGCTGGCCTTTCTCCAAGTCCCATCCTCCAGTGATCAAATCAACCTAAAGGACTCTTAGAAAGAGCCCTTACTTCCTGAAGTTAGCTAGACCATGCCTGAATCTAATACAGGATACGGCATGAACCCATATGAAAATAATTTACTCTTTGAACTTAATTATAAGATATTGGATTTTTTCCCTGTTAAATTTCATCATTTTAGATTTGGACCATTTCTCCAGCCCGACAATATCTTTCTGGATTCAATAAATTTGCTTTTCCTCCCAATTTCATGTCTTCTGCAAATTTGATGTGTCATTTCTATGTCTTCATCCGAGTTGCTGATGGAAACGTTTATGTCCTGTGTATCCTGGCAGCCCACTGCTTGACATCAATCAATTAGTTTTTCAGCACCTATTGACTATAGTTCTTCATCCAGTTACTAATATACCTAATTTTGCTAGCATTCAACATGAATTTCTTCATCATTCCGGTAAAACTATTACAAAAGGCCTTGTAAAATGCATTCCTGAAATACTAATTCACTATGCCTACTTCCTTTCCCTGGAAAATATCAGCAAAGTAGGAACTAAGGTTTGTCTGACATGACCTAATAGTAATAAATCTGAGATGGTAGGAAATCACTATTAATCCACACTGTGCATTGTGAGAGTCTAAAGAAAACTCCATGCCTACAATGCATTGATTTCTAAACCATCTCCTATGGAGCCCTAAATTTCCTTAGAGGTGCTTCAAAGGCCACTACAGGGACTGAGGGAAATGGAGCAGGCACAACCCAGCTCCTTCATTCCAAACACTCCACTATTTTGTGTATTATAATAATGTTTCATTTTATAGCCTTCTTGAAAAAGTGAGGCACAAAATATAATTTGAAAACTGCTGCTTTAAAGAAAGAAAGCAATCAATCTGTCTAGATTTGTGCTATATTTGATTGTGTGATATTGACTGGTGCTTGGGACACTCACTTCGTTAATGAAATCGAGACACCATTGCCCACATTTGTCCTGTGTCTCACAGAAGTGCTATAAGAGTTGATAGATAGCCTTAGGACAGAGCGACTAAGCAAGTCCATTATTGAAATGCACACTTCCAAATGCCCAAAAGAATCCTTGTCATTTTATTCCCAGCGATCTGCTCAGAGGATGTTTCTCCATCCCGAAACATTTATTGAATGCCTCCTAGCTACAACATATTTTGAAACACATGATTTCTTCAACCTCTACAACAATCTTAATGAGGGAAATGTGATTATTCTTGTTTACCAAAGAGGAAGTTGATGCTAAAATCAGGTTAATAAATGGTTTACAATCACACAGTCAGTAATCAAAAGAGCCAAAATTCAAACTCAGGTTTGATTGATCCCAAAGTCCTTGAAATTTGTCTTTATATCTCATGGCCTTATATAATTATCAGTGTATTGGGAGCTAATATTTCTGGTGTTTACAAAGAGCTAGGCCCTGTGCTATGTTTTTACAAGGATTATCTTATTTAATCTCACAATAACCATACTATTGGTGATATTATTATGCCTGATTTTGTAGATGCAGATGCAGAGCTTCCCCAGGGGCGCACAGAGAGAAATCAGCAAAGCTAAAAGTCCAATCCACATAACCTGACTCCAGAGACTCTGCTGTTAGCAATCGGGTTATGATTCATATCAGGGCTCATATTATTATCAGACCTGACACAGGCAGGTACTCATTGCCCATTCTTGGAGGAGTCTTGTATCTGTTCCCATGAGCTCTCCTGCATGAATGTACTGTTAGAGATTATCTTTTATTTTGAATAGAAATTGTCTTTTGTTTAAATGGAAGCACTCTTCCTCGGCTGTTAGAGGTTTGGTGTGAAGTAGAACCTCTCCAAGGTGCCTAGGTGAGAGTAGAACATTGAAAGAGAGGAGTAGAAAAACAAGTTATCTTTGATGATCTTAGAAGTGAAGAAAAAGGCAAAAGCTCAGTCAATGGGTGGAGGCAGGTCTGGGCCACAGCCTTAGGAAGTATGGGGCAGGACAGTACAATAGGAGGGGAGAGCAAGCGAGCTTTACCTTCAGCCTATTTGCAATGGACTAATCCTAGGTTTTTTGAAAGAAGACCTACTCAAATATTGACATCCTGCTGTTTCCTCTCGTCTTTTTCCAACTGTGCTGAAGAATAGTTGAAAGTGGTGCAAGCCTGTAGAATATGTAGCCAATGTGAACAGAACCATGCTCTGAAGTAGGATGGTTTCAGTGGTATAGCTGTTACTTGTGGTCTGGGTCTGGCTCTCTCCCTTTTCTAATTGGCAGGAGCAGAGAGGAAGGAAGGGAACAAGAATCACAATGTCTCCCTCCTTCCAGCCCATCTTCTAGGTACCGTATCTGAGCCTGGCTTTCTGCCGACATATATTTCTATTGCCTACTGAACACGAAGGAAGATAACAGTCCTGAATGGCATCAGACAAGGAATTAAATGAAATTTTAACACTGGTAATGTAAAATGCATTGCACTTCTCCTTCTTTTAGAGTATATTTGCCACTTGAGATAATTTGGCTGGAATCCACAGGGTACGCAGCCAGCCAGGAGAGAACGAGAGCATAAAGGGACCAGAGAGTGGATATTAGTAAGAGAGAAATGTGATCCAAGGGATAGCCTATGCAAAACTTCCTGCACCTGAAACTCTTTCGGAATTGGAGAAGTTTAAGCATTGTTGTTATTGTTGCCTCTCCCCACCCTGCTCCAGTGATTGCTTTTGGATACCATTAAACTGTTTTCTTGAAGATAACCAGCTAAACCATAGGAAGGAATTGGATGAAAGTAGGAGGAACAAGCTGGGAGTTATAGAAAGATAGGTTTCAAGTCTGAACTCTGAAAGTTATAGTGATCTGACAATAAAACAAAGTATGTCATTAAATATGTTATTCAGTTAGAATGTACTACTTTATATTATTTTATTTTTCTCATATGCCCTATTAGAAAGAGCAGTGCTGAGCATCTCTATATGGTGTGTACTATGATATAGCATATAGTCCTTGTGTTCTAGAAACATTTCAACTAGAAAGGAAAATAAAATATGTCCATATACCCAAACACATACACTGTAAGAACACTTTTTTAAAAAAAGGTTTAATGTAATAGTGGACTCCCTGTTGTTTAAACTGTGTCTGTATAAAAGCCTGTTAGCCTTCTCATAATGTAACAATGTTTTTCTTCTTGTATGCAGGCCTTCTCAGAGCTTTTATATGCCAAAGTCTATTGTGAATCATTCAGAGGAAGATAGGTGCCCAGCAATTTCATAAACTGCTGAACTATAGAGCCCTCTTCCTCCTTTTACTTAAAGAACCATCCAAAAGAACTGTTTTTCTGGGCATTTTGGGAAAGCATGCTGAATAGGGTATTCTTGCACCAAGCACAGATTAAAATAGATACTATCTAAGGTCTCTCTCAAGCCTGAGAGAACTCTTGCCACTGACCAGGGATCTCTCTGGAGAAGGGCAGATAACCAGGAGGCAGATAACCAGAAGGGCAGATAACTGTTGCTATTCAAATACCTCCAGCTCCCAGGATCTCTCAGGGGCAGTATTAGGGAAAAGAGAGAGACTCTTTCCTCCTCTCTACTAAGAGACCCAAGCTCACTGACTATGAGGCTGCTTCTAATGCAAATTTGGGGAAGGAGAGGAGACTTTCTAGGAGGGTTACTATGGATTCTTTTACAAAGTTGAGGTTCCTCCTCTTCCTTCTATTCTGATGTCCTCCTTTTGCCATCTCTTTCTCCTTCACCCAGGAAACTCTGGGACTTGTATCAACTATCAGTCATAGGAAGGGATCCTAGAAAATAATAAGTAAATATAAATACTCTCATGTGTGCACACACATGGACATGTGCACACCCAATCACAGACACACATGCTCTAGTTTGCATTTCTTGGATCTACAAATGTGGTTCAGTGGGTATACTGCAGGCATAGACTCTGAAGTTCCCTCGGACAAAACACATCGCTATCCAGGTCTCGGTATATAAAATAGAGAATATGAGCAATCTTTTTTCTCTAGGATGCTGAAAGAATTCGAGAGTGGTGGACATGAAATGGCTTTAAATTACAGTGTATGGATACTTGGGATTGCTTTTGACTCATGTTTCACTAAACAGAGTGGGGGATGCAATGATGTCATTTCCCAAATTTTAGTCACCATTGGTTCACCTATAACTATAAAGAATAAATTTAATATTTCAAGATTACTTGGATTTCAAAAGTCTGAGCTAGACTTGTATCTCCAAGTACTTCATAGAACCTTTGCATAACCCAGAAACATACACTGGACATTGAGCTTCCCATAACCTTATATTTGAATTTAGTCCTAACACTCATATTCTAGAGCCATGAGAAGCAATAAAAAGGCTGCATTAAAGAAGAAGGAAGAAAACACACAGGCCTTCATCATCTAAGCTAGCATGATCTGCTGTGCTGTCCTCTGACCAGACCATGTCTGGTGGTTCAAGGAGGAAACCTCTGGAATTTAAATGTTCCAGGTAGAAAATATTTCTAATACTTTCAAAGAAAATCACAGAAAGAGGCAAGCTCATTCTCATCAGCAAGCCCCCAAGACGATTGAGTATCATCAGGTTCTGATTCTTTAAGAAACAAGCCCCCAACCATTACTGGGTATTACCCTGATTCAAGAGAGATCAGGAGGCAGAAAAATGCTGGCAAGAGAGGCTTTCTATTGGCTAAAACAACCTCTCCTTTTCTTTCTAGCCTCTCCCTGACAATCCTAGAAGAGGGAACTGTTTTGGAAGAAGAGAACTTGGCAGAACTCTACCAGCCTGTGAGAGGTATTAATCTACAGGTAAGACTTTCAGGAAAAGCAGAAATTTTGTTTCAACTCAACAATCGGAGGAAGTTATTTTCAATTGAATTGAGCCCTAACCTTCTGGTTGGGAGTCCCTGCCTTCATTTCCTTGCCATTTGAAAACACCACACAGGCTAATTTATATTGGCTTCCTACTGTGAGGCACTTTATATGAAACATTTCATTGGTTCCTTTCTATAGTTCTGAAAGGCAGAGAATTTTCAAATGAGCAAACTGAGGCTCAGAGATGCAATGATAAATTAGCAGAACCAGGATGTAAAGCCTGGATTTCCTGGTTCCAAAGTCACTCTCTCATGGGTCAAATTTTCTTTTGAGGAATGATAAAAAAAAAAAAAAAAAAAAAACACCTTTGCTCCAGACAGAAGGCTGGAATTTACCAGTGGATCTCAAACCCTCTCGCAGCTGATCACAGGGCTGTTTGTTGCCCCCTGATCCTGTTTATGGTTCCCACGTCCTGAGAAGAAGAGGGAGTACAAAGGTGGAGTGGTATCTCCCTGCTCATCTCCAGCCAAAATTTTTATGGGGTCCCAAGCCCCCTCTCCCCACCTCCCACGTTGTCTCTGGAGGCTGTGGAGAAGTGACAAGTAGATAAATAGGAGGCGACAACGGGGCTATGCACTCTCAGCCAGGTTTCTGACTATGTGCCAAGAGCCTGCTTCTCATTCCACGTGTGTCGGGGCACGTTCTTCATCAGCAGAAGAGTTGGATATCTTGAAACACTGAAGTTTTCATCTCCTCTTGATTGGGCTCTACAGCAGTTTAAAAAGCCTCTGACTGAAAGTGAGAATCATGTCACACCTTAATAGTCTCATTTCTAGGACGACAGGGGCTTTTTAAACTCCCTGAGCTTTGGTGGGGATGTCTGAGCTGCTTGCTTTGTTTGTCTCCCGTGCATTTCTATTCAGGGAGCTGTCTCTGAGAAGTCTTTCTTTGAGTGCACAGTCATCCAAAGGGAAAGAGAAACATGCTTTACATGAACATTAGTGGCAGCTGAAATTTGTCACACTGAAGATCAAAAAGCACAGCCAGGTAAAGGAAGACAAAGGGGAAAAAAGCAGGAATGGGGGAAATAGGAATGCCCACACTGGATGAAGGGGCTGCAATGGGAGTGATGGCATTTCAGGTTTGGCTCTTATCCATCTGAAGAAAAACGGACAGTAGTTTTTTGGAAATCAAATGTGTTCAATTGCTCTGTGTGTCAGAAAGATTCTTAGTTCTGGGAGGGGGCTCTTGGGATGTACTCACTGTGAGCCTGAGAGCCAGGCTGCCCCATATATTAGGGTGCCTCTGACTTGTCTGCCTCCTAGGGAAATCCTGGGGCCAGAGCATCCTTTCTGAGAGAGAAGAGATACTCTCATATGTCCCCATACGTCTGCACACCAGAAGGCACACATTCAGACATTTACCAGTAAGCCAAACACATTGGGTGTGGCTACATGTTTGTGCCTTTATGTATATTGATATGTGTTTATGAAATCAATTGGCATTAGTCTAATTCATTTCAAATGGGCCAACTAGTCTCCAATTGTTTTTTAAGACTTCCCAGCTTGCTCTACACCAACCAAAACAGGAAACTGGCATTGTGGAAGAACATTGGAAGACAAACTTCACTTATTTCATATATACTTGCTTTTTCCCAAAGCCAAAAAGTAGCCTCTCTGCACTGAGGCATGCTTGTGACCTAGTTCTGGAAGGCTGAGTCCTGTGTTGCTTTAATTAAATAGTACAGGATTCAGAGGGCAGACTCCTGTGCTGTGGGATCAGCGAAAATAGAGGAATCAGTCCCCTTTGTCTTTCCATGCTGCATTCGTTAACAAAGAACATAAACAGGAGACCAGAATCGCCTCCCTGGAATGCAGCATGGTTTCTCCTGCCCAGCATTTTCTTCTGATGGTGGTCCCAAGAGACATCATGTGGGCGGAATCAGCTGTCCCAAATATCTTGGTTCCCATCAATAACTAATTACAGAGCTTTCCTCCTAGAATTGAATCTTCGCAGGAGTGAAGTGCTAAGAATATGCATGGACTTGGGAGTGAAGTTTAGGTTTGTCTCCAGTGAGATGACCTTGAGCAAGATGCTCAAACTTCCTTAAAAGCCTCGGTGTTCTCTTGGGCAAATTAAAACAGGCATAATACCTACTCTGCAGGACTTTCCTTGATTCATATTAATATATGTAAACCATCAGGTATAGTGCTTGGAGCCACTGCAATGTCGCATCATCCAGGATAAGCTTCCAGACCAAGAAAGGAACTCCTGTTGCACTATTGATTCCACCCCGCTTCCCAGCATCTATCACAAACATGGTTAATTAGTTACCTAATAGTTAATACTTATTGAGCACTTTATGTGTGGCAGGCATTGTTTGAAGCACTTAACTTTTTATGACAACCCAGTGAGGCGCTGCTATTATCTCCATTTTACACATGAATAATTTGAGCCACAGAACAGCTAAGTAACTTGCCCAAGGCCACACAGCAGAACTGGGACTTAGCCCAGTCTGATTTCAAAGCCATCGCTCCACAGTGCACTTCTGTTCAGCCTTATTCACTTCTTTAGTGGCTGTCTTCTCTGTTTCCTTGGACATTCTTGGGAAGCAGGGATTGGATTGCTCTTATTCATTTATGAGTCTGCAGTGCCGGGCACATAATAAGCAATCCCGTTCATTGAATCAATAGTTATTATTTTTAAATTATTATTTCCTGTGCGTAAAGGACTCTACAAATTCATAACCTACTAAGTCACTCCCTTAAATTTGTCCTAAATGCATTTCATTCAAGGTTTATATGGCACTTCTGGGTTTTAAATTTTTTTCAGAATTTGTAAATAAGTTCAGCTCACTCTACTCGTTAGGCGTAATAGACTGCCTGCTCAATGTCCACTTTCTACCCTGAAGGGTCTGAATAAACTTTAATCAGCAACCCAGTGTGCTTGATCAATCATTTCGTCTGCTTTCCCATGGACGGCTTCAGGGTGACTTTGTTTTCGCTGCAGCATGCTCAGGAGGGGTGAGGTGAGGCTGGGGCTCGGCTTGAGTGGGGAGAAGAATGCCACTGGAATCAAGGCAGAGAGGCTCTTCTTCAATCAAAAGAGGGGCATTGGCTCAAGAATGAGGGCCAGGCAAACTTAGGGGCTTCCTCTCTGTGTCCTGCACCCTAACTCAGTCCTGCTCACATTGCTTTGGGTCCTGCACTGGCCTGATCCCTCTCACATTGATGCTCGCCCTTCAGATCTTCAAAGAACTCAGTCTTGTTTCTTTCGGGCTTGGCTCCCAAGTCACCTCTTCTGAGGGGCCTTTCCTGACTTCCTGTCCAGAGGAGGCCTTCTCTTCCCAGTCCCTCTTGATCTCTCACCCTTCTCAGTTTGCTCTACTACACTTGACACTAAGGATATCTTACTTATTTCTGCATCTGTGTGTTTATGTTTAACCATGTTGTCCATTTCATTCACAGCTGTGGTCTTGTGCTCAAAAGATATATAACATGTAATAGACACACACTAATTGGTGGCAGAATGCACGAAGTAGTTATTTACACACCTAGATCTTTCCCAGCAGGTGAGATCCTGGAGATAAGGGTCGTGGGTGATTCATCTTTGTCAGCCTTGCATCTAGCATGCCTCAAGTTCAATGAATGCATCAAGAAAGGAGTGAATGAATAACTAAAATTTTGAGTTTTTTGTCACAATGGGGATGTGAGAAAAGGCAGTGGTGAGCTGGATGGAAAACAGACATTCCTGTCTCTAGAAAGGAGTTGGTGACCAGAGATGGAACCAGAGAATAAATGGGGCTTCCGGAAACTGAGTGGAGTGTAATATGAGGAAGTGATAGTTTTTCAAAGTAAGGTCACAGGAATACCCACTGCAGAATTTCCTGAGATCTTGTGACACTGCTAATTATGATGAATGGAATGAAAGCTTCTAAGGTTCAGGTCCAAGAATCTGCACTTTGAATAACTTTCGGGTGATTCTTTGCACTTTGCAGTTAGAGAAGCATAGGGTTAGAAGACTTGAGAACAAAGATCAGAAGGAAGAGTGAGACAGACTCAATGACATCTGAGAAGAAGTCAAGGATTAACAAAAAAAGAATCCAAGATAGGAAGTTGAGCTCTGGAGCCCCACAGCTGCCCTGTGCAGAACACGGCTAACCAGAGGCTTCGCTAGGTCTACGGAGGACAGAGGTTGAAGCTGGGAAGTGTGGACCCAGAGGCTGAACTAAGAAGGCCTAGGTTTCTTGGTTCTAGAAAAGTGAGAGAGAGGACAACCTGAATCTACACGTATAAATAAGAAGAAATTTCAGCAAAAGACAGTGGAAAAAAGAGTGGAAAAAAGGATGGATCTTGAAAACATCGTGCTGAGTGAAAGAAACCAGACATAAAGGACCACACATTGTCTGAATCCACCTATATGAAATGTCCAGAATAGACATTAATATTTATTAGTACATTCATTCAGTCAATAGTTATTGAGCACAGACCATATGCTATGACAGCACCTTTGTCGCTATAAATGTTTGTGAGAATTTGAGTTTCTGGGAACTAGATGATGTTCCATCTCCCCAACCACTCAGCAATGGTGGTGCTATTCTTCTCATTGTAATGGACAAAGGAGATGGATCCAGGTCGCATCTTTGCGAAGTTATTTACGACAGAAACATCAGCATTTACACAACTGAATTAATAAAGGATCACATTTCCACTTGGAATTATTATCATTTCTAAAATAAAGAAAACTTTTTTTATGTTTTGAGTGAATTTGATTACTTATGAAATGAAAAGACTAATAGAACTGGCTTTAAACAGTAGCACTTCCAATAAGAGTTTTTGACGCTTTTGGAAACAGAGTTCTTTCAAGTGTCTCTGACCAGACTCCAGGTCTTTCCTAAGCCCCCTACATCAGCCTGCTCCTTCCCTGAGCCCCCAGGCCACCTTTCTGGTAATGGGGACACGACCTGCTTTTTACTGAGATAGACAGGAGCAGAGTATAAAGCCTTCCTTTCAAACCCGGCCCATCACTCCAGCTTAGCCCTATCTTCCCAATCCCTTGCTTAGCTCTGCCTACTTTGAAGACAAAATTTCAGGTGAGCCATTTTTCTAAATCTAAAATGTGGGCTTTCTCTGAGGAACTGCTCTCACTTGCACTTCTAAAGTCTCTTCCATTCAAGGTAGTACCTGGGTGGACTTCTAATCACAGGTAATTGATATTCTACTGAGCATCTTCGAAAAATAATCTGCAAACAAGAAGCTGCAGGCTATAGAAGTCTCTCTTTTCCTCTCTCCTTTCTCTCCTTCTCCTTTTTTTTTAAAAAAAGACATGGCTTACAGCTTAATAAAAATGCAACCTGAGCGAGAGCAGGAAACCTTAGCACTTTGCCCAACAATATTATCATTTTAAGGGTTTTATTAATCAGTTTAAAGTGTGCCATATTTGGCTAAGAAGTACAAGGTACTTTCCCTGCTGAAAAGATTGTCCTTGTATTTCAGGAGTTGGCATGATTGGCTCAATTAACGGAATGGCCAGGAAGAAAGGGTCAGCCTTGGAAAGCTCAAGACTCACACTGTGTATGTGATGAGATGAGCAGCACTTTGGCTCTCTTGCTGCATTTGCATTGTGTCCAGCATGTACACACACAGACACCACATGCACACACTCACACACACCACAAGCAAGCACACCAAGACTCTCTTCTGGAGAAAGCAGCATAAAGACAAAGTAAAGAAGTTCCTAATTTGTTTTTATCTCCTTTCTGTTAAGGAATACATTCTGCAAGGAAGATTTACTAGCTTGCAAGAACAGACAAATGCATCTGTCAGTTTAGCAGCATTATATGAGCTCAATCATCGAGGCGCTGGAGGAGTCCCCTAAATGTTTAATTTCTTCCAGCATCATGAGCGCTGTGATAGGTAGGTCTTATCACGATCGCATTGACTGCACAAAATGAGACATGGTATGGAGCGGTTTTGTTGAAAAGAAAGACATTAAAAGCACACACCAGGAACCCATTTAACAGGTTTCTAATAATATCATCTTATATCGACACCACATTTTCATTTCTAACCACTTCAGTCTTGGTGTGTACACACAGATTACTCATCCTCCTCTAAAATGCAGTATTTTCTAGCTTGGGGCAACCAGACTGAAGGTAGAACAAAGGTAAGATTTCCTGAGTGTGCAGATTGGTTGCCATAAGAATCAAAATTTCCCCTTGAGAATATTGACCAACAGAGCAGTCACTACAGTATGTATGCAGTTTTGCTGGAACAGCAATTCTAGACAATTGCAGCAAGATGCACTGGACCACATTCATCAGAAGTTACATACAGATTCTCTACAGGGACTCAGAGCTCTATATAGATTTCTCAGTTTTTTTTTAGCACATATGCTAAACAAATCAAATGTATGATCATTTTTGCTCTGAAAATGTTGAACATAGAGACACACATTTATTCATTAAATATCTATTGAGTGCCAACTAAGGGCCAGGCACTATTCTCAAGATGCTTCTTGACTAGAAGAAGAAGGAGCCATGAAAACATAGATGTTCTACCCAGTAGGGAGCATAGTAATGATTGAGTTACCCACAAGGTTCAGAGGTGACACACAGGAAGAAGTGACCCACTCCAAATGGAAAGGGAGGAGGGTCAGGAATTCAACCCAGAAACTTCACCGAGGAGAAGCTCTACCTGTGACAAAAACATTGGTTGTATTTTTTCAGATAGGAGGTGGAGTTAATGCCATTCCAGGCAGAGGGGCAAGCAGAAATAAAGGCGTGAAAGAATGGAATGTGACATATTTAGGAAGCCACTGGTGTTTCATTAAACCAGGAGGTAGACTTTGAGGCAAGAAGCAACTGGAGTAAGATGAAAAATCAGCTTAAAGATGTCCAGAGGGGGCAGTGCTGGGAATAAGCGCAACAGTCGATGTGCAGCAATCAGATATCTCCTAAGCACTCAGAATTATTTTCCTTCTCACCCGCTTGTCATCTCACAAACATGTGAGACCTGAGAAGCACCAGAGCTGGTATATATCCTCCAGAGTGTCACACATTGTGATGGTACAAGTCACAGGTACTAGGAATCCAACAAAGAACAGATTGCTGTGGCCTGGGTAATTCATACATGGAGTGTCTTAAAGAAAGGCAATAATTTAGGTGACAGAAAAAAGATGTGTGTGTGTGTGTGTGTGTGTGTGTGTGTACATCCATATGTGTGTTTGAGTGTGATGTAACTGTATGTGAGTGTGTATGTGGTAAGAATATTCCTGAAAAGAGGAATGTGGGAAGACTTAGAGAGGAAAAATGGGTTTTAAAGTCAAGGGGTGTGGCATAGAACTAGCTGCACCAGGATGAAAGAAAGAGCAAGTGAAAAGTTATTTTTCAGTTCCTCAGTTTCTTCCTCAGTAAACTGAAGTGAACCCTAACCTTCAAATTCCAAAAGCACATGCAGAAACAAGGCTATAAACTGCTGAGAGAAAAAGCCTTCCACAAAATGCTGCTCCTGGCTCTGAACCTAACAGCACAATTACAGTATTGCTAGAGAAATGCAGACTAATTTGACTTTCTGGATAGCCCAAGGTTATAAGGTCAAGGCAAACCTGGGGAGCAAGAATGTATCTGTCCCTCAGTAATATAGCAATGTGAGCACTTGCAGGTTTTTACTGAGAAATATAGAAGTCCTGGAAGTTTGCTGGAGGAGCTGATGAGACTCTTAGCTTGGGAAGCCAGGACATCCATTAAGCCCCACTGACAGAAAAAAAGAAAGGAAGAAAATGACTGCCAATGCCTCACACTTTTTTTTATTCCTGTGGAAAACATGGGCCATTGTCTTGTGGGAGAGGGTTCATTTGACATAGTAAATTAGTTTGATGCTTTTCATAGAGAAAGTGCACAGTTATTTGAAATCAATCCAAAGATATCGTATGAAGTCATGTTTCTTAAAAATAGTTGGCATTTGGCTTCTATGTTGAGCCAAAGGAAGTGTTGGGAACTGGAGGAGTGGCTGTTGTAAAGGACAGTTGGTGGAACTCAGTTCTGGGGCAAGGACTCCTCAGCACAGGGAAATCAAAAGCACATTCAGCAGAGGTATCTCCCTGGCCCACCCAGCCTAACACCTTGACCCTGTGGAGAGAGAGAGAGAAGAACAGGAACAGGGCAAGGGGCACAAAGAGAAGATACACAGAAAAGATAGCAAAATATAAAGATTTTCTTGCAGTCTTTCCCAGAGAGAGGCAGCTGGGACTTCAAAGTAGACGATGTCGTCCTTGACAAATGGATTCCCCGCCCCCCCTTTCTCCATTACCTGAAAAATTACTTGGAGTCAAAATTAATATTTTTTCAGAAAAGAAATAATAATTAGCCTCAATGGCAAAATTGGAGTTAAGGCTCCAGTGATATAATAATAGTAATTTGTACTCAGATGGATTCTTTCAAGCAAAGGTCTTGGAAGCTTTGCCAAACTTTAATTAATTAAGCCTTACAGATTCCCCCCCAGGAGACAGGTAGTTATTATCTCAGCTTTCCAGATGTGGAAACTGAGTCTCAGGGAAGTAAAAGTGATTTGCCCAAAGTCACTCTGGAAATGACAAGTAAGATAGAGACTGAAATTGCAAAATCTGCCCTGTGCCCAGAGTTGGAGGAGCTTTCTGCAGCTTCTCTCTTTGGGGCTGGAGAGGCCAGGTCTGCAGAGGTGTGTGAGAAAATGGCCTATTGGTGCCTAATGCATATACAAGACTAAGAGAATTCCAGTTCACTAAGCACATTTCAAGTGACAGGGGAACCCAGTGCCTCTCTGCCTCCTCAAACTATCTGTTTTCATTTGCAAGATTGACTAGATAGAGCACTGCTAAAATTTGGAAATGAACAGGAAATGGTTAGGAAAGATATGATTACAAAATATTCTAGAGAGAAAGCTCCATGTAATACTTTTCATGAAATTATTTATACCTAACCTCTATGTAGACCCTAGAAGTGAGAAACACAATAGAAACGGACGGCGAAGATGAATTTTAGATGAGGGAAGGAGGGCCCTCAAAGAGGTCTCCTGTGTGCCCGCTGAATCTCCTGATTTCATTCACCATGAAATTCTCTCAGGTCTGCCTGGCCTCCTTCAGAATTTGGTGGGAAAGTTGTTTGTACCAAGAGCAGCAGAACCCAGTGCCTCTCTGCCTCCATGCCTGGTTTAGTGGCTGACAAATACCATCAGCAAATTCCCCACCCTCTCCTCCACCCTCCTGTCTTGGATGCTGCTGACATATTTTGATGTTTCCTCGTGAGATTATACTTCACATAATGAATTTGATTCTTCAATTCTTTCTCTCTTTCCTCAAATTTCTGCAGTTTCTGGGAGTTTATCTGCTGCAAGATGAATCGGCCAGAGACTTCTGGTGCATCTCTCTTTACACTTCACCTCCCCCTACTATAGATGAGAAATAGACTTTTCCCTCATCCATCATAAGTCAGCATGACAGGGCTGTCGTTCCCCAGGCTGGGCCCGCTGTATCATCCTTCTCTCTGTCCTGCTTCAGTGCATGGCCTGCTTTCTTGGCAACATCAAGACCTTTATAAAAGACTTTAAATTGTAGTAAAACCAGACCAAAAAATTTAAAAAAATAACAAAAGGGAGAAAAAGAAATTTTAAAAATAATGTAAGAGAAAATTATTTTCAATTTTTTTTTCTCGGACTATCCTCTCTTTAAATAGGATATTGTGAAATTCTAATAAACCCAGTCTTTTTCCTGACATGTTATCAATCTTAGAACATTTCTAGAGGGTAAAGGGTAAATCCGATTTGCCTGATTTTACACTTTGGGAAAATGAGACAAAAGGAGGTGAAGAAGAGAGGTTGTAATGGAAGGCCAAAGGAATTAGGAGAAGGAAAGCAAGAAGCAATGTAGTAATAGCCCTTGTGTGATAGGAAGGATGAATATAAGCAGGGTACTGACAAATTGTTCTATGACTCCGCCTCCTGCCTGTCCCCCAATGGGAAATGAAGGAATAAAAATAGATTCAGATTTTAACAGAGGGAAAAGTCATTTGTGATGTTGAAGAAAAAGGTCGCTGGACTACAATCAGGTGACTTATGTCCCAGGCCAAGCTCAAATGGAAAGGGCTGAAATGAACTTAGATAAGCTTTTAGCCTTTGTGTGGGTGGGAGGGCAGGAGGCTGTTTCTCATGTCTAAAATGAGGGGTTTGTCTAGAAGAATCCCTCTCTAAATACTAAGATTTTTAGATTTTATTAACAACAGGATTCTGGACATTAAAATTTACCAAAGAGAGTTAAGGAAAGCTGTTAAATTGAAAGTTTTTAAAATCGATGTAAGCATTCATTTTGAGAAGATTTTGATGAAGGATTCTCTACAATCTAGGACAAGCTCTGAGTGAGCCTACCTGGTCAGCTAGCAGCCACCGTGTGACCGAAACAGTAGCAAGTCTTCCCTTTACCAGGCCAGGGGCAGGGGAACAGGCATGTAGAACTGTCAGCAAACCCTCTGGCAGTTCAATCAAGAGTGGTCCCTCTATTCTCATAGATGCTATGAAAATAGTGACTAATACTAAGGAGCCTCTGCCAATTTTGAGACAGTTACACAGCTAGGCTGCAGTTCCACTGAAAAGATTGGGTTGTGGAGGATACTCTGAGGTCTTCAGTTAAGTGAGTGGTCACAGTTTTTGTGCTTGATTTGGTCAATGCCACAGCGAGTTCATGAATGTCCAATCTACTATCCTATCACTCTTTAATTCATGGATAGCATAGGCTGGGTGAACCTTTGATTCCAAATGTTATTGAAAGATTTAATTAAGCATCATTTGAAATATTTGAATGGAAATTGTCACATTAGTCATAATTATTATCCATTTTCTTTAAACATAGGGCCAACTGCTAAGCTGTTAGGCACAAGCATGGAAATTACAAAAATATTCAAATATCCATTATCTGAGACTCTGTTTGCCAAGCATCCTATGTAATCAGGGTAAGCCTGCTGGAACAGATGGGCCTTACACTGTGCCCTGTAAACCAGGAAACTTGGACATGCTAGGAACGAGTGAATCAAAGTGCCAAATGTTGCTGCTATCACAAAGAACTCATTTTCTACTCAGCAAAAGACTGACTGAACTTGTTCTTTCTAAGATCTCAAGTTTCCCACCTGCAGCAAGTCCTCTGACTTCTCCAATGCTGTACCAGAAAGGCCAACATTTGAAATTCCTGAGAGACTAAGGCCCAGGGTCGAATTGCATGTGGCCAGGAATCATGGAACTGTCAGCATAACTTTAAGAAGACTGTTCAAAGCTGCTAATGCAGGTGCTTAAAGATAGAGAATGTGCCTTCATTTCAACTTTATATTTATGAGTAGTTTACAGAAAGCTTTTCAGCCACAGGAAACAAAATTGGTAAACATAGTAAGTAATAGATTCAACAAATACCGCTAAGGATAAAGAACTAATTTACATTTAATGAGACAGAGATTGTTTATTAAATAAGAAATGGTTTTGTTTATGAAGATGGCCTTAAAGGCTTTTCAGGGAGAATACATTTAGCATTAACTATAGCTTTTCATATTCAAAAGATGTGACTCGTGGAAAGGGGGAAGGGAAGAAACAGCAGATTGAAGGAAGAATGTAAGAAGCTGATAACTTCTTCTGGAATATAGGGCACTGAACGAAAATTTAATGGAAAATAAATTCCACAAAAGGTACCTTTCCTTGGATATTATACCACTTGTTGACTTCACATTACTGATTTTTTTTAAAAAATGGCATGATTACTAGAGAATTTATGGCATGTTGGAACGTGTATTCTGGCCTTGACCCTGTATAATGGATTTTTGAATCAAAATTTCTGTGACTGTTTGCACCTATGGGGATATAGGTTAGTTGTAGCTATCTCTGTAATTTTTAATTGCAGAAAGCCTGGGGCTCTCCATGTAGAAAACTGGAAAACTCTCTAGACTTCCATGAAAGGTAAGACAAAGCAAACAGCATGACAGAATAGCAAAATGGCTTCAATCTATGATCTGCAAAGACCAGCTGAATCACAGGATTTGTCTGAGACTTAAAGCTGCAACATCTCTTAAAGACATATGGTATAGTAATTGTATTTAATCATTTTGCGGGGGTGGGGGAGTGGGGAGGTAATCATTATTTAACTTGCTGTTTCATGTCTTAAATAACACCATATGCAGAGTCAAAACACCTGAATTCGAGTCCACTAGCTACCTGTGGCAGAAAGTTATAGTTTTTATCAATATCTTCTTATCTTCTTGTTTTAATATAGCTAGTCTAAATGCAGTTATGCCTGCATTTGAAACTGTTCTGACCAGCAGGATGACAACAGAAGTTATGTGTACCACTTTTAGGTCACGTCTTTAGAAGGAATGAATGTGTGATTCCCTTATTCCCATATTCCTCCCTACCGTTTGGGTTATAGATGTGATTGTAAGTGCTGAAGCAGCTATCAGGATCATTCTACCAGTCCCAGACTATCTACCTACTTAAAAGAAAAAGAAAAAATTATTTCTACCTTTATTAAGCCACTGTATTTCTAGTTACCTTAGTAAAGCATCTTAGCTTATATCTTGACTAATCCAGAACTAATGGCCTTTGAAACTAAGACATTATTTTACACATTTTGCCTCTATTTTTAAACACAACTGTCTTAAGGGTCATAACTATATCTAATAAATTAGACTGTGAGGCAAACATACCATACTCTTCCCACAGATATTAAGGAGAAGTCTAAGAGAAAAGGATAGGGGAGGCAAAGCAGTATCCTTAAATGTAAAAAAAAAAAAAGCCTGTTTATTGCTTTACCAGAGAACAGTGAAGAGACACATGATTGAAATACTAGGAGTAGTTGACAGACCTTTTTGGTGTAACATGAAGAACATTGTAATAGTCACATGTTTCACTAAAGAAAATACCAAAAAAAACAGTTTTAGAACAGGCCTTTGGGTACATGACTGTAAACTTACAAAAATTAAGATTGGCTTATCAAGAGAAATTCAAGTCAACCAGAAGAAATGCTGGTTATGTGAAATAAACAAACAAACAAACAAAAGCAGTCTTAATTTTTGCTATTTTTACATACCCTAATATGTATTTCATAATTACCCTTTCAATTATATTTTGAATTTATTTTTATTAAGAAAATCTTCAAACATTAAAAAAAATGATCAAATAAACCCCATACATCCATTATTTGTATTGAGCAATTATTGCAATTTTTTTCACATTTTCTTATTTATATTTTTTTTTATTTCTTTTCATCTTTATTCTTTAGTTTTTAAGCATAAGTCACATGCAAGTAGAATAGTATATCAGAAACCTGAATTCTCCCTTCTACAGACTTAAGTTCTAGTGGGTGTTTGCACAGACACTCAGAAATCCAAAGAGGACGGGAAATGCATCCCTTCCCTTCAGATTTACCACTGTCCTCATAATGACATGAAAATTATGTCCAGTGATCCTGATGACACTTGGCCGAATTTCCAATACCATACTCTTCAGGCCATGGAAGGGGCAACTTGAATATTAGGATACTGGCAACCCTGATGTCAAATGATATTCTAAACATTTCAAGGAATCTTCTTGGAACTGTTTGAATAATGGGATGGACATACACATACAATAAAGGAAGTCCTGGCGACTTGAAAACAAACCACACTTGCAGTTCTAGGCAAAAAAAAAAAAAAAAAAAAGAGGCAGCTGAGGCTTTTAGACTAATACAACCAGTAGCATTTTTAGACAAAATTCTGAGGTTGAGAATAGAATTCTCTGACCTTTGATTCTCTGACAATCTGAATATGCATGGGCTAGTAGTAGGACAGTTACAGATATTTTCAGTCCCTGTGTCTTAAGCTCACCAGAATGGGTCTGTCAAATGTGCAGGTAGAGACGAAAGAGTCAGGTGCTAGATGGGCTAGCACCAGGACAGGCCACAGGAGCCAGCCTTGGTGTTGCTCCCAAGGCAGCAAGTAGAGAGACTAAGCAAGAAAAAAAAAAAAAAAAAAAAAGAGCAACTATCAGCCCAGTCTAGTCCCATCTCCCTACATAGAATAGTTTCTGTTTCTGAGTGGCTAGAGTCAGAGGGTAAATTCTCAGTATATAAAGGCTCAGAAAGTCCTTTAGGAGGTTCTTGTTTGTGTATGGCAGATCTAAACAGAACATATCAATGGAGGACAGGAGAAGATGGGGCTTTATTGAAGGTGTCACTTTTTTTTCAGTGACTTTGAGGTAGAATTTTTAGGTAACAGCAGTGGTACCAGCTCTAAGTGCTAAGCATCATGCTGTAAAGTGAGTTATGTGTTGGGATCTAGGGCTTAGCTCTGTTGGTATTCTAGTCTTAAGCTGACATTTAATATTTGTTCATATATACAGATTTAATAGGCCAATACTCATTGCCACCCCTCATCCCTACCTTCAGCACCCTGTCCCCCCACCTCACCTGACCTAACCCCATCATTGAAGTCCAAGAAATGTCTAATCGGTTAGGCACAATTGAATTAGCAACGGAGTCCTCTACATTCAGGGAGGTGACAGTCTAAAGCAAAGACACATATTATGTGACACATAATGGTAATAAACCATGGTTATGTTATTTTAAAACTGTCTTCCAGGTAGAAGTAAGATAAATCTACTATTGGTTTTAGGTCACAAAGCCCAGGCCTCCTGAAGGAAGAGGGCTTTATGGGCATTACAAGGTTGGAAGATCCTGACACTGTAATTCAGTCATGATGATGGAAGGAACAAAATCTCCTACACATCTACAAAAAAAAAAAAAGACTCTTGTCTTTACTTACTGTACTTCCAAAGGAGGAGCTTAAGCACAACAAGGTGAAGTGGCTTTCATAGGGTCAGGAGTCAATAAGATGGAGGTCATGGTGAGAATCCTCTGAATCTCACTCTCTGTTTTCATCCCTCTGAGCCAAGTTACCCAATTCAGAAAAATTCATTGGCTGTAGAGCATGCCTCAATCACAGAGACATACGAAACAACATAAGTTACTCTAAGCAGAGCTTCTTCCTTTCTCCTCAAGATAAGTGGCTTAGGATAAGATTCCTCAAAATATTTGTTTTAAGAAGAGTGGTCAGGGCAGCAGCATCGTGGGCCTGATTCTACCATCTTCTGTAGCCTCTCCTGATGCTCTATACACCTTAGCCTGTCCTCACCCTGCCCCCACCCCCATCCATACCTGCACTTATTCCCACACACACGTCTAGAGCCACAAAGCACACTCCGAGGGCTCCAGCCATGCCCTGCTTCCCTTCCTAGGGAACCCCAGAAAATCAATCAATCAATCAATCATCAATCAATCAATCAATCAATATTTACATCAAAATACTAGAAAGAACTGCCCTTGACTGGCATGACAGACTGATTTATAAAAAATAAGTTACAAATTACTTGAAACTTCCCTTTGCAGTCACATACACTTGCACACAATCATGCACACTCCAAGAATGTATAACTTTTCCCATCATTAATATTCTACTCCAGAACAGTATCATTATAAGTAATGATGATAGCTAACATTTATAGCATGGTCTTCTAAGATCTATCTATCTATCACATAAATATGATAAATATAGATAGGTATTTTTTTCACTTAATTTTTAAAAATCCCTATGAGATGTGTCATTTGTATAATCTTTTTCACAGAAGAGGATGTTAGGGCACAGAGTTAGATTATTATGCCCAAGGACTGACAAATTGTAAGTAGCCAAACTAGAATTTAAAACCATGTACTCTGACTTATCCATTAAATACCATTTCCAGTAAGAGTGTAATCTGAAGTATTAAATGATAATACTCTGCCTTTAATGTAATCTATACATAAATTGTTTTCATAAATTTATAGCAATTGATAATATTCTGTCTACCTGCTTCACACTTTTTTAGGGGTGGGGAACGAGGTGGTAGTGACTTTGTTCGTTTTAATGGCCTAAACCTTGATGTGGGAAGGTGACTTGGAGATCAGATATCAGTAAGAGGTTACATCAGAGGAATCCTGGTTTTTAATTTTGCCATGTTTATTCATTTCCACTTTTGTTTCCAATCTTCCATCTCTGTTTGCCTGCTGCCTTCAGCTCCAAGGGTATGTCACCAACTATGACAGCTCTCAGGACAGAAACTTTCATCTACAAGATGCTGAACCATCATTTTCTGACAAAAACAAGAGGCTTTCCTTTGACCCTGTTCTCTCGGAGGATGGTTAACCTCCTCTTGAGGCAATCAGTCATCAACAGAGGTAACTCCTCTGCTCCTTTTCCATGAAATTCTTCCTTGTTTGCTACTGTGGGGCCTGGGGTTAGGGCCTCAAAGTGCACTGTCACTCCTTGGCATAAAAAATGTTTTGTTAAGTCAGTTCCCTAGAGAAGAGGCTGCTCTGGGGAAGAAATACTATCAGAGAGAGCATCCTATGACCCATGAGGTTGTCTGATAAAGGAAAGTGAAGGCAGAGACATGGACCTTTCCTGCCTGGAAAAGAACTAGAAATATTCCTCTCCCCAGACACCATCCGAAAACCAAAGCTGACAATTTGGCTGGAACCAACTGATAAAAGTGTGGAAAGAGCCCCTCAAAATGCTCCTGGACTGTTCTGTGCTTTACTCACTCCTAATCTGCCTATAAATGGTATATCACAGGCTGAAAACTTCAGGAATATATAGGTAATTTTGAACTATTAGTTAATGCTTCTGTACCAAAGGGCTCTGTTCTATAATCCATTTCATCACCAAGAAAAGACCTGGGGAACTACTAAAGGGTTTCTAAGATTTTCATCTTTAGAAGACTGTCTCCAATATAGGTTTAATCATTAAGACCAAATGACCATTCTGTTTAATGGAATTTTGCTCAATTTATCTTGTATTTCTCCCTAAGAACAATCCCCCCAAACAAATGAACAAACAAAATGGCAGGAGGTATAAGTTGCCTTTGATACACGTTCAGAACAGAGTTGCATTTATTTTATGTTATGACATGTATGGAATTAGCTGTCTTTAATATATAGACTTAGAAAATGCATGACCATGTAAAAGACCAGGTTCTATTGTCTTGCTAAGCTGGTCACCCAGAGACACCCAGAGTGGCTTAATTAGAAAGAGCAGTTGGGTCAGATGTCATGCAATCAACAGCTTCCATTACCCAAACAGGAGGAGAGCTGGGAGACAGTGCCCTTCAGAAGGCAAAGCAGTGGTTGGGTTTTTCTAAAAAATAAGGATAAAAAAGGGCCAGGTGATTAAAAACAAACAAACAAACTAACGAACAAAAAAACTTGTTGAAACCTAATTTCTCTTGATATAATAGCAAAGTAGTGTTAATATGTAACTTAATCCTGGAGATTCTTTTGCTTCTTGTTTATGAATTATCCAAGGTAGCAGTCCAAAGCAATGGTAAAAACAGGAGAAATTAGTAGAATGGAGAGTTAAGAAGTAGCATCCTATCTTCTTTATATTCATCAGCTGTTCCTTTGTAGATGTGTGTGTATGTGTTTACACTTGTGTGTGTTCAGGTGTGTGTTTGAAGGTAACCTAGTAAACTTTGTATATGAAAAAAGAGTATTTGTAGCAATACCTGTTTATAAATTGTTGTATCACTGAGGATCTTAATCTTATCTGCCAAAAGTCATAGTAAGTAAATGTGTTTGCTCAACAACTGATATGCCATTAAATATTGGAAGAACTTAGCTTCTTCAAGGCATGCCTCAAGGCTCAAACTATCACATGGTCATCGTACAAGTCATTTATTGTTCATTCATTCAGTCAGTAACTTTTATTAATATCATACTTTGTGTTAAGCATTGTCCTAGGATAAAGCCGTTGAGAAGATCACATGATCTGAAAGGGAGACAGATATGTCAACACATAATGGCTAAGGAGCCCATGAAGTAACAAAATAAAACTAAGTCCAAGCTATTCACACAGTAAAAAGAAAGGGAAAATCAACTCTTGCAAGATTTAAAGGCAGAAAGAGAAGCATCCATAGAGGAGGTATCGTTTAATTTGGGCCTTGAACAATTGACAAATAAGTGGAATCGACAAAACAAGGAATGACAACAAAGTTATTGGCAGCAGAGGGAATAACAGGTATGTGAGCTAAGAAGACTGGAAATAGTAAAGTTCACTGGAAATGAGAGTGAAAATACATGTAGGTGCCATGTTTTAGACAACTGTCTGTGCCATAAAGAGAGGTTAAACTTGATTTTACAGGTGATGGAGAAACGGTGGAAACCTTAAAATTCTGATGTAACCTAATATGATTTGCATCTGAAAAAGATCCCTCTAGTGAGGCGAATGAAATTATATGGAGGGAAAAATAGAAACAAAAAACACTGGGAAGTGTTATTGTCATACAGATTAGGGGTCATACAGTTTTCATTAAATTTGTGGTAGGGGGCCTGAAGGGTAAAGACAATTTTTTTTTTATATGTGTACAAGGTAGAAATAAATTGGATTTAGGAACTAATTGGACATAAACAATATAGGAAGAGGAGACAGGATGACTCCAGTTTTCTTGAATGAGATGGTGCTTTCATTTATAAAATTAGAAAACATAAAAAAAGGAACTGACTAGCAGGCCAGAGTGATGAGTTCAGTTATAATCCTTAGAGTTTAGGGCATCTATTAGACATCATGTAAAACTGTCAGGTCATTGTATATATTCATCTAGCACTCAAGAGAGTATAATTGGTCTTCGTTCACAGGTAGATTTTAAAAATATTTTTTTAAAAAATATATAAAATACAGAATATGTAAAAAGTACATAAAACATAGATGTGTAGCTTTATTAATTATTGTGAATTGAGTACCCTCGTGGACACCACCAGACAAACAAAAGAACATTGCCTGCACCCCAGAACACATGTGCTTCTTCCTCATCATACACTCCCCTTCCTCACTAAGCATCACTCATTATAAATTTTATCATAACTACTCTATTGGGTTTTTTGTTTGTTTTGCTTTGTTTTTGTTTTGTTTTGTTAGTTTTAACATCTAAATGTGCATATTTAAACACAAGAGTTTAATTTTGTCTGTTTTGAAATGTCACACAGTATGTGTTGTTCTATGTCTGGCTACTGTAGCTCAGTGTGATTTGTGTGAGTCACCCTTGTTATGTATAGTTAGAAATGATTCATTTTCAATGCTGTTTGACATTCAACTGAATGAATACACTACGATGTATGTCTTCATTCTACTGCGATAGACATTTTCATTGTTTCCATCTTGAGGCTATTTTAAACAACATCTCAGGAACATTTCTACACATATCCCCTGGTGCACATGTACACACACTTCTTATAACTAGGATTATAATTTCTGGGTGATGTGGTATGCACATCTTGAATTTTGGTAGATGAAAGAAAACTATTTTCCTAAGTGACTGCCTACTTTACACTCCCACTAGCTATGTGTCAGCCATACATTACCGTCTCACCAACACTTGGTATAGGCAGACTTCTATTCTCTCTCTTCCTCTCTCCTTCTCTCCTTTTCTCTCTCCCTTCCTCTTACTTTCTGTCCCTTTCCTTGTCCATTCCTCCCTCCCTTCCTTCCTTGTTTACTTCCTTCTTCATTCTGGTGAGTGTGCCTTAGCATTTTACTGTGGTCTTAATTCACCTCTCTCTGATACTTAATGATGCTGAATTGGTCTTTTGAACTTTTTTTTTTTGGTAAAATGCCTCCTTAAGTCTTTTGCTCACTGGAATATACTAGATTGTCTAAAAATTTAGACTTTGATCAAAACATGTGAATTGTGGGACACTTACTTCGAAGGCATTTGTAGTAATCTTAGCCAACAAAAACCTTTAATTCCCCTGCCTATAGTGTAACAATTAAGGACAGCCAAGGAGGTCCTGCACCTCTTTTGTGCTATATCAAGTGTGTGGTAGTTTTGATACAGGAGGTGAGAGTTTAACCTCCAAAAATTAATTGTTTGCTATGCCTTAAAAGCTGGCTGCCTATGGCTTTCTGCTTTTTTTCCTCATCTGAGGACTCAGGGTTTGCTATTACAGCCATGACTTCTAGCATCTGTCCTTTTTTCTTATCACCTAGATACTATACCCACAAGGATATTCATGGGTCCTCTCAAGGGCAGAACAGGCAGAAAAGAAACCAAGGGAATAAGCATTTTGCCAACAGAGCAGTCTCATGGAAAGAGGATTCTTGAACATCTGCAAGAATGTTAACAGGAGATATAAATAAAAAATGGTGGTCAAGTAGTTCATGCTTCCATGTGTTTGAAACATATTGGTTTTAACTAAGTTAAATTGGTTTCTCAGCTGCGAGACTTTCTAAAGCCTTTATTTATATTAAGGGCTGAATTGCATAGAGGGTCATAATAGTAGATAACACATTCCCAAACTTCTTTAATCACTGATTTTATTTTTATTTACTTAGATGATTGTGGTATAGATGTGTTTCCTTCACCTTGAAGGTCCATCATTTTTGCTTGTATATTTCTGACAGATTCACTTACTCTCTTGACTACCTGAGAAGTCTCCCTTTTCTGAGCCATTATCTTCACTCTAAGGCTATCACTCTGCTCTCTAAAGGTCACCCTGAATCCCTGCTCTCCATGAAATGGTATGGAGTACAGTGCCAGCTAAAAGAGAGGGCTCTAGAGAGTGAAAGGCTTGGGTCTGAGTGCAAGCTCTGCCACTGCCAACTGGGTAGCATTAACAAACTACTTTACACAGCTAAACCTCAGTCCCCTCATCTAAAAAAGAGACAGAACATTTGACCTCAAAGGCAAGGGAAGTAAAAGCAAAAATAAATTAATGAGTCTATATCAAACTAAAAGCTTAAAAAAGAAACCGTCAACAAAACAGGCAACCAACTGAATAGGAGAAAATATTTGTAAATAACGCCTCTGATAAGGGGCTAATATTCAAAATACATAAAAAATAAAACTCAACAACAACAACAATCCTATTAAAAAATAGGCAGAGGACCTAAACAGACAGTTCTCCCAAGAAGACATACAAACAGCCAACAGATATATGAAAAGATGCTCAACTTCATTAGCTATTAGGGGAATACAAATCGAAATCACAATAAGATACCACCTCACACCTGTTAGAATGGCTATCATACAAGACAAGTAATAACCAGTGTTATAGAAGTTGTGGAGGGAAAGGAATGCTCATACACTGCTGGTGGGAATGTAAACTGGAATAGCCGCTATGGAAAACAGTATAAAAATTCCTCAAAAAATTAAGAATAGAATTACTATATGACCCAGCAATTTCTCTTCCATGTATCTACCTCCAAAATTTGAAAACATTTATTTGTAAAGATACATGCACCCTGATGTTCATAGCAGCATTATTCACAGTGGCCAAGACATGGAAACAGCCAATGTGCCCTTTGATAGATGACTGGATAAAGAAGATGTTCTAGAAATACTCGAAGAAATATTACTCAGCCATAAAAATGAAATGCTGACATTTGCAACAACTTGTATACATCTGGAGATTATCATGCTAAGCAAAATAAGTCAGACAGAGAAAGTTGAGAACCATACGATTTCACTCATATGTGGGATATAAAACCGAAAGTGATGAATGAACAAGACAAACAAAAACTCATAGACACAGACAGCAGTTTAGCAGTTACCAGAGGAAAAGGGGTGAGGGGAAAGGTAAATAAGGGTTAAAGGGGTCAAATATGATGATGGAAAAAAATTATCTTTGGGTAGTGAACACACAATGCAATATACATGTGACATATTATTAAATTGTACATTTAAAATTTATATAATATTTACTAATGCCACTCCGATATATTTAATGAAAATAAATAAATAAACAAAATGCCTCCCATTTAACTTCTTCATAATGTTAAATGTTTTGCCAGAATTAAAGTTTGTTGGCAAAAAAAAAAAA
>NW_011889069.1:1508279-1534842 GCF_000151845.1 Pteropus vampyrus | reverse complement strand
TGTAACAATGCAAACACGTTATGTATACTAATGGGTCTGCCCTATAGGACATGAAGTGCAAGTCCTCACATGTTTAATTAAACTAACATCATTCACTATGTGCACAGGTGCATCTGAAAAGGACACTACCTTAAATTGTGTGTTGTCATTTGAAAGATGGAACTTCATTGTTAGTGTTAGAAGATGTTATTCATCTTTGGGACAGAATTTCATTTCCTCCTGTCAATATTTTATCCCCCCATCCCATTTCCCAACTCTTTGCTAATGAAGATTTTTAAAGACAGTATGAAATAACTTTGAATAACCTCCGATAGAATCTGTCCTTGACTGAAAACTCTTTCTCAGTATCCAAAGCACCCAAGCATGTGGGTAATAAACTTTGGGTACCAGAAAAAACAGCACTTAACCATCCTTGGATTGCAGTTTTGTTTTGTTTTGTTGATTGTTTGTTTTTGTTTGTTTGTTTCCTGAGAAATTAAGGATATAATTACTACTCTGTGACTCATTGTGAAATAATATATGTAAAAGGTTTAGCTTAAAGCCTGACATCTTGCAGGCAGTCAAGAACCCTTAACTCTCTCTGCTTCTGCCCCTTTCTGCCTGGACTTTCTTCGACATAGGGTGTGATCCCAGACATGTATTTCCCTATTTATTTGATTGCTATATGCTGAACGGTGTTCTCAGAGACACCAAGATAAATGCAAGGTTCCTTTCTAATTAAATGCTTCAAACCCCATGCTTCCATGCTCTTGATGTCAAATTCTCGAATGGGGTCTGAGATTATTCCAGAAAGGGAGAAAATTCTCTTGCTCAATCTGCCTCTGAATTGTTACCATACTGTCTTGGTGGCACTAAGAAGAGCAGTGAATGGTGGAGATGAGCTTTTCTGCCTTAGGTCATTCATTCATTCATTCATTCATTCATACTTTTAACCATCATATATTCACAAGTACCATATGTGAAACAAAGATACATAAGACATGAATGTTGCCTCGAAAGACCCTCAATTTTGAGAATAATCAGATCAGTGACTATGAAACTCTTTATTACTATAGCTTTCTTTCTGCTACCTTTTCTGTATCAGTGTTCGAAATTCGCAGTTATCTGGTAACTGACTTTAAATTATTGGTCCATAGTGGAAGTTTGCTGTTGGCTTGTTTCTTTTCATTCCATGTGCATGCTAACAGATGGATTTAAATATACTAAGAGACCTGGAGACAATGGGTGTATTTTATATATATCATATAAAGCACCAAATAGTCAACCTCTCATTTTTTCTCACCTCTCCCACCTCCCCCAAGCAGTCCCGCTGTATCAGAATGGAGAAGTCAAGATAGGAAAGCTAACTTTACTTGTTCCAGTGGGAATTGGCAAATTTTGTATCTCCTGAAGCCTTGTCAGTATCACATTTAATCTGAATGTTATCTAATTATTATAACTTTACATTTATATAGCACTGAGTCTCTGGGGAAGAAAAAAAAAACATACCATAAATATAAAAGAAAATGATCAACCTTCACCCCCAACACACTCTTCTAGAGGAACAGATACATATATATATTTTTAAATTATATTTCTACCTTCTCCTGACTCATTCCTTGAGGCATCACCTGGATGTACTACCTAGAGGCTAGTTCTTTCCTGGATGGCACTGATTTAGAAAAATGCAGAAGGGGAGGGTGGCCGTGAAAGCAAAACATGCTTGTGGACAAAGGAAAGATTCTTGCAAAGATTCAAGGAGGAAGGGAACCAAGATTCATTAACTACCTAGGAAAACACAAGCCCCGAATAACTTGCTTTACGTATCTAATTTAACAGTCACTAAAATTCTCGGAGAAGTATCAGTGTCCCTATTTTATAGTTATGGAAAAAGAAGCTCCTTTAAATTCAGGATCTTGCCCAAGATCATTTAATTAATATATGGCAGAGGCTGGGTCTGAATCCCTCTGTCTCTCTCCAAAGTTCCTGCTCTTTTTGGTATGATCTTAAATACAAGTTTGTAACCTTATTTTGATGCCTCCTAGCCACATACCACCTAGCACTGTGGTATGAGGTTTGAGAGATATCAGTGACGTCAATCCTTTCTCCCACTTTCGAGAATTTTCTGAAAGGGAAATAGAACTGACAGCACAGAATCCAAGAGGAACGAGCCCAGGAGAGATGTGAATTAAGTGTGAAATCATGTGGCAATGTCTGCAGGAGCTGAGAGGACAAGGAGATAAACAAGAGCTAAAGTCCCAGGGAAGTCTCCTTGGAGGAGGAGGGTTGTAACAGGGCTTCACAGAACAGGAACACAGAGAGGCAGGCATGGAAAGGCAGTAGCATGGCACAAAGCCAAGAGACGGGACTAGGGGTTTAGGGACAGGGAAAAAGCAGTCTTGCTTAAAAGAATAAGGCAAGCCAAGGAGAGTGAGGGTGGGGATAAAAGACACACAGAGGGTCCTCACACCTGGGATGTGTGTTCAGAGGAAAAGAAAGAGTGTCAGAAGCAAGAAAAGGAAAGGGAAGAGTTTTCATCTGGACCTTCCGTTTTCCTCACAAACCCCAAGACCAGCTGATTTCCCATCTTTTCTAAGGTCACTGGGTAGCTCTGCAGAAAGAACAACATGGTGCTTGTCACTCCTGGTTTACACGATTCCTCCATTTACATTCTCTTAGTGGCTGAGGCAGCTACAGAGGCTACTGGGTTTCTTTTGCTACTGGCGAGCATGGTGACACCAGACGGAAAAGCGCTGAATGAGAGGAGCTGGGCAGCTCGAGGCATCAGCCAATGGAGGGCTGGCTTGGGAGTCAGGAAAACATGACATTGTTCACATCAGCCAGGGATTGATAGGCAATTTTTCAGCTTTAGCAGAAAGTCTTGATGTGCAGAATGCAAAAGGAAAATCAGGTGTCTAGAAATGGGGTGACAGGGACATGGGACAATAATCAGGGATAGAGTGGAATTGGTAATGGATCAGTGGGAAACCTTGTTTCTATACAGAATCACTGACCTACAGAAAAATAAAATCAACCAAGGGTTACTTAGAGGCAAAAAGCTACTTGGTTTACTTTGTTAAATATATAAAGAACATATACTCACCTATTTCAAAGTAAAGGAATATGACACATAGAGTATTAGTCACTGAATTCTCACTACACTGTTGTCCTGCTTAGAACCCTTCCTGATCTCAAAAAAGAAGAGCTCTCAAAAAGGAAGAGATTCACTACCTGATCTCCCTGATCTCAAAAAGGAAGAGATTCACTGCCTTAACATTGAATGGCACATGATCCTACGAATTATTAGTGTTACTTTTTCGTAAAAGTAATACATGCTCAAGGTATAAAAAGTCACGTAGGACAGCAGAGTGTTAGGTAAAATGTAAATGTTCCCCCCTCACTCCTTCAGTTAACGACCCAAGCAGAAATACCATTTGAATTTTTTAGTAGCTGCCAGTTCTTGGTGATCAAATTCAGCAGCCGTTCCCTGGCTCATTTCCCATTGTTGCCCTCCCCAGCCAGGCTAGGTTACTTTCAGATATATCAGTGTTCAGGCACTCCACGCCTCCAGGCTTTCACTCAGGCAGCTCCCTCTGCCTCAGCATCCATCCTGCCACCAGCCCCTGCCCTCACCCTCTACTCAGCAACACCTTCAACACAGTTGAACATTCAGCCCAAATGTCACTTTCTCTATGAAGTTTTTTCCTGATACGACCCCATAAACATGCTCATCACCTTTTTTAAACTCCCATCATATCCTGCATGTATTTAATAGTTTCTTTGATTTTGTGTCATTCTCCCCTTGCTGATTCAGTATTTCTTGAGAGCAGAGATTGTCTATTCATCTCTCTGTTCTGAGAACCCAGCAAAGAGACTGATGCAGACCAAGATCTCTGTGAACATTGGTCAAGTGAATGAATGGATGAATAAATGAATGCATTAAGTGTATCAAACCAAATTTAGAAATGCCCTTCAATTCTTTAGTGTAATCAAAAGGAGAGGAGAAAGAATGAGAAAGGTGAGAGAGGAAAAAGAGTGATAGAGAAAAACAGAGGGAAGATTAATAGCCACAGAAAAGGAGATATATAAAAGGAAATAAAAAGGAAGAAACAGAGATATAAGGTCCCACACATTTAAAAATATAATAAGAGAAGCCATTATACTCACACCCTATTATTTACTTAGAATTCTTCATTAACATCCTTAGAATTCTTATATAGCTACTTTACAGAGTTTTTTATATTCTCTTCATTTTTAAACCCTTAGAAAATCAGTTCTGGGTGGGGTAGATTGAGCAGTCCATCAAGAAAGAAACTATTGTCTGAATGGTGATAGAAAAAAAATTATTCTCATAGCCAAATGAATTAATTTCTGTAAGAAGAAAGATGGATTTAACAAAGAAAAAGTGATAGATTGAGAAGGGCCTGGGGTCCTTTAGTAAAAGATCCAACTGTGGATGAGATTTTGATGCTGCAGTGGCCTGCTCTCTCTTCTTTAAATGTCCTCTGCCCACTGCCATAGAATTGCCTTAGGTGGCCAGACATCTTGTTTTACAGTTTGGTTCCAGGACAGCTCAGAGTGCTCACGAGATGGAGTTAACAGCCTCCCAAAGAGGATCTTTCAAACCACCAGCTCTGTTCTTTGCAACTCCCTGGTTTTCTGGGGGCATGGAGTCAGGGGCCGTTCTGAGAAAGGAAACATTCTCTGCATTCAGATGCAGACCTGAATG
This sequence comes from Pteropus vampyrus, assembly GCF_000151845.1. Classification (NCBI taxonomy): domain Eukaryota; kingdom Metazoa; phylum Chordata; class Mammalia; order Chiroptera; family Pteropodidae; genus Pteropus; species Pteropus vampyrus. The sequence goes on along the minus strand of NW_011889069.1, from coordinate 1,530,134 downwards.
AAAGGATGTTTATACAATTGTTTCATCATCACAACCCTGGAACTCAAAAAGAGCACATTTCAAGATGAGGTCTCCGAGGGCACCATGGCCTGAGAGCCTCCTCATTTCACTTTCTTGGACCTAAAAATGTGGTCACAGGAAGAGTCCTTGAATCAGGAGAAAGAGGTGTGGAGGATGGGTAAAAGCTTTGCAGACGAGAGAAGGGTTCATAACGGATTGTTTAGTAGCTGAATGAAACTGTGTTAACCAGGAATACAAGAGAATAAAATCAGTGGGAACTGGCAAAAGCAGAAATGGAGCAACTGGGAAATATGACAGACCTACCAGTGACTCAATCCCACCCCTGGAGTAGGACTAGGGCAGGCTCTCCCTTTCTTCTTTACATACTTCTGTTGTATTTTAGTTTTACAAAGCAAATGACATTACTTTGGAAGTTGGAGAAATTTTTCAAAAATAAAGGAAAAAAGAAAAAAAATGTTTAACCCCAAGTGCCATGGGAAGCTCTTTCGGAACCCAGAAGGACCCAAGGGCCTGCTTCCCAGTCCTCTGTTCTCAAGGCCAGATCCTTTTTATGTCACTTGGATGTGTAGATCTTGTCCTCTTCTTGCTTGGTAGGAACTGGAGTGAGAAGTAACCCTAGACCTACTAAACGAGGGGGCAGGAACTTTGCAGAGGGATGGCATATCTGCATGAAACAGACTCGGCCTCTTTCCTGGGAAGGGAGGAGAGGCCACCTGCCTGGCATGTTTGCCAACACGCAGGAGCTACGGCCTGTAATCATCATTAGCTCTCTTTGGTGTTTACTGACTGTTATTAATTAGAATGAGCAAACTTGGCATTAATGTGCCTGCCATAAGGATGAAGGCTCTTACTGCACAACCATCCTGCACAAGCAGCTAGACTGGGACTCATTTACCAACTGTCACTAGGATGATGCAGAACACAGGCCCTGGCTGCTGGAGGAGGACTAGGCAGGGGCAGGGGTGGGGGCTCAGACCTATATTTCTCCAAAAGTTTAGAATTAGGGAGAGCTCTGCCAGAGTAGAGGGGAACAGAGACTCTCTTTATCTCATGTCCGAGCTGTTAGCAGGCTCTAGGTAGCTTCTCAAAGCAGTCCAAGACAACCCCTGCGCTCTTGGTCCCAGACAGAACTTCCCTCTGGCTCTTCCTACTGCAGCTTTTCTCTGAAATCAGAAAATCATAGAACACAACTTCTTTCACAAGCCAGTGGGTGAGTGTCCTGTTGCTCTTTGGGAGAGACTGACCATCAGTGGATCTCAGGAAAGAGGTTGAGGGTGCTGTTGCCAAGAAAGAGAAAGTATTGCTTGGGGTTCTGATCCATCGTGTGATGGCGATAGTGTCCCGTTTCTCTTAAGTGATGCTCAGAGAAGTAGTATTTTCTACCCCTGAGTGATTAGGCTTCAGAGAGGACACTGCCACTATATGGGACATTTGAGAGACAGGTGGTAGAGAAACATGTCAGCTGCAGAAGAGGGTCAGTCTCTGCCTGCATGGATCAGCAACCTGGGACATAGGAAAGGGAGGTATAAAGACAAAATGATGAAGTTTCAGCTGTCTCAGAAATAGAATGCATGAGAGACTTAGGCGGGAGAAAAATTCACTCTGTCCAGATAAAGCGCCTGTTCCCCTCAGCTACTCTAACAGATGAAGAATGATTGACAACTGTGTAGGTAAAGCCTGCAAAAGAAAAGGCACCAGAGGTGTGTCCTCCAGGCTCTGGGTCTTGTATTTTGGATTGTTTTGAGCATCAATGTTCACTTCTCAAGAGATCTGGATACAGGTTAGACCCACTGCAGGGCTCAAGTCTGAGCAACCAGGGACATTCACGTGAGCTCCCACACAAACAAGGAGCAGTCTGTGTGTCTCCTCACTCCTGCCTTCTCCTTCTCTCTTTGAGGTGCAGAGAACTCTGTGTCTGTACATTCATATCTGAATATCTCTGCTCCCTGAAGACACTTATGCTCTTTGAACTGAATCATGAGTGGAAGTCGGGGAGTAGTAGGAGAGATGATGGATGAGAATACTGAAATAGTTAAGGAGATCTGGGTGATGCAGACATTTGAGGGAAGGATGCATTAGGGTTCCATGTCATCGAAGGCACTAAATGATCTCAAGAAAGTCCACAGGAAAAACCCTGAGACACGCCCACATTTCTGAGATCTCAGCTACTGAAAGCCGAAAGGCCCCTCGGTCATGGAGATTTTGCCAATGGGGACATCTGGCAAAAAGTGCTTATCAGTGGCACAGTGGTCATGTATCAACACCTGGCAGTGCACAGTGAGCTCTAAAGAGGTACTCACTTTTGCCTTCCTGTCCTTTCAGGCGCTATTCTCTCTTGGAAATCCATTAGGCATTTGAAAAACCACAATGTTTTAAGGCTCATCTCAAATGCCACCTCTATGAGGACTTTCTAACTCTTTAAGCTGAGTTGTGTTTCTCCATTCTCTATGGGCTTATTAGACCTCATATATTTCTTGAATGCAAATAAAGTGAGGAAACAAAATGGACAGTGTTTCCCATTTGGTTATGAGCTGTTCAAGATCAATATCTATGTTTTATTTATCTTTCAACTCCTCTAGATCCAGTGCCTGGTATGCCATAGATATTGATGAATAAGCCAAGGAACAAAAGCCACCATGCAAAGGTTTTCTGGAAGCTGCACTTCTATTACAAATACACATGTGTTCACCAAGAAGAAAACACAGGAATAATAAATTTGCAATTAATATTGAGTCAATGCACAGAGATAATAAATAAAACTTTTAAAGATAATTTAGACATCAAAGTATGGAGGAAGAAGAGGTGGGCAGGATGTGACAATTATTGAATAACAGAACCTTACTTGGTGCAAGACAAGATTTTTAAATATGTTATCTAATTCAGCCCTCACCACAACTCTTTCAGGTTGGTATTGTGTTTCTTGTGAACTCCCTCTTCAGATGTTTATTGGGTGCTTACTCTCTGCCAACACCAGTCTAGGAGCACAACAGTGAACACAAGAAGCAGAAGAAAATCTCACACTTGTTCACTTATAATCTACAGTTGCTTCTACAGCTCAGACAGAGTAAGTATTGGGTATTTTGCCCAGTTTATATACCTCACAAGGGTTTAGTCAGAATTTAAAGTCTGGTCTGTATGGCTCTAGATCTATTTTCTTTCCACATTCTAAGTTGTGTATATTCCAAAAAATACATGCCAAAGAAAAGAAAAAAAAATGTTGGGCTAGGGAACTCTGAAGTTTTTATCATGCAATCAAGAAAGATATCCTGGAAGAGTAATTAATTCTGGAGCATTCTAGGGCCTCCACACAGCCTTTGGTGATATTTAACTGATGCCACAATTTCATTAGTCAGTGCTGGGCATGGCATTAGGCATTGGATGGGGAAGGAGAGGAATGCCTCTCTGTCACTTTAAGTCCTAAATTGTTTTCAGGTGCTTATTTAGAGACACCACTGGGAGGTTGCCTGCCACGCAGGGAAGAGGGTGGACGTGGCCTCCTTTAGACCTCTCCTCATCAGAGTTACTGTTTGTAGTGATGAGGAAGCATGGGAATTGATTTGATGCCTAATGAATAATCAGCTGCCATCAATAATTGTAATCACTAATCTAGTGCAATTAGAGGCAATTATAATAAATGCAATTTCCTCCCGAGCCACTAACGAACTACAGAAATATGAATTGACTTAAGGGGGCTGGCAGTGATTTATGTGATTGTGAGATCACAAATTTCATTATCATGGTAAAAATTCTTAAAGGAGCAAGGTCTTATTAGAATTTCACACCTAACTAAGGAAGTTAGAACATACAACCCCAGAGGCTACTGTATCCCTCTCACAGCTTTAAGTAATCCCGGAGACCCGTGTAGGCTCAGCTCTCGGCTGGTACTGTCACATGAAGACTTGCTCCTTTAAATTTTGCTATAGTGATATTCTGAGTTCATACCTTCAAGACTTGAAGAGTTCAATCGGTCTGCAAGAGAGGGTGTTACAGGAATATCTAAATAGAGATGACCTATTTTTATACCCAAGAAAGCCATGTCTATTGGCCCACGATCCTTTCCACATCCAAATAAATCCCCAAATTTCAACTAAAAGTCATCTTTACGTAAATTGAATGACCCTAGAGGATCATTAAAAATGCTTAAGTAGCTTTAATTATTGTAGTCCAGGGATCTCAGAAATTATGAATGGCCATCTATTTTCTAATAAATCAGCCAGAAATTTTTGAGGGACTCCACAACCTGACCCCAAATAATTGAGACAGGACTGTAGTAAGAGAGGATGAGGGTGACTGACCCTCTGCTTGCCAGGGACTAAGGGTGTTCATGACATATAAGACCTTCAGTGCTCACACTGGGAAAGTCTTGTGCAAACCCAGATGAGTTGTTCCCACAGAGACGGAGGCCAAGGCCAGATAATGCAGATAAGGAGATTAGGCTTTATTCTTATTGCACTTAGAATGAGATTCAGTCTCCTGGCCAGCCATGGACTAGAAGATTCTACATAATCTGACCCCTGTTCAGCTACCCAAATTCCTCTCCCACTGACAGACTCCCATCCTCACCCTCTCTGTCTTATCGGCTGCAAAATATAGGCCTACAAGAGTGCCAAGTACATGGCGGGCCCACAGTGAATATTCATCCTATGAATGGCTAAACTCAGTTTTTGGTTCCTCTTTCCACTACCTCTGCACATATACTTATCCCCCATGTACACTGCTTACATGCTACTCCCTGAACACATTCTAGTTCATGTTCTTCCTTTTGCTGGAAATGCCTCCCCACTTGCTGTCAGCTAAAATGCTTCCAGAAAGTAACTTCAGTGCTACCCCCTAGAAAAGCCTTCTCTGGCCCCTTGCTGGGAGAGGGCCCCTTCTTGTTCTTTAACAAACATTTAGCATGTACTGTGTGCCAGGCACAAAATGTCTTAGCTTCCGACATACAGCATCTCCTATTGCATCACATGGGCTTTGTGTCATCACCTCTACTAGATGGTATGGGCCTGCAAGGCAGTGACTGACCACCTCTCCCTCTAGCTCTGTCTCTGCATCACGAGTTACATGATCCTGGCATTTCAATAACTGAACAGATATGGACAAATTTCTATCCCCTGGGGCCTTGCAAAGGTGAAGGTGGGTGGTCATGTGTAAGGTTCTTGTACAGTACCCTGCACACAGTAGGATCTGTTTCTCACCGAAATATAATAGAGCCTGCATAATGTAGTGATAGGGAATTAAGATTTGATAGACATTAATGCTAGTCTCTGGGCTGCCACTAACTCGGTATGTGGCAAGTATCTTTATTCCCTGCCCATGGATTCCTTGTAAAATGAGGCACTGTTGTTTGGGTTTCTCACTTGCTTCCAGTTCTAACATTCTAGGGCTTTATGCATTGCGGGAACTGCAGGGGATTGGGGAGGGAGGGGAAAGCTCACATGTTCATGTTTAAAATTTCCAATGGAGGAAGTTGTTCTTTTCTCCCCTTTTCCTCTCCCTGGTGGTAGCAAACAAGCAATAAATATGGAAATGCTAAAGCTGGAGAAAATAGTGAGTGTTCTCCATCCTGCTGACAATGTACACAGAGGCTGTGTCACAAAATGAATGGGCTTATCCCTCCACTGCACTGGCGTTAATTTCTCCCGGCTGAGCATGGCTGAACCATTCACAGGACCGGCATCCTTTGTTCTATGAACACCAGGCCCCCTGGCCCTACTCCAGCCAGCACAGCACAGGGCAACCACTACCCAGTGAAGGTGTGGGTTCCTTCGCCAGGGAGCCCCACGTGGACTGAATCCATGCTTAGTAAACCGATTCAAAGGGAGAGAAACAATGCAGTTGAAAGGGGAGGGTGGTTCTGGGAGAGAGTGGAGGAAAAGCAAAAAAGCAAAGGCCAGGCAGGGTGTTCCAACTGCAGGCAGCCAAAACCCTGTCCTGCTGAAGAACAGGTAACTAATTTTCACGATTGTTCAGACATACTCAGTAATTGCTCTGCATCTCCTCTGTCTGCCATTTAAACATGAGCCTGGATCCTGTCTGACTTCCATTACTAGCAAATGTCTCAGAAAGGATTTAAGTAATAAGAGCCTTTTAAAGCTGATCTTCAGCAGCCTCTTCCCAAGAGGACACCAAGTGGAAGGCTGGTATTTAGTGGCTCTGTCAGTTTCTGCTTCCTCTTAAGCTGCCTCCGCCCTATACTGGACTTGTTCCATTTGCTCCACCTGAGGCAGTAGCTCTTCTGGGGCCAAGGTGCTGGTCAGGTGTGTGTTACTTTGCCTGCTCAGGAGGCAGGTAGCAAAACTCTCTGGTCTTCACCAGGTACCTTCAGGATGACCTCAAAATTCCCCCACCTACATCTTAACCCCTTCCTCAAGTTCCAATCTCCCATATGTATCCAACTTCATTTTTTCCTTTAACTTCATTCTGGTTGAAAAAGGCTCATCCCTCTGATCCAGTGTCTTAATTCTAGTTAACAAGAAAGATGCCCAGCTCCCTGAGGGTCTGAAGCCATGAGGTATTCATATGCAGCTTTCATCCTAAGTACTAATGATGGTCAGGATGAGGATGGTTCCAGAACAGCATCGGGCAAGAGGGAAGGGATGGTATAGTAATGGTCAGAATGATGCTCCTCACCTTTTCCCTGGGATCCCACCTCCTAAAGACCAAGCTTTCTCCTTCCACCTGTCCAAATCTTATACATCCTTCCTTGTCCAGTTAAAGTCCTGCTTCCCTCCATGAAATGGTCTCTGAATATTTTATTCCTCATGGAAGATTACTTTCTCAGCTCCAACCAGATGGTGCCTATATGTCACTATTTAGCACTGTCTTGTAAAACACTCAATAACTGTTTCACATGTATATGCCTTGTTTCCATAAGTAGAATATATCCTTTGTAAAATCAAAAATGTCAGATTGATAGATAGATAGCTGATAAATAGGTGAATTTCTGAAAAGAAAATCTGCGTAAAATGCTAATTGTAAAATCTAGTGATGGGTTAGTGGGTATTCACTGTAAAATTATTTTATCTTTTCTATAATTTTGATGACTTTCATATAAAAATAGAGAAAACATTTAAAGCTTAATTCATTAATCTATTTGTTTAGTAAATACTTATTAAGTGCTTACTACATTCTGGACTTCATACCTTATGTGTATGTCCCCTCTGATAACCAGGGTGACGCTGAAAAAAATTAGTGGTTTTCAGCAACTGCTAGTACCAATCCTATCCACTCCTGTGCCATTGATTGACCTTCCACTCTGCAGCTGCCCTTCTGATTTGCTATCAGCATTGGACGACATTTACATAGCCAGCATGGGAGACATTAGTGGTACCAGACTATGCTGCATCTTACTGTCTTGGATACTACCAGTCTCTTCTGCCCCAACTTGAAGGAGAACCAGCATATTCCTACAGTTGGTGAACTCTCTGCCCCTAGGACTATCTCAAGGAAAATATAATTGACCAAGACCCCACTCCCAAGTTCTCTATCAAGGAAATGAGTAAATTAGGTGAGTGCTGCCAACCTGTACCTTTATTATAGTATTGTCTTTTTGACAAGAAAAGTCATTCTTTCCAGTCCACTCATAAGAGTTCTGCTATGGATACGAGAGATGTTAAGCAGTCGTAATTCATTAAGTCAGTAGCACTCTATAAACATTCATTCAATCACGTTTTGGGAATAGCTTCTGTGTATCAGTCATACGAACAGTAGCCAAGAGGAAGCTACCAAAGCAAATAAGACAAGGCCCTGTCTTTGAATGCTTGTGATCTTATGAGAGAAACAGTTGTATAAGCAGTTACAAGGCTATGTAATAACTGCTCTGAGGAAGATAGACGCCAGAGGAAGGGGATGCTAACCTCTTGTTAGGCAATTGCACTTCTTGCCTCCTTCCCTTTGGGGACTTAGGCACCAAGCATGAACTCCTGGAATGGGAGGGAATAGGGATTCTGATAAGGGCCTTTATGCCATTTGCCTAGTACTTAATGGGCTACCAATAACATCAAAATAGCATTAGATGAAGAGGTAAGGACAGGAGTCTTGAGAAATATCTTGCTTTTTCATGGTCATAGGCCTGCAGGAGGCAGTCAATAAATACACACTGATTAATTTCTTCCCATAGCACTTAATGTCTGAGACTTTCATTGGCAATTAATCATAGACTGGAATATTGTGTGACATCTTCTATATTATTGAATTAAGTTGTTATTTATTTTTTGTATTGCTATTTAATTTTTCACACACCGATGCATTTTCACCTTTGGCTAGAATTTAAGATACCAGAAGGCAAGACCGTGCCTTGTTTTCTATCCCCCGCTGTGCCTAGCACAATGCCTGGCTCACAGTAGGTGCACAATCAATGCACTGATTAATTAAGTCCTCCTTCTGCCTAGTGCCAGTCATGCTTCAGAGCTAGCAGCTGTCCCCTGGACCACCCTTGGCCACAGGGGCACACAGATAAATGAGCTTCATCTACCTTCCCTCTGCGAGCAGCATCAAGAACCCTGAGAGGCTAATCCGATGTGAATTTTAAAAACACATTCACTGGTGGTTGCAGAACAAACCTGCTTGCAAGGAAAGGTCTTTTTTTCCCCTTCTCTCTTCGGTGCCACTGGAGCGGCTCATTCCATCAAAAATACAGGGATTTGTGCCGCGTGATTGTGCAGCTCAGGGCAGGCTGCGTTCGTACCGGTCATCAAGGGCTCAGCCCAGTCTGAAGAGCTTTGTGCACCAGACACTTGGGAAACCTGGTTTAGGCCAAACACACCCCTTTTCTTGCCGAGGCCACAGTGCAACCATTTCTGCGCTTGACTTTCCAGCAATGGCTCTGCACCCAAGAAGGACACCAGAATGATCATTGAGACAGTTTCTTTTCTCCCTTCTACTCCTGCCCTCTCTCCAAAATATCACAATAGGGTGTTTTGTTTTGTTTTGTTTTTAATATTTGGGAAAAGAAATAAAAATGTGATTTTCCTTTATGTTGGGTTAGAAACTAAAAATCTAAGATTCATTGAGCACCTATGATATGCAAGATACCTTTTCATATGCTGTCCTGTTTAACCCCAACAGGAGATCTTTGGTGAGATTAGCCCCATGTCACAAAGGAGAGAACCAAGATTCAGAGATGCTTTACAACTTGCCTAAGGTCATGAGCTAATAATAAAAACTTGATTCTAAAGCCTCTATGTGTGTACATGCATGTGTGTGTGTGTGTGTGTGTGTGTGTGTGTGTGTGTGTGTGTTGTATGTGTTTCACTGCTGTCCCTAGACCCCCGGCACTGGTCCGATGTCGCCATTCATGACAATTCCCTGTGAGCATCAGGAGAAGTTCTACTTTACCCATGTTTCAAACTAGAGAGAGCCTGTCCATGCTGCCTGACATCAAGGCTGTGATGTGGGCTCGGCGACAGCCATTTCAGATACTCAGGAATGTCATAAGCAGTTCACTTATTATTTAAGGAAACACCCAACAAAGTGATGACTTCTTTCCTTACTATCAGTATCACTACCAGCTGTTCCCTTAGATTGGGAATCGGACAGATTTAACTGGGAATTCACAAATGCAGCTAAACCTCCCTCTGAGAGGCACCATAGGGATTAGTGTTTATGGAGCAGGGCTGCCTGGTAATTCAGACGCCCAGGGGAAAGGAGAATCTGTGCAGGGAGAATGCTTTCTGGGAGTGTAGAGTGGGAGAGAGGCCTTCATCTACAGGAAACCACAGCAAATAAAATTTCTAACTGTTAGAGAACATCTGCTTTGGATGTTGGACAAAACCGCCATTTGCTTTCTACATAGACGTGCTTTGCTGCTGTCGCCGTTTTTTTGCCTTATTCTGCACTTTTTTTCCCTTCTTCTCTAGCATCTTTCATACTGTGTTTCCTGTCAAATTGACTATGTGTAGAACATGCTTTGTTTTGTATGAATCCTATTACAATCTTAGAGTGACAGCTCTTTTCCCCATTTTGTAGAAGAGAAACCTAAGGTTCAAACAGCTCCAAGTCCACCCAAAGAACACAGACAGAGCTAGGATTTGAAGGCAGAATATCTAATCTCCAATCCTGGACCAGATCTGTTAGAGCAAGCAGCTACTTTGATTTACCTGACTGTCCAGAATCAAGTCAGGGCCAGGCAGAGAAGCCCTTAAACTGGTGGACATGGGTCCTCCTTGGCTCAAGTCCCCCATTTACATGATCCGAAACATCTACCCTATTGTGCTCCAGGGCCAGAGTTATGGACACAGAAAGAGGCATTCACCAAGGCCAGGGTGGAGCACCCTCTCCCATTTCCTTCAATGCAGGGATGTAAATTACACTGGAAATTTACTTGGAATATGTGGGTGTTAGTGAATCGCGACATGGGCAATATGTTTCTAATCCAATGGTTTTCACAATGTATGATTTACATCCTTAGACTGTTTCCTGGTGGTTTTCTGGATTTTTATTTAGCTTAGCATTTCCACATCTGCTCTGAATTTTATTACCTTTGGCCATAGGAGACTGTGGAGGAGCTACTTATTCAAGAAATATAAGAAAATATATAACAACAACAACAGACTTTTGAAATAATTCTCCAGTCTCACACCTCAGCAAAGCAGAGCTGTGTTTTACTAAATATAAGGAACAAATAAGCTTAAAACTCTGTTAGTTACATGTAGTTCCAATTCCAAAGCTCCCAATACTCAAAACTTATATATTCAGTAACCAAAAAAAGGCAAAGAGCCCAGTTAAAAAATGGGCAAAGAACTTGAACAGATATTTCTCCAAAGATGATACAGTTCTCCCTTGGTATCCACAGGGGATTGGTACTAAGACCCCTGCCCCCAAATAGATATAAAAATCCACAGATGGTCAAGTCCCTTATATAAAGTGGTGTATGATTTGTATATAACCTATGCACATCCTCACGCATACTTTAAATCATCTCTAGATTACTTTAAATACCTAATGCAATATAAATGCTATATAAATAGTTGTTATACTATATTGTCTAAGGAATAATAACCAACAAAAGTCTGTACATGTTCAGTACAAACCCAACCATCATAGACCTAGCTACATAGCACACATTAGCAACAACACAACATTTTTTTGGTTCAATCAGCACTTGATTGATCTGTGGATATGGAGGGCCAACTGTATATAAATGGTCGATAAGCACAAAAAAGTACTCAATACCACTAATTATTAGGAAAATGCAAAAAAAAAAACTGTAGTAAGATACCACTTCACACTCATTAGGATGGAAAATTATGTCTAATTAAAACCAAAACAAAACAGAAAAAAAATGTTGGTGACGGTATAGAGGAATGGGAACTTTTGTGCACCACTGATGAGAACTCAAAATTATGCAGACACTATGGTAAACAGTTTAGCAGTTCCTCAAAAATTTAAACATAGCACTACCATATAACCCAGTGATTCTACTTCCAGGTGTATACCTAAAGGAACTGAAAGCAGGGACTCAAACAAATACTTGTACACCAATGTTCATAGCAACACTACTCACAAGCCAAAAGGTGGAAACAACCCAGTTGATCATAGATGAAAGGATAAACACAGTGTGGCCTATGCATACAATGGAATATTATTCAGCCACAAATGGAATTACATTCTGATGCATGCTATAATTGTAAATGAACCTTGAAAACATTATGATAAGTGAAATAAGCCAGTCACAAATGGACAAATATTGTATGATACCACGTATATGAAGTACTTCAAATTAACAAATTCATAGAGACACTGAATAGAATATAGATTACCAGTGTCTGGAGGGGAGAGTGGATGGAGAGTTATTGATTAATGGGTACAGAGTTTCTGTTCAGAATGATCAAAAAGTTCTGGAAACCTATAGTGGTGATGGTTGCACAACATCATGAATGTACTTAATGTCAATAAATTGTACATTGATAAGTGATTAAGATAGTAAGTTTTATGTAATGTATATTTTACCACAATAACCCCACCACCCAAATAAAAACGTATGTTAAGGCAGCAGAACTTGAAGGCTATGATCTTGACTTCCTTCTCATGAAACATCCTAGATGACGTCCTCTACCCCAAATGCAATGGTCTCTGTCTTTCTCTTGGCCTGTGTGCATGCTGTTCCTTCTGTCTGGAGTGCGTTTCCCACCTTGTCCTCAAAAATATCAGCTTATCTCAGAAGCTTTAGCTAATTTCCCTGACATCTAAAGTCTTAATGTTTCCCTATTCATTTTCTTAAAGCATTTGCACATTCCTTATTAAGTCACTCTACCTTGTTTTACAATGATTTCTTTAGGTGGGCTGGGACTTTCCCATGTCAGGGACAATGTTTTACTGATGTTTGTATCCCCAGCACATAGTAGCATTCCTAACTCATAGCAGGAGCTCAATAAATATTTGATTACGCTGGTTGCTCTTAGAAGTGTTTTTGTTTCATTTTAGTTCTATGCAGTGGGGGGACAGGCAGTCATAACTGCTCAGAAAAAGCTGTTAGAATTGTAACAATGAAAGAGAAACACCAAGGAAGATAAAAGAAAGTGTTCCCCTTCCTCCCTAAGTTCTGCTTCTCTCATAAGGAGCACTGCTACAGCATCTGACACTTGTAGGGTTAAATCCTGACTTTGATCTGACTGTGGAGTCTGGGTCTTGTTATTTAACCTGGCTGAAACCTAGTTCCTCATCTAGGCTACGGGAATAGCAAGTGCACATGAAATGTCGACGGTGAGGTTTCAGTGAGATGACGGGTGGAAGCCCCTTTTTCATGGCGGTTGCCCAAGGCGTGCTGTATGATCTGTTGCAGGGGCCTCCCACTGTAACTTTGCTCATTGATCATGTCTGCCTCTCACTACATTTCTCCTTTTTCCCCAAGCCCCAGTTCAGATTATTTCTTAATTACCTCCATATTTTTTCTACATAAATTATTCCATTAGCAATGCAATATTGTTTTTTTGTTGTTGTTGTTGTTGTCATTGTTGTTTTCTAGTCCAATAATTAACTCTTTCTTTTGCTTCCTTTAGCAGTTAGGAGGAAGAGAGTTAGGGTAAGGATGAGGATAAGGGATGTCTTCTCTCCAAAATGGCCTTCCAGCACAGCTGTTCTAAGGTCACCATTTGCCTGTTTAAATCCCTTTCCTTGGCGGCATCAAAGGGCAAATGCCCCATGTGAGCTGAGGCTGGCAGGACCTCTGATGCCTTGGCATGTAGTGTAGTCCTTTAAGCTTCTATTCTTGTGTGAACCATTGGGCTTTTGTTCATGTCCCAGTCTCTCCACAGTGGGGAAAGTGCTTTTTCTTTCTCTCCTATTTTCCCACCCTCCTTTCTCTTTTGTGAGGTTTCAAGTTCCCCAATGAAATAACTGGTGAGTTATATGTTTTTTTTTCTGGAAAAGCACTAAACTTTACTGGATGACTTCCATGGTAAATGTATTTCTCTTTTCTTTTTGCCCTTGGATTCTCATTCATTCAACCTTCTTGTAAGGAAAGATTGATTAAAAAGGGTACAAACCATTCATCACAGTAGTCTAGATAAATCTTAAACCCATCTAGAATTTCTTTCTCTTGCGCATTCAGCAACAATTTATTGAATGCCTACTGTGTACCAGACAGTATGCTAGGCACCAGAAGGGACCAGGTCAATGGAACATGGTCCTTGTCCTAAAAGAACATGTGATGAATATATCACTTGTTGTGATATATTCAAAACAACTTGTTGTCTGATGTATGAAGGGGTTTCAAAGTACAAAGGCAGCACCAAGTTATCTTGCTTTCTTAGATGAGTCCAATGGTTCAAGATGGTTGCACAAGGACAAATACTTAAGTCTGCTCCTTTCTCGAAGGCATCTGCACAATTCTCAAATGGACTCCACATGGGTGTGTTGGATGTGGAGGGTGGGAGGTAGAGTCTCGGGCGTGTAGGCAAGGGAGTGGCTGAGGAGGTGAGCTAAGATAAAAGAGTTCATTCACACCAACGGGAAATTACTTGTAGATTTATAAAACAGGAATTTTATGCCTTTTTGCAAAGAATGCCAAGTTGGTTGGGAGCAGAGAGAATAAATAAAGATAGGTGGGCAGTCACTCTAGGCCCAGATTTTCCCATCTCTTTGACTTTTTTTTAAATTACTTCCTAGAAAAGCTATGATCTTTGCATGAATATCCATGCCATGAAGCCAACACATGCATCAATCATCTTTGATGTCAAGTTAGTGTTCGTTACTTCCTGAAGTCTCAGATGCTGAAGGAAGCCATGATTACCCTGGTTACCCTTGACACTGACTGCCATGCTTTTTTTGATTTCCTTGGGCAATAAAAGCCTACATGTATTTTCCCATTCTATTTAAGGATCAGAAAGAGTTGAAGTTGGGGTGTGTGTGTGTGTGTGTGTGTTTGCAACAATATCAGGGCACTGTTTAATTAAAGGAATTTTATCAATTACCTTGGTGTCTCCCTCTCAGACCACTGCACTCTGGATTTTCTAAAATCTGCATAATACCCTTTCCCTCTGGAGACCAGCACTCAGGGGCAGTCGGTAAGTACACTATGGCAGTATGTCAAACTGTGCCTTAAGCCAGCAGCCTGGATGCTGCTCCCTGACCTGTCAAAACATCTGTTTAGCAGAAACTGCATGGTAGTTTCTCTGAAGACTAAAACAATAGCCCAGAAGGTTACTGCTATTTCAGTTTTCTTTCTGGTTTGAAGAGTGGTGAAGCAACACTCAATTCTATTTCAATCTGTATTTACTGAGCCTTCATTGTGTTCTGGACACTGGGCTAGGCACTGTGGAGAATACAAGGGAACTATAATACCATTTATTGGGGAATACAAAACACACACGGTGAACAGTTAGAAACAACAAAAGATAGAATATAATCAAATATCTAAACATGGAGTGAGTATGAAAGGTCAGAGAACAGACAGATCAAAGTAACCTGTAGCCATACTACTGGAACTAGAAAAGACTTCTGGATCAACCATTCACTCCTCCATTCATTTTTTAAATATTTACCAAACAAGTGCTATGTACTGGGACCAGTGGAAGGTGGTGAATAAAGAGAATAAAGCTCAGTAATTTCGAGAAAATGTTGCATTTAGTAGCAGGACTGGAAACAGTATCCATAACTTAACTCATCATTCATTCAACTGATACTAAATGAGAATCTATTATGTGTCAGGCAGTGAGATAGATGCAGACTGACTGTATTGCATACTGATTAAGTATCTCTGGCACTTAACTGGCTGTGTGAACCTGCACATGTTTCTTAACATCTCTCAACTTCCTTCTCCTTAATTATAAAATGTGGATAATAAAAATGCTTCTTCATAGAATGGATGTAAGCATTAACTGAAGTAAGCATGTAAAGGGCATAGCATAATCTCAGACACAAAAAATGTACTTCATAAATGCCAGCTTTTATTATTATTATGGAGCTACCTCAATGGCTAAAACATGGTCTCCATCCTTAAGAAACTTGCATCAATTCTAATGGAGAAGAAAGATATATTCCTAGATTAATGTGTCCTCCTGAAAAAATAAAAAGTAAAATGAAAATTAACAAAATGAGAACAAGAGTAAAAACAGAAAAGTGAAAGTTTATGTGATGGAATGACAGAATGTTATAAACAGCCATTTTATTTATTGCTTTCCAAATCTGTAGAACAGTCAGATCTTTAAATCCTGGAAAGGCATACATTCAGAAACTATCTAGTCCCTTCCTCTATCTTCCATCTATTAATAAATTAACAGCACTAATTAAAAGCCCATTATCCTCTAGTGCATGCTTCAATAATGTTATAAGTATCATGGCCCATGGTCATTTGGCCCCAAAGTACTCTGGAGTGCTGGAATCTTGAAAATAGCCAAGGAAGAAATAATAGAAATGGTTCTTGCAGGGATGGGCCTTGGGAAGCCAGCTCTAAATGAGGCTTCTTCCTCCTTTCCAACCCCCAACTGGACAGAGCACAGTTAAAACATCAATGTCCAGAAAATAAAACAAATTCTAGTTTTTTTCCCAGACAAGTAACAGTATGCTAGGGAACTAATTTGTGGAATAGAATAGGCACAGCGATGGAGATATCTAGGTGGAAATGATGCTCATTTAACGCAGAAGATAACATAGCTTTGATCAAGCTGATGTAAAGACTAGTGATGAAAAAAAGGAGGAGAATTCAGAATATAAAATCCACCTCCCAGGGGTGGGAAAATAGAAGTTATTGTGTAGAAAATAAAGACAGCTGTCAACCAGTCTGGAACACAGAATAAGGAGACTTTTCCAGAATGAAGACAAAAGCAAATCCATTTAAACCAGGCACATGAGATGAGAATAGGTAGTAAGCTCCAGGTGCTGTAGGTGGTGGTGAGGGTGACATGTAGGCACATCAGCCATGATGTGGGCAAAGTTACTCTAGATCCTGCTCAGTAGTGTGGATGAGACTTCTCACAATGAGTCAGACTGAGTTTTCACTGCTTGGGACTAGATAGGACTGAAACCACCAACTTTATTAACTGCCCTGAACAAGCGCCAATGTAGAGGGCAGAATGAGGACCAATTTGCATAAATACAAACCATGAAGTACCCCTCACCTCCCCACACCCATGTATGGTAAATTAAAAGGTCTCCCCTCTAGTGCATGGAGAAAATTACAAGCTCCTTTGTCATTTTGGCAGCAGCCTTCTGTGACCACACCTATGTATGAGACACACCACTTATCCCTGCTCTAGCCCTGATTCAAATCAAATGCTGACACTTGTAGATATTGCTCTAAATGTCACTGCTGCGGAGGCAACCCTCCCTCTCTTTCCCTCCCGCCCCCAAACTGCCCCCAATATACTATTGTTTTTAAGCAGCTCATCTGTTAATTAAAAAGTAGGAAATCAATCGGCCTCATCTCTCCATTCCAGGCTCCTGTGCACACAAGGATTAGAGCTGCCTCTACTTAAGTCAATTAGAGATAAGGAGAAACTGACATTTCCACAACCTGCCTTATCACACTGCTCAAAAAGGGCTCAGATTAAAATGTACAAAGATGATTTCTTTAGTCCTTTTCCACCTCTTTTACCTTCTTTTAATCATTATGAAAAAAGCTGACAGTCCAAGCTGATGATGGAGATGCACACTCTGGATCCAGCTCGAAGCGATTAGCCGTCCTGAAAATCGAAACCTGTCATAGGAGAGCTGCCTTAGACCTGGGACCCCTGCCGAATGCTCGAGGTCAGAGAAAGACATCTGTGCTTCAACTTAGGGCTGGTAATTGTGACACAGTAGAAAAAAATGGACTTGAAGTTAAAAGACTTGGATTCAGTATCATCTAATGCACTATGTAACTCCTCGACTTCTCTGAGCCTCAGTCACCTTATCTGTGAAAGGGGACAATGATGCTGCCCCATAGTACCATTGTGAGGCTGAAGCGAGAGCTCATGTGAGAAAGTGCACAATATGGAGCCTGACACGGGGATGCTTAGCTGGTGTTTAAGTAGATTCTAATGCTTTGGGATTCACTGCAGGTGATTTTTGCCTGGAGAAAGAGGCAATTCACAGTGGCCTTTTCTATCATAAAAATTTTCACTTGTTGATCCCAGGCCTTTATTCCAGGCAATTTATGTATACATTACCACTAAGCATCCTGTAAATTTGCCATGTGATCTCCATTTTAAAATCAGGAAGCTGAGGATCAGAGAGATTAATAAACTTGCTAAAGTTCATGCGTTTCGTGCTGGTAGAGCTGGGATCTGAACCCAGAGCCCATTATCTTCCCATTACCTCAAGCCCCAATGATGCTGAGTGATCATGAGAAGGAGAAGAAGTGTGATCTCATGACCTTTACATTCATTCACAAAGTGAAGAGAGTGCTACCTTATTGACACCAGTCTGGGAACACATTAGCAATTTTTCATACTTGCCCAGTCCATTATCTAGGCTTTTTCTAGCTACCTTTGACTTTTTGCCCACCCGGATTCTGTTAAATGCTGATTCAAGCCTTTGAATATTCTCATTAGCTGTCTTCTGGTTCTTCTACACATCCTCTCTAAGCAAACTGCCTCACTGTTCTAGCCTACAAACCCTTTATCACAATCACTACTGGCAAACAATAGCTGACATTCAAACTGTGCTCACCATGCACAAGAGCTGTACTGATGTGTACAAGGATTATTCACATCCCCGATGGATACAGTGGTGCACTGCTCAATCCCCCACTAACGAGGCATTGTGGCTTCAGCTGCCAGGAGTGCTATCAGTAGATGTGCTCAGTTGCAAGACCCTTCAGTGAGCCAATTCACTGGAGAGAGCCATCTTATCTCTTCCCCAGGTGGCTGCATCCAATGACTAAGTAGAGACCTGGCCACCTCAGCCTACTTGAATGATTCCAAAGGGCCATTCTCACTCCACAGCTCTACTCTGTTGGGTCTACCGAGGTGAATATTGGCCTGCATTACAGTGTGAGTGGCCCTACTGTCTGATCCTGCTTCTGGCCCCACCTTTCCACAGATGTTGATCTCCAGGCATTTCCCAATGAACTACTTTTTGTTTAATTTTGTCTCTGATTCTGCTTCCTGAAGAACCCAGTTTCAGGTCCAGGTAGATCCTACTATTAACCACACTTTATACAAATGAGGAAACAGTTCAAGACTATTTGGTTAATAAATGGCTAGGGTTAGAAACCAGGTTAGTCTTACACCAAAGCCCCATCTATACGCCTTTGCTTCGATCCCTGTTTTACTGACAAGTACATTCATTTACTGACATGTACATTCAATGTATGTACTACTGGATTTTCACTATTTCCTACCTTAAAATTGTTCTTTCTGTGCCCATCTGTTCCTTCTAGAGAGTAACTATGGCAGATTTAAAATGCCACAAATGACTTGATAGCTCTGCCATTGAGAGATGGGATCCAGTCCCGCTCTCTCGGAATCTGGGCCAGCCTCAGTGCCTTGCCACGCCAACAGAGTACAAAAGCCATACCATGCCAGTGCAGGCCTGGCTTGAGAGGCTTGGCAGCTCCCATCTTTGTCCCTCGAGCCCTATGCTACCACATGGAAGTCCAGCAAACATCTTAGAGAAACCAGGTAGATAAGGCCTAAGTCTACATGGAGAGGACAAAGAGTCCATGTGAGTATGGCCTTCCAGTGCACCAAGACATGTGAGTTTAGCTGTGTCAGACCCGCTAGACTAAAGCAACTACCTGCCAAACACCACTAACCGATCCTAGTTGATAGAGCATGGAACAGAAGGATAACCTAGCTGAGTTATAACCAAATTCCTGGTTCACAAATCAGGAACGTTTTGGGGCAGTTTGTAACTAAGTAGACTAATGGTGCACCTGGACTACTGTGAGAGTCTTTTACCTGTGTCCTCAATTTTTTCTCTCTCCTCTTCCCTTATCTGTGTTAGCTGGCTCAGCATCTTAAGCCTCCCCCAACCCACCCCTACTATCCTCCTCTCTATCTCCAAACTTATACAGAGAAATTTCCAGGTATACCTTACTGTCTCTTCATTTCCAGACTTCGCAAATGGGTGATCAACATATACTATCTCCACTTCTATCTCTCTTTCTTGTTGACCTTTGGATTCTGACTTCTATCTCTACCACTCATTGATACAGAAGGTGAAGTTTAGCAGATATTTTTGAATCAAAAAAGTCTAGTGGCATTTTCCTAGTGTAAGCATCACTTGTTTTGGGGAAGCCATTCCTAGAATCTACTTCTGCAGACCAGCATTACAAACTCTCAGCTGCCCTTTTTTGAGGTCTTTTAACATTCGTTCATTTATTCATTCAACAAATATTGACTGAGAACCTATGATGAGATAATCTCTGTGACTAGAGGCTCCCAGATTACTCAGTATCAGAAAAAAAAAATGGTCAAGTCAAAGATGGGGATATTAAGTCAACTACATAACCATAATCAGTCCAGCTCAAATATGACTCACCTAGATTTTAAAGACATCTATAGATGTTTTCATGGCCAATTTATGGGACTCATGTTTTCAGGAAATTCATCTCATTAGTCAGACCAATAGTTCTCAATGCAGGCTACATAAGAATCACAAGCAGTGCTTTTGAAAATTAATGATGCCTGGGTCTCACCTCTGGAGGTTCATTAGTCTAGAGTAAGACCAAAGCATCAGTACATTTTTTTTCTTTTTGGGGGTGGGAGGGGAGGTGGTGTGAGGCAACCATTGGTTGACCTCACAGATTGCAAGGACCTTGTCAGCTTACAATTCCTTATTTTTTTAATTTTTTGTGCCTACAGCACCTGGTCTTCATAGGTGGTCTCCCATCCAAGAATTAACCAGGCCCGACCCTGCTTAGCTTCCGAGATCAGACAGGATCGGGCTTGTTCGGTGTAGCATAGCCATAGACAGGCATCAATATGTTTAAATGGTCTCTATGATTTTAACAGATAGCTGGGTCTTTAGAGCCATTGACTGACCTAAGTCCTTAATAATACAGCTTAAGATTATTGTTCCTGCACTATGGTCTATGGAAACAGAGGAAAGCACTGATTGGAGAATATTTTGGACACAAAAGTTTCTGGAATCTCTGTACAGCTTTTCTGTCCCAAGTTAAATCATCCCAGTTTCTTCAACCTTCCACAGAAGTCTTATTAAATCACTCTTTAATTTTGTTTTGATTTAGCTCAAATAGGGATGTTTTCCTGGAGAAAGATTTTCTAAGTTAGACGTCTCTGTTTTACAGAAACACATAACCCTGATAGCTCATCTAGTCAACTGCGAATTGCACAGTAGTTGTTATGAAATGAATATCTGTAAAGATTTCAGCAGAACATTTTGTTTTATTTCTACACTTACATAAGCTAAAAATGAAACACCACATGTATAAAAAAGGGGACATTTATCTGTTGTCATGCAAATGTTATCAGAAATGCATTTGGTCACCTAATTTATGAGTCAGCTGACATTGTACAGAGCTTGATTTTGTTTCTAAATAATCCTTTTCCCAATAATTTCATAATTTCATTTCCCAATAATTATCAATGGTCTTAAGAAGAATAAGACTCACTCAAAAATCAGCCTAGAAATACCAAACTTGGACAGAGAGGGGGTCCTGGATGACTCCAGAAGTTAATCAATATACACCCATGAGCTTGATTACCAGTCATAAAGTTATTCATTTCTTTCATCCAGAAACCCAGAGCCACTCTCCATGACCTAAACATGGATTGATGAAGGAAATATGGATTGATGAAAAACATAGATTGATGAAAAACATGGATTGAGAGAAACATAAATCAATGAAAAATCCAGGCATAATGGTCTTTAAAGATTAAAAAGGGAAAATGGGAGGTGATGAGGTATATAAACGTCTTAGCAACATTTGGAAAAGAAGTAAGCGTGTTTCAACTCATATGCTCAGATTCCTTTTCATATGTACTTGGGTGGAGAGGTGCTGATTGGTAGTTTTCAGAGAATTTTTCCCTTTAAGATAGTATACATACAAAGCTTTTAACTCATTAAGTCATCAGGACAAAGTAAAGATCCATGGCAAGGCAATAATGACTGGCAGCTGTCATAAAACATAAAGGATAAAATCAAAGTTAATCATCACAGATCAATTATATTTGGAAGGATTTTTAAAAGCTCTTCTTGCTCCCTGAGCTTCTAAGAAGGAGTCAAAAACTATGGGCATTTATAAATCAAACTGCTATCTTGGACACCACCTAAGATGATGCACAGATAATAAACAGAAGAGACATTTGTTGCTTCCCAGAGTCCTTTGAACTTCTTGGTACAGTAGAGTCAACAGAGTCCTGCTTTCAAATTCCATCTCTACCACTGATAAGCTTTATGGTCTTATGAAAATCACTTAAACGTGTCAAGATGAGTTTGTTTATTTAAAATTGT
>NW_011889069.1:1482175-1507624 GCF_000151845.1 Pteropus vampyrus | reverse complement strand
CAGAGGTTATTTATTGATGCTACTAAAGAGAAATAAAAACTATATATACCTGTAATATAAGACATTTGGAGTATGTTACATCTGAAATGCCCTTAAAAATAGGCTTTGGAAAACATGTTGGTCTAATTAGTTATTATGACCAGGTATCTATGGAAACAGCCATATATTTGTCCTTAAGCCAGATGATCACTTACTCATTTAATAGCATATAATCTACACAAACTAAGCTTGGTGTTTATCCACATCAGACCCTTGCAAAACATACTAAATAGAGAAAGCAGAAAATATGAGAAAAACAAACAAATGTGGGAAAGGGGACCTGTTATACTGGGGTGGTGCCCTGCCTGCGCTGAATAACTAAGGAAATCTAAAGGCCAAAAGTTGATTTTATTCACAGGACATCAATTCGAAATGAGCCCAATGAAATATCTCCCCAATGGTGTAGCAGTGGAAGGAATTGTCCTATTAATAGCATGCCTCAGCTACATTATGGGTTAAATGAGTTAACTGGGCTTTTGCTGAATGGCCTTGTAACATAGTAACCATTTATAACATAATTTCTATGGGAGAATGTGTCCTGAATTCCAAGTACTCAACTTCTGAAACACAGCCTCTGTGTGCGATGAGGCCTCCCTGTATCCTCAGAGAAGCAGCCAGGTGAAGTGAAGAAGCCCTGGGGAAAATATCCTTAGATCTAGGTTCTAGTTCTCACTCTTATACTTACTTACCAGAGTGATTTGAGTCTTTTCACTTTTCTGGGCATCAGATCAGCTGTAAAATGGAAACGGTACTATTGATTTGGTGTAGAATATAAGCTGCAGGAGGGCAGAACTATGCCTGTCTTAATCATCTCAAAAAATATTTGGAGAGTGAATAAAGAATTGCCTATCTCCCAGCATTGTAAGCAGAATCAAATGGGGTAATGTGAAAATAATTTAAGAAGCTATAAAATGGAATACAAATGAGAGACATGATAATTATAACCTATTGTTATAGGCAGAATGTCACCTTCTGTGCATTCCATGTAAATGAGGATGTTTGTGCTAGTGCTAATTCAAATGGAGGAGTAGATATTAGAATACTGAATGCTACATACAGATGGACCGTGCAACCTCAGCTAGCACTTACTCTAGGCTGGGGCTAGAGGGGGGTGGATAATGGGAAGATAAGTAAGAGAAATTAAATGAATGAGGACTGTAGCTGGAAAATGGGTTAATTATACCTAAGGCCTATGAGCACAGGTACATGGGTCTTGTAAAGTCTCTTCAAAGACTGGGCCAAGGACTAGAAGGCCATTCTGCCTGAACCTGAGCAGAAACGAAGAAGAGCTATGCCAAAGACACTGGATTCCGCTCTAGTCAGCAAAAAAATAAAAAGATTGATGCTCTTGGGCAACCGATAAAGAAGAATATAGGAAGGGCATATGTAAGACACAGGATTTAACACGTAAGTGGAATGTGGCAGAACTCACCTGGGTCTCTGCACCACCCCTTGCCAGCATTTGTGTTGCTTTTGCCAGTTAATAATTATTTTTGTGATTCAGTCGTTGGAGTGCATACAGTGCTAATATTCAAGACTGTGCAGCAGAGGAAGGGCAGAGCTGACATTAAAAGGAGAGAATCCTTAGTACAGACCCCAGAATCTTGGTTTGACACGTGACTCAAGCAACCAGAGTCTGGTCTCCTACATATTATTCAGAATCTTTCCGAAATGTCTTGAGTGCAGATGCAATCAAACATCGTTTTCAGGGCATGATTGGGATATCCATAAATTGAAACCAATCAACAGCTCAGACCTGGGCCACAGCACAGGCAATGAGAAGTCAGATTTTCTGATCACCACCCAAAAGATCTGAGTCTGTGCCAAAACTGACAAAGACTTCTCAATCAGCCTGCTTACCCCCTTGAGCAAGGACAGAGCTACTTCTAGTGGTGACCCTTCTCCTGCCCTCACTCCACCATATCAAGATAGATAGCCACCTAACCTGCTGTGGTCACCTTTCCTGCTCCAGCAACCAACCCTGAAATGCAATCGAAAGTCATTCTATATCTACTTCTGTGGAAACCACTTAAAAGAGCCTAAGAGAAGCCTAAAAGATTCTTTTTTACATTACAGAAGAGAGAAATAGAGACTGAAAGTGACAACCTCCTCCATGAGCAGTCACACAAGAAATTCTTCTATATAATTTTTAAAGTTCTCCACCTCCCAATGTCAAATTAATACAATACATATTTTCTCATAATGCAAAGTGTAACTTTTCAAGAGGGATGGGGTCATCCTGTAAAAAGAGCACAGGTGGAGATTTAGATGCCTGAGGTGCTAGCTCCAGCAATGCTACCACCTCCCCTGGACTAATGGCCTAAGGAACTCAAACCTTGCTTTTTTCCATCTGTTATGTGAAATAAAATACCTGCTTCCTGCTATACATTGTACAAATCAAATGAGATAATATATGTAAAAGCTCTTTGAGAAATTAAAAACACACTCTAGAAGTAAAACATTGATTAAAGAAAACCTATTCAATCAAGCAGTGCCTTCTCTATATCTAGTGTACTTATTTAAAAAAAATACACATGGTTATCAATAAGACAAATACATTCTATTTAGCTCATTGCTAAAGCTAAAAATCTTAGCAAGTTGTCCATATTTTCTAAACTCAAATTCCATATGGATCTTCTCTTTCTATTTCCCCACCTAGAACCTGGGTAGAGAATAGACTCGTGTGCTCAGCTTTACTATGGTGCACAATATGATTAAATGAGAATGACTGTAAAACAGCCTGGGCATTCACAAGAAACTTTATATGTGCAATCTCTCTGAAATGTTTCTCATTTCTGTGCTTAAACACCTGATCCAGCCAAACTGGCCAAATGAACGAGAGGAAAGCTCTGATCCTAGGGCCATAACTCTGTAAGTTCATTAACTGTGAATTATTGTTTTGAACCAGCCTTGGCTTCCAAGGCCAGGATCGCACATTCCTAAAATAATGTTCCTGACACCAGCAGAAAATGATCTTCACAATTCTCACCTCGAACTTATGGAAAAATCCTGCCTTATCTGTTACATGCTCTTTGAATAAGTGGCTCTATCTGGCTCTGTGGTTTTGCCTTTAATTATCCCCAACATTTATGGGCTTCTGTTGGTTGCAGCGGAGAATGCACAGCACCAAATTTTGAGCAGGTGAGTAAATGTTCAAAGGGAGGCAGGAAGTGCCACACACCCTGAGCAGACAGCCTTGTTCTTTATAATAGTCTCTAATGTCACTGACTTTTTTCCAGTCCAAGTGTGAACAGGTATTGAGATTCTACTGTGTGCTGGGCACTGTGCTGGGCACTTGACATGCATCATAATTAAATTAATCCTCACAGAGGCCAGGGGTCCTGATTTTTTGTACAAGATCAGTATAAAAAGAGATTTGGTATAAAAAGAGATTTGGTATAAAAAGAGATTCTGAATCATTAGGCCTCTCATACCTGCATTTTAAAATCATCTAATAAGGTGATTCTGAGGCTCCTCAAATTCTGGCAATAATACCATATTAAAAATAGCAGACATTACTTGAGAGTCATTATGTGCTGGACAGTAAGCTGAATGCCTTACATGCTTTTTCCCATTTGAATTTTACAACAACATTATGAGGTAGATATTAATACTATCTACTTTTAAGATAAGGAAACTAAGATATAGAAAAGTGAAAGGACTTGCCAAGGACTTCATGGCTAGTACGTATCAGGAAGAGATTCATGCCCCATTTTCTCTGACTCTGAAATCTGTGATCTTTCTACTTTATCAGCTGTAGCAAAATCTTAATTTAGGAAATTAAATCAAAGTGTTTATGTTAGGGGTGATTTTCTTACGATTTCTCCCCTAGAACGTTAGTGATGGTGCCAGATGACTTATTAGTATTATATTATTATTATTATTATTATTATTATTATTATTATTATTATTATTGTTATTATTATCATCATTAATAATAACTTTTTCTGAGTAAGCCTGATGCCAGGGCTTGGGAACATGAGCGCCTGAGGCAGGAACTACGATGAAAATGGCAGAAAGTAATGGTGTCTATTAGAAAGCTGATGGTGCTGAAGAGAAGGGTACATTTGATTCTCTTCCCCCTGGGCTGTGACTTGGCAGAAAGCCACTTCCCAACACATAATTAAGATAAAACTTAACCTCTGGCCCTCCACCACCTTTATAAATTTCCCTCTGAATCTCAATCTGCCAAAGACCTTTACACAACAATACCTACATATATTTTTAGCTTTCAAGGACTCTTCCCAGGCATCCAGGGACACCCTTCCATACTCCCATGTAATCAATATTATACAGTTAAAAGATAATCGTAATACCTTAGATCCTTAAAGCTCCTTTGAGCCTGAAAGAGTTCAAAGCACTTCCATATTGGTTCTTTCATTCTATCATCACCATATCTCACATCGAAGGAGGACTTAAGGAAGGAAGTTACCATTCCTTAATCCTGTCTTCCGCAAACTTGAAATTGCTGCACCTTTCCCACATGTCACAGGCTCTCAGAGGAGCTAGCCCTTGACTTGTGTTCAAAGGTCTTTCTCAGTGTTTGTTCAGTATTTCTGGTCTCCTGATTTGGCCTTCTTGGTGTTCTATTGTGCTCTCTGCCATCTGCAATGGAAACCCCAGAGGTTGGGTGCACAAGCTGTAACTCCTTCTCTGTGGGCTCAGCACAATGTCCTTCCAACATGTTGTTAAAGAGACACTTCCTGGTGACAGCACTGACAGGTCAGTCTAGTTTTTTTTCAGAAAGTGCTACTGCTGCCAAGTGTTCATCTTACCTTGCACTTTGGGTGTACATCCTCAGCAGTGGACTGAACCCTGCCTATGTTTTAGCTCAGTGCAGTTTGTGATGTCCAGGGAGGGAGGGGGCAATGAAGCATTCCCTGAAAACATGAGGAGGATGCTGCAGCATAGGCAGGAAGGATGCACTCACAGAATAGAACAAGGGACTGGATGCAGCTGGAAAAAAGGGCTAGAAACTACAAGACAGGGTATCAGAACCTGCGTCTATGCTGGGCTCAGAACCAGGCTCCAAATCTCAGTGATGCCAAGTGCAGAGCTGAGCAATAAAATGATAAGATGGGCAATATATCAAGAATAAGAAAGGGGGATCATTCTAGAAGGCAATCTTGGGCCAACACAGAGAGAGAGGAGAGAGTAGGGTTGTCCCTTTAAGGACTACATATGTGACCAGATCTCCTTCCACCCTAGTTGTGAATCCTGGTCTTGTAGGTGACTAAGTAGAGCAGGAAAAGGCAGGTGACAAAGCAAAGCAGCCTGGGATATGGCCAGCACCTGCTGGATCTAGATTGTTTTATCATGTTCACCCTGTTAATTCTATTTTTCTTTGTTGTGGCTAGCTCAGGAACTCAGAGCAAGGTTGAGCCTGCTGCAAGGTGGAGCCTGGAGAAATCTAGCTGAAACTCATCAGCAGAGAGGGAGAAAGCAAATCCTGGCCCATTAACAGTAGGCTCTTCAGAGTCAGAGTCTGTGAGAAGCATCGCTGCAAGAGTTGGCCTTGTAGCTCTCCTCCACCCAAGTGAGATCAGAGTCCAGGCCCTCCCTGGGCTGTGTCTTAAGGAGTCTCCTGCTTGGGCTCTGCCAAGCCATGGCAACACAGAACCAGTGTAGTAGTCAGGAGTCACTGAGACCTTGGGATTGGAGCCAAATAGCAACAACACAACAGAGATTTTAGATATACTTAGAAAATGAACAAACAAGAGGCAAATGAACGAAGAACAAATTATTTCTATAATCAATTCAGCACATGCTTTAGTGTGTGTGCACCGAGTGGCATTAGAATAAAAGAAGCCCAGGAGTTGAATCCACTTGTGTCCCCAGGGCTCTCAGCCACTCAGATCCTAAGGAGAGATTTGATGATCAGGCCTGGCATTCACTAGTGGGTTTGCAATGTAGAACTATGGTCTCTGCACTTGAGTGGTGGTTATTCCTCTAGTCCTTCTGCTCTCTTTTATTGCCCTTCCTGTATCAATAGAATCTGTTTGCATAGCAGGTGGCTCTGGTTTGCTCTGACTGGATCCTGGGACTTCGAGCTGGGCCTCCTGCCTGTCATCCCAGGTGTAGGGCAGGCTCTTCTTCATTCATGCTTTGGAAGGTCACCCTATAACGCAGAGATTGGCTTTGCAAAGTGTTTCCAGTTATAATGGGATTTAGTAAATGCCTCTGTTTGTGCAATAAGAGCTGTGGATTTTGGGGACAGAATGGAACTAGATGTTGCCCATTTACAAGTAGAAAGAGGAGGTGGAGGGCTCAGCTGCCAGGTGCCTCAGCTCATGATTGCCCAAGACAACAATCCCATCTTTCTGGTTTCCTGAAATCAGGGACGAAGAAAAATCAGTCCTAAACAGAAATTGGATGCAGTCATGTAATATGTATAACTTTAGGGTTTTGTTATTTTTCTGTCTTTGGGGTTTTTTTTTGTTTGTTTGGGTTTTTTTTTTTTTTTGGGATTTTGTAAGTGCAAGCACGATACCAACCTTATATGAGGCCTTAAACTTTAGATTGAAGTCTAAAAATGCTGATATTACTCTATTTAAACAATCTTTAAACAGGGAGGGAGATGAGGTGTTTGAGATTTTACAGGGTCATAGCATGACTATCATGAGAGTCTTGGCTAGGGGGCAGGCCAAGACTGAGGGTCACGGGCAGCTACGCTCCCTTCATGTCACTTTGATTCAATTAGGGCTGAGACCACTATGTCCTTCCCACTGGCTGCTGTCCCAGCCTCACCTGCTGGGCTCATCCACCTGGCTTGGGCATGAGGGTGTGGCTTGCTCCTCCTGAACTTCTGCAGTTGGTCCCAGGAACTCGTGTTCACCAACCACCTGGCCTCCCTGCTCAGATGTGTCTACATGAGCCGTAGGTCTATGAAGAACATATGATGAGCTCCTGAAAACATTGCTCAGAAGTTCATATGGCCTGGAGCGCAGGGCCACACAATGTATCAAGTGTTTCCATGGCCAGTCTTCCTGATCCCACCAACAGCCTCGGGGAGCTTACTCTCTTCAAACTGTTTTCAGCCTGAAGGACTGAAATTTCTGAGAGGTTAAGTGACTTCCCCAAACCACACAGTAAGTTGAAGATAGAACCTAACTCAGGACAAAACATGCCAGCTCCCTTCCATGGCAATGGCTTCTGGTTCTTTCCAGAGGATCGGGAGGCACCCTTTGCCAAACAGGCTCTCCTCACAGCCAAGCAGTCAGTGTAGACCCCACCCAGCCATCCTCATAGAACCTTAGTTCCTCCAGCTACGTAGGCCCTCGGGACTTTTAGAAAGGTCTAGTAATAATAAAATAAAAGCAACAATAACCAAATGATAACAGTGATATGGCAGGTAGGGATTGTTATTCAAATTGTAATAAGAAAATTGAGGCTTAAGTTATTAGATAGAAGCTAGTAAATTGACCACAATCTTATAACTAGTAAGAGAGTAAAATTTGAACCGAGGCTGTCTGGCTCCAAGCCCCCTACTTTGGATAATAGGAAAGGACAGCTGGTAAGCAGATCCTTCCATCCATTCCTCATCTGTACCTGGAGAATGACATGGACAGAGGCACTGAGTGGTGCCAGGAGCAGATTTTGCTTTGATCTGGAAAATGCCACCTTAATAGGCTCTGCTTCTTGGGGCTGAAGCTGCAGGGCCACTGAGCCAGGGTAAGAGTGGCAAGCCTGATGAGGCCGGCAGGCCGCACAGGAAGGACAGGAGTATGACGCTGGGGATGAGGGATGAGGAGGAATGCATGGGCAAGGCTCATTTCCAGCATTAGAATTACACAGCTTTTCTCATAAGTGGAAAAGTTTAGACTGCTTCATATAACTGGTGAAGTTTGATCCCTGTGATGGACTTGCAGCCTCCAGGCCAAGTCCTTCTCTCTACAAGTACTGCTGGATACTCAAGCACTGAGCCAAGGAGAAGAAATTCTAGAGAAATGGAAAACATGTCTCCCCTAAACACAACCTCCTTCATGAAGTATTTTCCAATACTGGCTTAATGATTTTGTTCTTCCTTTGACGGCCTATGGTATTTGTTTTTCTATCACGTAAATTGGCATCATTTTATTTGACAGCCCTCATGCTACTCGAAGCAACAGGCCTGAAATGGAGCTTTAGTGTAAAAGTTTTCTAGCTTCATAAATTTGGGCAAGCCTCAGTTTACCTCTTTGATCTTCCATTTCCTTATTTTTGAAGAAGGAATTAAAATCCTAACCTATTAATGGAATGAAATACTATTGTTAAAGTGTTATTATAAAGAGCTAGATAATGGCAAATTGCTTTCACTTTAACTTGTGGATATATCCTGTCTCCCTAGGAAATTTCTAAGTTCCTTGAAAACTGGAACTGTGTTTTATGTTTCTTCATATCTTCCATAGGATCTAGTTATGAAAACATGATTTACTCAGTAAATGCTTGCTGAAGCCTCCTCCTAGAGAAGTTTACATTTTGGTTTTGACAAAAGCATGCTCTCGATATGATGTAATGCCCTAAATGATCAGTCTGTATCTGGGAGAAGAAGGCAGCAGGCAAGCAAACTTAGAAAAAGGGAAATGCAAAACCACAGAGAATTTGTAGATATGCTATCAAGGCAGAGTAAGGAGAGCTCAAATTGGAGTACTGAAGTGTGTTTGTGGACTGTGACGTCAACATTAGGTGTCCTTGAGCAAATGTCCAGTTCACAAACAACTCCAAATTCCCAATTTAGGAGCACTCCTTAGTGAAGCTTTCTTTCTGAGACAGCTTTACCTTGAAGAAGAAAAAAGATTGTGTCTAATACTTTCTTAGAGGATGCAACATGGTGTGTGTGGGTGAGGGGAGGAGGGAGGAAAGGTAGGTGGGATTTAAATCACAAAATTTTGGTTTGAGTCTTAACTCAGCAACTTAAAGCTGGGGTGTCCTGGAACAATTTATTTAAGGTTTTGAGCATTATTGTTCTTCTCAAAAGAAAAAAAAAAAGAAAGAAAAAAAGAACATAATCTGCCTGTCTATTGCAGTTATGTAAAGGCTATCTATAATCAGTGTACTGACATTATGACCTAGCTTCACAAGGAACTTGTGATTAAAGACAATTAATGTGAACATTAAATATCTACTTCTTTTTAACAACAATTTTACTCTGAAGCATCCATTTTAACCCCAACATCAGGACAGGCCCCATTGCATGCTCTTTCTCCATAATATGTTCCACAAGAATTTCTCTGGGCCCTGTTTCACTGGGCTCAAAAGGTTAGAGGTACCTGCTTTGGGCAATTATCCTTAAGTCCTCTACCTACAAGCCCTCAGAAATAGAGGCCTTAGAAAACCAAATATAACGAGAAAGAGGCAAAGAGTAAAGTAAATTTCCTATATGTCCATTGCCTTGTTTCCATCAAATTCTGTCTGATTTCTTTTAGACTCTGGGCCTGTAAACCCTGCCATATTTC
This sequence comes from Pteropus vampyrus, assembly GCF_000151845.1. Classification (NCBI taxonomy): domain Eukaryota; kingdom Metazoa; phylum Chordata; class Mammalia; order Chiroptera; family Pteropodidae; genus Pteropus; species Pteropus vampyrus. The sequence goes on along the minus strand of NW_011889069.1, from coordinate 1,498,151 downwards.
CAAGACTTATCTCAGCTCTCCAGCAGAGTTAGTAATTCATCCTGAAAACTAGGTCTGGAGCACCCCCTCAGCCAGCCTACCATGCAGCTGGCACCACGGGTGAGCCCTCTCTCCCTATGGTCCTCTCTCCTCTTCCTCATCAGAGCAACTTGGCAGGATTTATAGGGCTGTCCCAGCGACACGCCATCTCAGTAATTGCAGAATGGCAGTTGTAAAAAATCCCATTTGCCAGGGTATTAGAATCCCATTAGTACTCCCGCTGGAGAAATAACCCCAACCCTTCAGAAGGAATTAAAGATATTCGGGCACCAGCATTTGGACTGTTATAGGTCCTTCCCCCATTTGGATGATCACACCAACTGACATAAAGCCTCAGGCACCAGATGTCCTTGGTCCATAAATCCCTTGAGAAAGTTCTAGGATGATGTATGAAAGGGCCTCTAGTCTTACAAAAAAATCTCCAGAGTAATCACAAGGAGCAATTGACACAGGGCCTTCTGATTTGTCTGTACTTGAGAATGAGTCTTTTTATGGAAAGCCAGGTTTGGATTTCAGAATCCAGCCATTCTCTAGCAACCTCTCATATCTCTTTTTCTCTCCGCCATGCCAACGCTATTGCCCAAGTGGTAATTGATATTAAACAGAAACACTTCTTAAACAGACAAACTTCTAAAGCATATGGATTGTTAAAAAAGAATCACCTACAAAACAAAATAGCAGTAACAGAAGTACATAGTTATAATATCTGGTCTAATCATCTTACTTTATCACTGAAGAATCAGAGGCTCAGAGAGGTGAAGTACCACGCCCAAGATCACCAGCTAATTAAATCGAAGTCTCTGCACTCCCAGTCTAGTATTTCTGCTAACATACTTCTTTCCAGTGAAGGAAAAATAGGCCCCAGCTTCTTCAATCTCTGATCTCTGGGCATTTCAGATCATGGGCTTTGAATGCACTGGATGGCCGTCCATCTGCTGCCTGTGTATCTGTAAGTGAGTGAGTGAGTGAATGAGAGTGTGTGTGTGTGTGTGTGTGTGTGTGTGTGTGTGTTTGTGTTACAGTCTCACAGTGTGGAGGCCATGGTGGTAAGCACTGAAGTCAGGGAAGTCAGTCTTAGGATCCAAGATTGCCCTATGCTGGGTGACCTTGGACAACTTATTCATCCAGTTTAGATTTCAGTCTGTTCATCTGAAATCTGTAATCTGTATCCTGTAAAATGAGGATAAATAATGGTGATATGTCATTTTCAGCATCTTGGAGATCTTGTTATAAGATTAATTCTGATTCAAAAATTTGGGGGGGGCGGGGAGAGCCTGAAATTCTTCATTTTTAAAAATTCCCAGGTATCAGGGACCTTACTTTGATGATCAAGGTCATTGAGTTTTGTAAAAATTAAACACGATGAAGTGTTTAAAGTCCTTAACACAGTGAGAATAATTCTTAAATAAATGGTAGTTGTTTCATTGTTGAGATTTAGAACATACACCATAGATTCAAGAACATTTTTTAAGACCTACCATATGATATAAACTAAGCTAGACATCCAGTGACATCTTGTAACATGAACCTTAAACTACTTCTGAAAGGTCATATTATCCCTATTTCTTAGATGTGGAGAATGAGGCCCAGAAGAATAAGTGACTTCCCCATAGTCAAGTAGGAAGTAAGTTTAATAATTCTAAGATTAGGTGTCATTCCATCCACCTGCTTTTATGTTAACATCCTCTGCCTGTTGCCTGGCTGGGATGATATTGCTGAAGACAGATTGGGTTAATTTTCATACGTATATGTTGATTCTGAGATGTGAGTGCCAACTGCCAAGAGAAGAGAGGAGGCTGGAGTCAGGCTGGAGTGGGTGCAGGCACATGTGCAGGCAGAGGAAGTGGAAGGGGGTGGGCAGGCTGACAGGACACACAATGGCAGGGAATCTACAGATCAATAAATAGATATCCAGGGAGGCTGACAGCTGACAGACGTACACCAATACCCAGATGGCCATGGAGTCCACAGACCAGAGAGAGTTTGGAAAAGCTGTAAACTAGGTAGAGGTAGAGGCAGACAAAGAAGTGGCACACATGATTTTGACAATGCCATCTGTGAGTGAGATAACCCCAGTGCTGTGTGAAATGGACTCCAAATTTTATTTGGAGCTGGGAATGGGCAGTGTGGCGGTGCTGTTATTTTAAATCTCTTTCAATTCTCTGCCAAGAAACTTGATCTGAGAAAGCCATTCCTGCCAAGCTCCAAGGGGTTAACCAGGGCTTAGCTGAGGAGGCTACATTTCCACCTGATTTGACAGCACCCCTCTGTCAGGAGAAAAGAGGCATCAATATTCACCACTGGGAACCTGAGCCCAGTGGATCCACATTCTGAACTCAGAAATAGACACAGGCTGCCAAAGGCAGGGTGGAGCTGTGCAGAACAGAAAGGAAAGGAGTGCACGAGGCAGCTGGTGGGGCTGGGCAGGAGGCAGGCCCGGTGTGGAGGGACAAGCCAGAGTCGACAGTGGGTGGAATCAGAAGCAGGGAGCCTGGAGGGAGCCACTTGGCGAGATGGGCCGGTTTGAGTGGTCCACAGGAGCAGGGGTCAAAGTGAGCCAAGTAGTGTCTGTAGTGGAATCCAATTTCCTTTGAAGGCCATGGCCCAGGCCTTCTTGCTCAGACCTGCCTCCTCTGGGAGCACTAACAGTCCTTTTATGGTTGGTTTAGAGCTTGTTGATGGCATCAAAGTTAACCCTCACTCCAGTTAACTTTACCTCTAACAGAACAGCTTAGTGGGTTAGAGAAAAATGCATAACCATGCCACCTAGCCTAAATTTAAATTTATGACTTCAAATATCAAGTGGGCCTGAAATTGCCCAGTGATTCTAGGACATTTATCCAGTAAATTTGCTTTCCCTTCTTTTTTCTCCTTGGGCCCCCAATCTCTTCCTTCTCTTCTCCCAGTTGAAGAGATTACTTCTTTTATCTCTCAGGAGCTGGAAACAATCAGAAGAAACTATAACACTTAATGTTTCCTCCCTAAATCTACCCCCGCATGTATCCATTCTACCTTCTCTCCTTCTTCTGCTGAGTGAGCCATTCCTGCTCCTACCTCAAATCGACCCCTTGTCTGTGCTCAAGATGCCATATGTATCCCTTTTGCTTTCCCTACTCAGTACTCTGTTCCTGTGCTTATTCATCTCTTTGTTTCTTCACCACCAGCTTCCTCTTTTACTGGATAATTCCCTTCAGCATTCAAACTGGGCAGTCTAACGTTCTTGATTGTTTCCCAGTGAAAACAAAGAGACAAACAGCATCAACCAAACAAAGACCTCCCCAAACTGCTGAGAAAGTTCTCTGTTTTCTCCCTCTCCACTTCCCCGTCTCTCATTTCCCCTTGAACAGAATTCAGTAAGCCATGGAAACGTAACTTGTCATGAATACCAATGACTTCTATCCTGTCAAAGCCACTGGCCAGTTCTCAGTCTCCATCTTACTCTATCCCTGCTCATACAACAAATTCATTCAATGAGTATTTTGTTAAGCACCTATAAAGTGTTAGGCCTTGACCTGGGTGCCAGGGATACATCTCTAGACAAAAGAGGGGAAAGCCCCTGTTCTCTGAAGCTGTATTCTAGTGGGAAGACTGACACTAACCTAAACAAATAAATGCATGCCTAAAGTGTGCAAAGGGGATGAGTGACACAGAGGAAAATAAAGCAGGGAAAAGGGGGAGCAAAGGGCTGCTGGGACTAGTTAGAGGTTTGAAGCAGCATCTGGCTCAGCCTTCCACTCACTCTTGTTGCCATCCCATTCCTCCCTTGCTGCCCCAGAACAGCATACTCTCTGGATCTCCTCCCCTCAGTTCATTTGCTGGCTTCTCCTCTTCTCCCTGATCCCAGAGGAAGTGGGATCTGCTCTTGCCTCTGTCTATGCACTCCTTTTGTGTGCTCTCATCTAGGCCTGGGCTCTAAAGCCATGGAAATGCTGATGTCTCCATTCTCCACTGCCTCCCACCCCACCCTTTGCCCTCTGAACTCCACACTCATAGATCCTACACTCTTGTAACATCTCCCCCTGGAAGTCTAATAGGTTTTTTAAATTTAAGGTGTTCACAAAGGAACCTGTGATTTCAGACTGACCCATTGAACACACAGGCACGTGTGCACACTTGCACATCTGTTCCTCTTCCCATCTTCCTCATTTAAATAAATGATGTCACCATCCAACCAGTGGCTCAGACAGACACCCTGGTAATCATCCTTGATTCTGATTGTCTTACCCTCTGCCCTACATTTAATTCCGCAGCCAATGCCATCATACTGGGCCTCTAAAACAGTCTGAATCTAGCCATTTTGCATCACTTCCACTTTAACATTATCTTTTACCTGGACTGGTGAAAACTTGATAATTGGGCCTCCTAATTTCACTCTCCAAAAAGCAGCCAGAATGACCTTATTAAAATATGCACCAGATCTTAGCTTCCTTCTCTTGAAACACCCGGGGGGTCTCACCATTCTGTCACATGGAACAGAATCCAAATCCTTACCTGGCCTGCGATGTCCTCTTGTCAGGGCCCCACCTCCTCTCTGCACTTCATCTCCTGCCCTGTTCTCCCTCACCCCCCAGGTCCCAGCACAAGAGCGGCTCCCAAGTATGACATGTCCTCAACCCTGTCCCTCTGCCTGGAACATTCTTCTTCTGGTTATTTACACAGCCAGCTTCTTTTTGTTGCTCAAAAGTTACCTCCTCAGAGAGACTTTCTTTGACCACTCTATCAGCGGTTGCCACCTCCCCACCAAGTCACTCCATAAGCCTGTCCCTCCTTCATATTCTTCTCAGCACTCACTGTTCTCCCCGACAAATGTCTTTGCTTCTTGTCTCTCTCTACTTGTGCCTAGTCTGTTACTCTCACCAGGATGTACATTCCATGAGGGTAGGTGCTGCCTGTGTGGTTGAATAGCCAGGGAGACCTGGAAGTCAGAGTGTCTGAATTTGGTTTCCAGCTGCACCACTTACTAGCTGTGGGGTCTTAGGCAAGTTACTTCACTTCTCTGTGCCTCGGGCACCTAATTTGTAAAATTAGTATGATAATAATAATGCTTACCTCATAGGACATTGTGAGAGTTAATGGAGACAATAAACAGATAAATATAGAACATGTGGAACACAGCTTCCTGGGGAATATTTACTCACTAAATATTCATAGAATACATACATCTTACATCCTAATGATTCCCTCAGGGATAAAGATCTAAAAAAAAAAGGCAAACAGTCATTTCTGCTCCTGTTGTCTAAGTCAGCAAAATGTATAATCTGGCCAAAGAAAGAAAAAGTGTGGAGTTCTCTCTCACTGTGAGTGTTCATAGTTTATAGTTTGGAAGGATTTATTCTCTCTTCAGTAGCCAGTGCAGTCACTAGGGGCAGAACTCCTGCAGGCATGTTAAGTTTGGAACCCATGGCAATCACTGGTGTGCTGGAAATGAGACCCAGGATGGCACTCCTGCAGAGTAGAGCAGGGCTGGGAATACAACACAGAATTTGCAGTCTTTCCAATGAACTTCACAGTGCCCAGTACTTCCAGTGACACACTATGCTTTTCCTCTCCTGTGACTGATGCCAGAACACATCACTCAGGGATTTCGTTTGCATTGATGTAGCTTCTCAAAGAGGGCAAATGATTCACAAAATAATAAAAGGTAAACAAATTAGTAGAAATATGTATTCAGCTGACATACAGGTATACATCAAAAGCACAGGATACTCTCAGAGCATATTAATATGTATGGAGAGAAACCTAATCTGGTTTAGGGGCTCTGGAGATTTTTTTCTCCTGATGCAGAATAACAGTACATTTTTAAAAGTTAGAAAAAGCCAGTATGGTTGGAAGGTTATGAGTTGAGACTGGAAGGCACAGAGGACAAGTTAGAGATATAAATTTTTCTTTTCCCCAAGTCCAATTCAGAGTTTCAAACAAGTAAATGATATGATCCAGCTTATGTATGTAAAGGATATTCTGGCACAATATGGAGAATGAATTGGAAAGAAGCAAAAGTGAAGTGTGGGGAGACTTTCATAAGCCGTTGAAACGGTCCTGGTGGGTGATTAGAGTGGCTTGGAGCAGGATGGTGACAGTGGAGATCAAATGCGTGTAAGCAACGTACTTGACCTGTTTCAACACGATCTTAGCTCTATGAAATAGTTAATAGTTACCATTTAATAGTTACTTTTAAACCCATTTTAAAGACAAGGAAGCTGAGGCTCAGAGTAGGTGAGTACTTATGTTACTAAGGTGTTAATCGACAAGATTATATTTAAACTCACACCTAGAGACCCTAAGAATGTTTTTTCTACCACATCACTCGCTTCAAAAAGAATGCATAGAACCATCGAGTCAATGCCCCCTGACATTCACCTATGGGATTATGGACCCCAGCTTAGTGGACATAATGTTTTCCAGGGCTACATGAGCTGTAATAATCAATTTGCTTTATTTTTTAGCTTCATTGGACTCCGGAGTGGACTCCAAGTGCTGGAATGGAATGTCCCGGGGACCACTTGGCCAAGTGATGGTACTCCCAGGACTCCAGTGCCAGGACCGGCCTCCTGCCACTGCAGAATACACAGTTCACGTCCCCTGCCTGGAGCTGACACTAGCAAGACAATGCCAGTTAGAAGTGCCTGTGGCAGGAGCTGGCATCCTCCTGCTTACCAGCAGGTGCCTCCAAAAGAGGGCAAGAGAGAAGAAAGGAGATCAAAGGAGAAGCTGAGCAAATGGTCACCCGCTCCTGGCAGCTTGGCCCTGGCTTCCCAGCCTGCCCTCTCCAACAGAGCTTCCTTTCAGGCCCCAGCTCAGCCACTCCAGAACGAGAAGGAGCTGTTCATGTATATGCAGATGCCAAGATGGGAAGGAAGGCCGGAGGAATTAGCACTTGCAATGCAAGGAGACCACAGGGAAAGAGCAGAAGTAATGAGCAATAGCTTGCTATGTTTTTTCCCAGAGGAAAAGGAGGCAAAAGGTCCAGGCCCCAGGGCAGAGGTCAGAGCCAACTGCACGACTCAGAAAAAACATAATAATCATAACGAAAATTAACAACAAAATCAATAAAATAACTATACAAAATATTTAATATTATTTCGGTATCTGTTAGAAAGCATTTGATAAATATCAGCTACACGACAAGCATGTATACACCAATGTTCCCAAGCACTCCACAAGGCAGGTAGTAGTATTATCTCTATTTGATGGTATGTGGATGGTGTGGCTCAGTTCTGTTTGAAGTCACATTTCGCAATATGCAGCTGAGTCAAGATTTGACCTTAGGTCTGTCTGACTGCAGAGCCCTTACTCCTAACATCTAGTCAAAGCTGCCTCTGTCCACAGAAAGTTTTTTAAGTGGTTGTACCATCCGCAGCATCAAATATGATGTGGGCTCAGGAAGGATCTCCTGGCATAAGTAATCTATAGCACAAACTGGAGGTAGGAGATGGGAGACAGAGGCCCAATTTGCCGGGGTTGGTGTGGAAAGGAGATGGAAATGGGTGGCTCTCCTCTCTGACCAGAGTATCACATAAAGCCACGTTTCCATTCTAAAACCTGAGTAACCTTGCTGCGAAGCAAAGCCCAGTCTCTGAGTTATCACTCACCTGTTGGAAAGAATTTAGTAACAGCTAATCCCATCTTTGTTCAGGAGGGAGAGAGAGAGAAAGGCATGAGGTATGATGCCTGCCCAGGTTCTATGAGTGGTTATGCTGCTTGAGTAGGCCTCGCAGAGATGCCTGGTGCCTGTTCTGAGTTGCTGTCATTATTCCTATTATCTGTGTTAATGATGTTCACATCACCTGGTTTCACTTACAGAGTTGGGGAGGTAAAGATGCCATTCTGTCAGGCAGGAAAGCCAGCATGCCTGCAGCCACACACCAATTTGGGATTTGCATCAGGACTAATAGTTTTATTGAATGGATTATTGAACTGGAACAAGCTAAATGTTCTCAAATAAACTGATGAAGGTGCCAGGTCAAGATGCCTCACCTGGTGAAAAGAGCTCTGATGATCTTCCCCAGGTGGCATGCAGCTCCCAGAAGCTTCTTGGAACTCCTCCAGATGAATGACTCAGGGCATAGGGTGTGTCAGCAGCCCTTGCCGTTGGCTTTGCCAGCTCCTGTTCTGGCAAAGCAGGGTCTATTCCCCTGCTTTGTCTGCAGGCAGTGACATAGCCTGTTGTTTTGCGGTAGGCCCTTTCGCGCTGAACACAATTGCCAGAGAGCAAGAGGCAGTTTGAGGACATGGCAGGAATATAGCTGCAGAGTCACCAGGAAGCCTCCTATTTCTCAAACAGAGGCTGAACCCCAGCTAACTGTGAGCAGGACCTTAAAATCATCATTCTTTGGGGTGAGAGAAAGCCATTTCTAAGGTTATTCTCAGACATGAACTCTAAATCCCCAAACAGAAAAGGACCCTAGGATGTCCCCTACTCCTTAGCCTTATGGTGTGGACTACACCCAGAAAACCCAAGCATTGAGATAGGGAAACAGAGATCTGTTTCATTCTGCACATTTGGTCAAAGGCCACTCACTTACCACTACAAAAGTCAACTTGTCGTGAGTTCTAAGGAGTTCAATTTTGAATTCAGCCAAATATCTCATATTTGCCTCTCACTGAAGTTGGAAGATCATTCAGATTTCTTGCAACAACTTTTCCAATTCTTATTATCCATTTTGGTAAGCTGACACCTCTCCTACCCTCCAGCATTCTCTTTGGCTAGCAAAACTATCCCATCAGTGAAGCGCAATGCATTATTTTGTTCATGGGCTGCTGAGGCATTCTTTGATGTTCAGGCAGTCTGGGAGCAAGAATATGAAGCAAACTTGAACCTGAGGTCGTTGTTGAGCTGAGAAGAGGGCTACTCCTGAGGCAAGAACAGTGCTCTGGGCTGGACTGTTTGCCACAGGCTCTGCGGGCTGCCTCTGCCTAGCCTCATTTCCATGCCAGCTTCTTCTGGCCGCTTGCCCAGGCTCTTGCACATGATCTCAGCACCCTGGAGAAGGGAAGGAGGGAAAACTATGCTGGGTGGGAGGAAGTTCAAAGGAAATATCGTGGGAGAGGAAAATTTGCAGGGCAGAAAGCTGGAACCAGGAGCTCTACAGACAGCAGCCTAGGCAGTAAAGGAGCAGACCCAGGCCGCTCACTTACCACTACAAGCACCTCCTCCCAATCAGCGTGATTGCAATCAGCCTGAGAGCTGGTGTGCATTCAACAGAGCAAGCAAAGGCATGCAATCTGAAAATGCGTGTCAAAATCACAAACAACACAAACAATGGGGGAAGGGGGACTTGGGAAGGAAAGACCACCCACCACCCACAGACTTCTTGCAGTGCTGGGCTGTACTGTCTTGTCCCCTGTTGGTCAGCCTGGGAACAAAGGGCTACATATGGAGGGACAAAGACCTAGAAAAACCTGTGCATAGAGCACTGGGGCCGGCCTCAAAGTCAGCCCATGTCAGCCCTCAATCAGTCTCTTTTACTACTAATTTTCCCTCATGTTTTTTAATTTAATTCACTGCTTCCTTCAAATACCAGTCAATGAACCATCCAAATTTCCTCCAAATACCCTTGAAAATGTTGAATTATGCAATTAAGGATGGCGTAATACAATAATATGAGGAGAAATGTTGTCATACATATTTTAATGAACACACAGGCTTGTGAGGGAAAGAAGAAGAGATTTCCCAGAGCTGCCTTCACCCACCTCTGGCGACAGCTCCATCTTTTTGGTTATTAAAATCCTGCCATCCACACAAACCCCCAAATGCGCATTCACTGTGGACACTGTAGGGGATAGCTGCAAATACTCAGGTCAGATTTGGGTTTGCAGTTATTCAGAAAGCAGTAAATCAGTAGTGAATCATCCCTCACTCGTATTTATGAATCATTCATTCATTCGTTCATTCAAAAATATGTTCCAGGCTCTGCTACCTTGAGTCTTTGTAGAGCAGTTAAAGTACAGCACCTGTTTGTCCCAGTTTTAGTACTTGACAATCAAAGACTCAGAAAACCCCTTGGTCCCAGACAACCAGGACAACCAGTTCTCTAATGTGAAGCTGTATTTGCTTGGCTGACTGCAGCATGTTCATTAGGCATCAGTTAGTTCCTCCTCTGGAAAGCTTTCTGTGACAATGCCAAAATAGATTTCATTATTTCACAGTACCGTCAGTCACCTATCATACTATCTTCTGTATCACCATGCTTTCCTTCCACACATCCTCTCCCCCATCACACCTCACCATGGTTCCTTGAGGCCAATATTTTGTCTTAGTTATAATTATTTTCCTAACACCCCATAGTGCTTGGACACATTGTAGGCACTCAAATATTTATTGGATGACAAATAACAATGATGAAAATAGTAATAATAATGACAGTAATAATTTATTCAGATTTGCTACGTACGCGACACATGAAAGCATAAATTTAAGTGACATATGAATTTTGATAGGTAGTGCTGGGGAGAAGCATATTCTAGAAAAGGAGAACTGTGTACGTGTTGAGTATAGTACTTGATAAAAACTAGGTAAATAATACTTGTTGAAAGACAGACACTTAAGAGTATAAGAATAAAAGGTAATTGAGGAGAAATGATTATAAGTTGCTAAGAAAATAAAATTGAAATAAGAGGCTACAGAGAAAAAAATTAGGATGGATATGTAGGTTAAGCTCACTTGTAGCTGCCATGAATATGCATATTAGTTGCTCAGCCTTGACTGAGTAGAAAATAGCATCTCCATACTGGTTTCTGGGCAAAAGAATGGGGAAGAACAGTGTAGGAAAAAGATTCTGGGGTTTATATTTTTTAAACCTGAGTTTAACTCTGGCTTACCACTTGGAAAAGTCTCTTAAGGTTTCTGTGTCTTACTGACTCATCTGTGAAATGGAAACACTGATATCTAACTTGCAGAGTAGCTTTGGATCAGAGGCAATATATGTGAGCTACGCAACACAGCAAGCAGTCAGCAGTGGTGGCCATCACCAGCATCACATATTAATATCACCATTGAGGAGCTTGAGAAAAATTAGACAAATGAATTTTAGGGGGAAGAGAATTCTCCTGTTTATAAATGGCCACCAAAGAAGCTACAATCTGGGCCACCTTCTAGGTTAACTGTAAACAGAAAACATTTAGTGGGCTGGGCTCTTTTACCCAGGGTCCCTTGGGCCATTTTAAATGTTATGGTTTTTATATTATAACTTTTTATTTATAGTTCTGTGATCCTGAGACTCATGAGACACAATACAAATTTTATGTTAAGTCATTTATCTATTCTTTCAGAAATACTTTTCAGTTGTTGCTTTTTTGTTGTTTCTTTTCTCTTTTCCATATATGCTTGTTACTCCCAGTCTAGATAACAGTTTGCAGCTAAAGAACACACTTTTATTTCTTCAGTTTATTTCCCCAGTGTCCAGTACAGATCTCTGTGTATATTCAGTGCTCACTCCCTGCAAAATAATGTTCACATCATGGTACTCCAAGCCCTCACCATGTGGTCCCAATTTTTTTCAACTTGTATCCATCCATCCTATGTTCCATCCACTTAAACTTTCCTGAGCCCAACAAGCACTTCCAAGTTCTGGGGTATTAGTTATGTCTTCCTTTCCCCTAGCAGCTGAAGGGCAAAGTTGTGATGGGGATCCAGCATGAAGACTGGAAACGCTGCCACTTGAGAAGGAGCGATTGCTGCTTGTGAATTTGGAGTCAAAAAGCCAGGACTCAGAAGCAGTCTGCACTTAGTCTCTTTGACTTATAAATTTCTCTTTGGTAATATTGGGATAATAATAATACCCTTTTATAAAGTTTTGGACGTTATTGCATTATCGTTATACATAAAGATGTTTTAGAAACTGAAAAGTACTATAGCTGAGATGTATTAATCCACAGTGTAATATAATGAAAAGCATACAAGAGTTGGCTTTCAGTTTCAATAGCACCTCTTACTAGCTGGGTGATCATGAATAAGTCACTTTGCAACTGTAGATTTCAATTAATCATCCATAAAATGAGAGCAGCAGCAATTGTCCTGCCAACTTTTCAGGGCTATTAGGATTGCTGGTGAGATGCTCTCTGTAAAATTGCTTGACAAACCACATGTTGCTCTACCAATTCAGTGCAGTGTTGCGAGTGGTTAAAGAAGCAGTCCCATCTCCAGCACACACAGCCTGCATGCCCCAGGGCAGGTCACTGCCCACTCTGTGACTGCTTTTCCTGGTTATAAAATGGACGGGACAGTGGAAACTATCTTACAGGGTTTTCAGGAGGGTCAAATGGGTTAATACATACAAAATGCTTGAAACAATGTTTGAAACAATAATTAAATAAGCGAGCTAAGTTATTGTTGCTGTTATTATCAGCAGTATTTTTTTGTTTTGTTTATTCATTCATTCATCCATTCATTCATTCATTCACTTAGTTTTTAGGCAAGGCAACCCTTGGTCGGCCTCACAGATTGCAAAGACCTTGTCAGCTTACAATCCCTTATTTTTATTTTAATTTTTTTTACACCTATAGCACCTGGTCTTCCTAGGTAGTCTCCCATCTAAGTACTAACCAGGCCTGAACTTGCTTAGCTTCTGAGATCAGATGGGATCGGGCTTTGTTCAGGGTGGCATGGCCATAGATCAGCAATACTGTTATTCTTGTGCTTCCAGATCTTGATCAGGCCAGAGGGTGCCTCGTGGCTGGAAGGTACTGTTCCCATTTCTGTTTTGGCAGCCACCAAGTAAGGCGACTTTCTTCTTTGCTTTTTTCACTCTTCATCTTGTCTTATCTTGATTCTCTATCTATCCAGAAATATAACCCAGATAAATCATTTTATATTGAGCATGATTCCTCCATGCTGAGAGATAGCACTGACTCCACAATTCTATTAGTTAATAATCTGTCATTGCTTTTGAGGGAGAAATCTCTGGTCTAAGTACAGACATGGCCCAGATTCAGTGGGGCTTGAATCTCACACATTTTTGAGGTTCTCTTTAAGTAAAAGAACATGATATTGAAAATATAAAAATAAGTATGGATGTATTTATTCTAAATGAGAAATCATAAGTTATAAATTTTTAAAAGCTAAAAAAAATCCATAAGATCAGAAACTCTAGAAAAATAACATATTGATATTAACTATTTCCCCAATATATTTCAGTAATATTTTCTACATTCTTAGCTATATAAATTTTTTATCACTTCACATTATTTTATAATATTTTCTGTAGAAAAAAATAGAGAACCGGGCAAAATAGTGTAGATAATAGAAGCTTCGCTCATCTCTTCTTGTGACCACATCGAAGTTGAGATGGAAACATGGAGTAAACAGCAAGCAGATTCACCTGGGGGTCTATATGAACAAAAGCACTACAACTAGGTAGAGAAATAAGAAATCACCCTGCAATAGTTGGAGGTAGGAAGCGGCAAAAACATGAGGCTGCCCAATCCCTGACAGCTGAGTGGGATAGAGGCTATGGCAGCTGTAGCTGGCAGCTGCAGAAGCCTCTGAAAGGGGCTTGGTCCTCAACTGGACCTTCACAGTGATGGACCTGCTAGCTCTGAGCACCAGTGTCAGGTCAGCAGGGGTCACCAGGGACTTACAGGGGGACACTGAGTTGTTGGAGTGAGGGCTGGAGGTGAAGCTTTCTCCCTGGTAGAAGTGCTGGTGGCATCCATTGCTCCTCTGTTGAGCCCTCCCCTGTCTCAGTGCACGGACACAGCGCCATAGCCGAGATGTCATCAAACTGGATAACAGAGGTTGTTCTGCCCAGAGGATTCTTTGAAACTCTGCCTCCCCAACTTGTTTCCCCACCCAAGCTACATCCAGTTGTGTCCTCAGTAAGTCCTTTCACTTACTGAGCAGTGCCAAGACTCATACTGGTGGCAGCTGACCTTGATTTCTAGTGTGGCTTCTTGAGGCAACTACAAGCACAGGATCTGTTAATTGCTTGCTAAATCTTAACAATTTTCCCCAGAGGGGCACAGGCTGGGGCTAAACTTGGCCTGCAGCTGAAGCCTCTCAGGACTGTGCTGCTGGACATCTACTACACAAAACCACGCTAATAAGACCTGGAGACTTTAGGAGCTTTGATTAGTACATAGAAACAGACAGATGGCTAATAGACATATGAAAAGATGCTCAAAGGCTGAAAAGATGCTGTAAAGGCAGCCAAAATGGGAAAACAAAGACGCAGAAATGATATGAAAGAATAGAACATAAATCAAAGAAAAATGGAATCAAACAATCTCATAGATACAAAGTTCAAAACACTGGTCATAAAGATGCTCAATGAAATTAAGAGAGTGTAGATGAACTCAGTGAGAACTTTAACAAAGAGATTTAAAAAAAAATGTTATATGGAACCATAAAAGACCCCAAATAGCCACAGCACTCTTGAGAAAGAAGAACAAAGTTGGAGGTATCACACTACCGGATTTCGAATTATACTATAAGATTACGATAATCAAAATAGCATGGTGCTGGCATGAAAAACAGATACATTGATCAATGGAACAGAATAGAGAGCCCAGTAATAAATCCATACCTATATGCTCACTTAATATATGATAAATGAGGCAAGAATATACAATGGGGTAAAGACAGTCTCTTCAATAAATGGTGTTGGGAAAATTGGAAGGATATGCGCAAAAAAAGAATCTGGACCACCTTCTTACACCATATACAAGAATAGATTCAAAATGGGTTAAAGTCTTAAATGTAATACCTGAAACCATAAAACTTTTAGAAGAAAACATAGGCAGTAAACACTCTGATATTGCTAACGGTAATTTCTTTTTGGATGTTTCTCCCTAGGCAAGGGAATCAAAAGAAAAAATCAACAAATGGGACTACATTAAACTAAAAAGTTTTTGTACAGCAAAGGAAATCATTAACAAAACAAAAAGACAACTGATGGATTGGGAAAAGATATTTGCTAATGATACATCTGATAAGAGGTTAACATCCAAAAATATATAAAGAACTCATACAACCCAACAACAAAAAACAATCCAATTAAAAAATGGGCAGAAGACCTGAATAGATACTTCTCCAAAGAGGAAATACAGATGGCTAATAGACATATGAAAAGATGCTCAAGGTCATTAATTATCAGAGAAATGCAAATTAAAACCACAATAACATATCACCTCACACCTATCTAGCGATCATCAATAAATCAAAGAACAACAAGTGTTGGCGAGGATATGGAGAAAAGGGAACCTTCATTTCTTCTTGGTGGGATCGCAAATTGGTACAGCCACTGTGGAAAACAGTCTGGAGGTTTCTCAAAAAATTAAAAATGGATATACCTTTTGATCCAGCAATTGCACTTCTGGGTATTCATCCAAAGAAAACCAAAACAATAATTCATAAAGATCTATGTACTCCTATGTTCATGGCAGCATAATTTACAATTTACAATAGCCAAGATATGGAATATTGGATAAATATGATTGGATAAAGAAATTATGGTTCATAGATACACTGAAATATCACTCAGCCATTAAAAAAGTGAAATACTACCATTTCCGATGACATGGATAGACCTAGAGGTTATTATGATGAGTGAAAAAAGTCAGACAGAGAAAGATAAATACCATATGATTTCACTTATATGTGGGATCTAAGGAACGAAAAGAACAAACTAATCAAAAACAGACTTACAAATATTGCAGATAATTTGGACAGACAGAGGGAAGAAGGTTTTGGGAGGTTGGGAGAATGGGGTGAAGGGTTAAAGGAGTACAAATTTGTTGTTGATAGATGGTCATAGAGATGGGGAGCATGGCATAGGGAATGACATTAGCATTAATATATCGGCTAGATGGAAAACCAGAGGAGAGAAGGAGCAATTAGGGAGTTTGTTTTATAAACTATATAAATGTCTAACCAACATACTGTATACTTGGAGCTAACTTTAAATAAATAAATAAATAAATAAATAAATAAATAAATAAATAA
>NW_011889069.1:1451325-1482125 GCF_000151845.1 Pteropus vampyrus | reverse complement strand
ATCGGCTAGATGGAAAACCAGAGGAGAGAAGGAGCAATTAGGGAGTTTGTTTTATAAACTATATAAATGTCTAACCAACATACTGTATACTTGGAATAAACTATAGATAGATAGATAGATAGATAAATAGATAAATAAATCAATAAACGAATGAATGAATGAATAAATAAATGGAAATTATGAAAGAGAACCAGTTAGAAATGAAAAATACATTATCTGAGACAAAGAGTATATTAGGGGGAATCAACAGAGTAGAGGAAGAAGATGATTGAAACACTAATACAGAAGATGAGAAAGCCAAGGACACCTAACCAGAATGGCAAGAAAAAGTAACTAAGAATATAATAATGATTTAAGGAGCCTATGGGGAAATATTAAGGGAAACAACATTTGTGTCATAAGGATACCTGAAGAAGAGGAACAAGAAGTTAAATATATATATTTCTTTATGAAGAAATAATGATAGAAAATTTCCCTAACTTGGTACAGGAAATAGACATACAACCCCAGGAAGCTCAGAGAGTACCCAAAAAAGTGAACCCAAAAGAGGATCACACCAAGACACATCATAATTGAAATGCTAAAGGTTAAATACAAAGAGGGAATCCTAAAAGCAGCAAGAGAAAAGCATTTAGTTACCTACAAGGGAACTCCTATAAGACAGGCAGTCAATTTCTCAAAAGAAACTTTGCAGGACAGAAGATCTTGGTACAAAGAAACTTTGCAGGACAGAAGATCTTGAAAACCTAGGATCTACAACCAAGAATACTTTATCCAACAAAGCTATCATTTAAAGTTGAAGGACAGATAAAGAGCATCGCAGACAAAAATAAGCCAAAGGAATTCATGAACACCAAGCCAATATTACAGGAAATGTTGGAGGAACTGTTTTAAGAAGAAAAAACATGTATCAAAATCATGAATAAAGAATAGTATAACTATATACTTATAAACAAGTACCTCAAATGGAAAAGAGTTAAATGCTCCAACCAAAAGATAGGAAAGCTGAATGGATAAGAAAATAAAACCCCTACATATGCTGCCTACAAGAGACTCCCTTCGGATTAAAAGATACACACAGACTGAAAGGAATGGGGTGAAAAAGATATTACCTTGATGGATCTAGAGGGTATTGCACTGAATGAAGTCAGACAGGGAAATACAAATATCTCATGATTTCACGTACATGTGGAATCTAAAGAACAAAATAAACAAAAAAAAATGAAAATAGACTCAGAGATACAGAGAATATTTTGAGGACTACTAGATGGGAGGGGAGGTTGAGGAGACAGTGGAAAAGAGCAAATGGATTTGAAAGTACAAATGAATAGATACGAAATAGTCATGGAGATATAAAGTGTAGCATAAGGGAAATAGTCAACAATGTTGTAAAAAATATGTAAGGGGGGAAAAGGGTACTCGATTTAGTGGGGTGACCACTTCATGAGTTATAGAGATCTATAATCCCTATACTGTATGACTGAAACTAAGATATTATTGCATGCCAACTAAAATTGAAAAAAAAAACTCATTTAATTGTACAATGTAAATATGAACAACTAATTGTCTATTATACTTCAATAAAGCTGGGGGGAGAAATAGAAAAATAATTCAATGTGTTCCCTAGCGTGGTTGATTTTTTAAATTGATAGTTCACAACAGTTTTTTCAGCTTCTCAAACCATGGTTGTTAATGTCATGGCAATTTTTAGGATTTTATCCAAATCTGGAAAAATATCTATCAAATTCCTTTCACTTGTGTGCTAGGATATTTGGAAGAATTTTCCGCAGACTACCCTCAGCTCTTTACCTTTCGAAACTTGTTTTTCCTTCACTCCTCACATATTTCCAATGCTGAGCCCCAAAGGACACATTTATATTGCAGTGTGACTTCTGGGTAACCCTGGGTGTCTCACAGTAGGCAATAGGAATGTTTCTGGAAGTCATCTATACATCAGAACAGCTAGCAAGAATTTAATACGCATGAAAGTGACTATAAAGTGCATAAAATACATCTGACTAATCCCAGATGAAGTATATCCCCAACTCAAATTTCTCTTAGCTAGATCCCAAAAATGCTTGTGGACATTTGAATGCCATTTGACATGGGGACAATGATGGACATTATGTCAGAATAACAGTGATAGAAGTATTGATTAATTGCACTTAAAATATTTTATTTACTATAATTTACGAAACATATTTGACCAGATGACTATTTTCTTCGTGCCTTTTCCAGGGCTTTGCAAGGATCCAGTCCAATGAATGGCCCTGTTTCTGTTCTCTATTGTGATATAACAGACTCCAGATATGCAAGTGGAGCCATCTTATATGTTTCAGACTCAGCTAAGCCCCCAGCTGAATGCAGCTGATGAATGAGTCAGCTGACACTATGAGAAACAGAAGAACTTCCCAGCCAATCCATAGAAATACAAGACACAATAAATTATTTTTGTTTTAAGTAATCAAGTTTTTGAGTAGTCTGTTATGCAGCAAGACAATGGAAATAGACTTCGAAGCTTAAATTTCATCAGCTTCATGGAATATTCACTTCCAAGTATAGAGCCTAGGGAGGAAGGCAGTGACTTTTCCATATGCCAACTATATAATAAAGGATCACATGTTGCTTCTATGTGCTGATGATTTTTCATAGTTCAATCACTGACAGACCATTCTCTGCCCTTCCTTGCTCTGCTCCATATCAAGGAATGCTGATCCCACCAACTGCATCATTTTCTTCCTTGCCGACTGGTTCCATCCGTTTTTGGCAAATGTCTCACAAAAAAGTGGCTTTTTCCCCTGTTCCCTCTATATTTCAGGGCTGCTATATTGACAGTACTAAGCCTTTCGAACCACAGTCCCTGGCAGGCAGACCCTTTTTCATGGCTCCTGCTCTCGGCTCCAATTATAGCATTTCTTCTCCTTTTTCCTTTAGTTCTAGAGGTGAGAATAGTTTTCCTAAATTGTGAATCACTGGGTGCCTCAACCTTCCTGTTGGATTTCTTTACCCTGTCTTCAAATTCTGAAAATCATCTCTTCATTACCATATCTTCATTTGAACCAGGTGGAATTCTGTTTTCTGCTATACTCCAACTGACATATTCCCCTATGTTAGTCCCCAAATTCTGAATCCTAATCAGCAGAAAGAAAACTAGTATGGAACATAAAGTCATAGATACTGGATTTCAATCTTAGGTTTATAATTTCTTAGCTCGGTGACCTAGAATTAATCAATTAACTTATCTGAATCATAATTTCCTCAACTGAAACCGGAAATAATAATATCCTACTTTATAGGTTTATGTTTGTGGCATTCAGTATTCACCAAGCCCTCAGTCCTGAATATGCAATTTATTAGTCACTGTATTTAAATATATCAGGGGACTGAATTAGAGTTCTTTATCCCTTCTAGAGTTCAACATGTATCAAGACATTGAGACTATAATAAGAGTTTAAAATAATGAAATGTAAGCCTTGAACTTAAATTAGCCTGGCTACCCTTATGGCAAGTTACCAGTGGCCCAGGAAATGATAGCTCAAGCACTAGGAGAGGATGTTAGACAGGCCTTCCTGTTGGTGGACCTGGGATCAGAAAGCAGGGGAAACAGTGGCTCTTTGCTGGGGCTTCATATTGATGAACAAGTAGGTGTGTGTCTCTGCTGAATGAAGACTGGTGGCATTAAAGAGAGTAAAGAAGATAATATGTTTTTGAAAGATCTTCTCTTTGTAATCAGAGGGCCTCTCCAGCTGTTTCTGTGCACTATGCATTATTTATGGCCCATCCAGTGCTGGCATCCTGCTATTCATCTGCTTTCTGAGAGGGGCTGCAGGAGAAAGTATCTTTGACTCAGCAATTTTTAGTGAGATTAAATGAGAGGATGAGGGAGAAAGAGAAGTTGGAGAAGAATGTGTATATATATTAAAAAAAAAGAAAAGAAAAGAAAAAGAGTGAAGGTCAGCCGTGGGTGATCAGAGTTGCTCAACTTGACCTTGAAAGAACTCAATGCCTTAGGAAACTGCTTCTAAGTTCCACTAGATCTGAAAGAAGGGAAGGTATAGGGTTCAGTTATTTAAGTCCCTGCCAGCTCCAGACTAGCAAAACTTGATCTTGGAAATTCATTTCTGCCAGCCTCTAAAGGGTAAATCAGAGGCCAAACTAGTGGCCGCGGGTAAGAGATACCCCATCTGACAACATCTTCACTGTTGGAAAAGGAGATGAACTGGTGGTTGGCCTTGGGAAACTAAGATGTAGAAGTCTGAGCTGAGTGATCAAGCAACACAATCAATTTCCTTATGCAGACTGCTGTTGTGCATGCCATAGATGGCTCTTCTCCCTGGAATTGGGACTTCAGGGCCCTGCATGAATCAGCAAAGATACATCCACCCCCACCCTCAGCCCCCATTTTCACTTTAGCACCTAATTCACTGCCAAGTTGTGGAGGCAACAGAGTCCTGTGTTTCTCTTCCTTTCTGAATACACACAGTGATGCTCTTACCATCATTATCATTATCATCAAACACCAAGTCTTTGCCAAATGTCCTTCATTCTGTATTCTGTATCAAGGAACTAATATCAACTGAGTCTCTAGTAAATGATGGTTTCTCTGCTTGGTATTTAAGTTATGTTATCTAAATTAAGCCTTATAACAACCCTGCCAAATGTTACAATTCCCATTTTCCAGAGGATATAACATGTTCAAAGAAATAAAGTAAATTGCTCAAGGTCACATAGTTAATCATAGACAAAGTGTAGATTACAATCTATTTATAGGCTCTCTGAGAAATAGAGACCAACACCTTCCTTTCTCCCTCACAACCACGCCCCTGAGTTTGCATTCTACCTTGGAGGTCATTAGTCATTTGTAAGGTACCATAATAATACATGCAGTGCAGGAGCTTGGGGCCAGCATGTTCAAGGAAACTAAAACACACATCTCAGCACTGGTACATGACACACAAGACAAGCTTAAATTAAGTCCCAGATTCCCACTGGGAATGGTTGGAAGATAAGATGATCTTCCCTGGTGTCGAAACTCTGTCTGCAGGAAGTGTCAAATAAGAAATTGACTAATTGCTAATTTACAGTGTTTTCTCGCCTGTAATACAAATCTTCATTCCTTTTAGGAATTAATGATTCTACCACACACCCTCAGAAATGGACCTGACTTGGTGATCAAAGACCAAGGCTTAGCACTCTTCTGGGGCTCTAGGAAGTTGCTTTACTCCCCATTCCAACCCCACCAGTGACATTCTCCTGGAGTTGCTGGAATTGAATGGGGCAGGGATTCCCAACCCATGCACAGGCCTGCAAAATAATCTATACAAAATGCCTAACATGGTACCTGGCACAGAAAGGCCTCTCACTAGTCCTTGTACCCTTCCGTTGGAAGGCTAAATGCTTCCTGCTCCACTGTATATGTCACAGTCTTTACCCCTACTTTCAAGTCAGTCATAGATTTGGATCTTAACTGGCAGAAGTGTCTTTTGATGATGGCCTGGGGGCTTGATACATCCCTGGGAAAAAAAATTTGGGGGTACCAGATGAGAATTCAGAAGAAGGAAAGGATCAATTCACAGTTAGTGAGCACTGGTTTGTTGACGGGCTCTATGTTAGTTGCTTTGCATGTATTATTTCATTCTTTTGACAGCTTTCTGAAGTAGGCATAGTAGTCTCCACCCTACTACCCCAATTCACAAGTATGGGTTCATAAGTTATTTATCCAGGGCAAGAAAGATTTTGGTGGAATTTTCCATTCAGATCTCTGATTCCAATGCCCCTCTTCCATTTCTGTTTGCTGTTTCCACTTCCTTTTCATAACTGTCTTTTGGAATTCCATGGATATGGTCCACTGTCTGCAACACAGAAGATGCTTCATTAATGATCATTGAATGGGTGATGAGTGAATGAATGAATCTCATATAAATGTCTGTAAGACTTGAGACCCACACTGGAAGAATAGGAGACTCTCAGGGAAGTGGTTGAGATGACTCTCACTGTTCCTTGGGAAGGGGCAGTGTCCAAGCAGGAGAAAATAAAGGTCCCACAGGCCCCTCTCACTTCTTCTGTGGACAGTCCACATGGGATGACTCAAGAATGGCTAAATTTATTAGCTTCACCCATGCTCCCCACCTCAGCCCACCATCAGCTTTCTTGCCAGAAAACCAAGTGTGTTTGCAAGAGGCAGAACTGTGTCTTCCTACAGCTAACATCTTGGACCACCCAGATCCATAACTGCCAAAGTTAAAGAACTGGAGCATTTCTTCTTCTCCAATATTTGCATTTGCAAAAGAAAATCAGTTCCTGGGTTTGTGCCAGTCCCATATCTTTCACTGGAATCCTGATAGTCTCACCTTTAAACTGAAAAATCTTGCTTTAGTCTCCTTTTTCTTTTAATACAAAATTTACCAATAAGAAGGATACACTAAAAATATCTCTGACATAAAGCAATTGCTATTTGTATAGACGCCAGGACACTTAACATAATGCAGGGAGAAAATTAGCCTGTAATCACTGCTTTCTTTTGGATCTGCTTTGGATGTATTTAAGCCCAAGAGACTTCCCCAGAGAGTGTGCCCCTGGGACTCGGTTTTTTCTCCTATCATTACCTTTGGTTTTGTTGTCTCCAACAAAGAAAATTAGGGCACCGTGACTATTGAGATGCTTGTGTTCAGCCAGTGAGATGTTCATACAGAAAAATAACAGTCACTGCATATGATTTTGGATGATTTAATGGCTTGAATTATCTTGCCGGTCCGTGGAGAAAATGCTAAGGCTAGCAGCACCATGCGAACATCTTCTCCTTGTTCTGCCTATGGCCAGTCCTTAATTGCCAAGGGCAGAAGACAGACTCCGCTTCCCCCACTGCCCTTTTGTTGGGTCCAAAGGAAAGGACCAAGTAAGTGGAGGAGACCCCCAGCCATCTGAGACTATTATGCAGGAGGAAATGCAGCAGGAAGAACTGCAGCTGTTTCTCTGCCAATTTTTCTCTCTTGACAAAGGGCTCAAAGTAACTGTGTATAGAGTCAGGCGTGTGAAACTTCAGGGTTTTCACTGAATTCCTGCCTCTATTTAAGAACTTAATTTCCACTTTTGATATATCTCCTTCTTCAGCTCCCCTTTTATAAAAAGTCCCACTTCTACCTGGGGATCAAGGTGCTTCCTGTGAACTTTGTAACCATGGACAAGTTAGTCACTCTCTGGCTCTAGACCTCAGTTTAAAAATTTGTAAAATGGGAGAGTACTCTCTCCTCCTGAGAGTTTATGTAAAGCTTAAGTAAGAACATATGAGACTGCTGTATAACCATGGAGACTTCTGTCAATGTATGTTATCATAGACAGCATGGAGTTTTTTTGATATTTAGTACTTATTAACACATTCTGCTTTTAAAAATTCATTTAGGGAAGGTAGCACCACAGAACATGTTTCCAACTCTAAGGTCAAGAGGAGGAAGAAGCAAAATCACTGTCCCTGTTTGAACTTCTCTCAAAGCATTAACGTCAGCTTTCCATTTAAACATGTGAACTCAGATGATCCTGGAACTGCATGTGACCCAGTCTCAGAGGGGTCTCTTCCATGCCCAGGAAAACACTTTAACAGTCAGACATAATTAAAACTAATACCAGTGTTTATTTGTATCTCCAAAAGTACTAAAAGAGATCTGATTGATAACGATCAACCAGCCCTCTTAACATTCACTTTTCCCTACTCCCTTATGCTTTTTCTTTCTCACACACAAACACAGCTGCCTTGAAGCTTCTTTCCTTCCAACCCCCATGCTCAACTGTCCCCAACAAATCGCGCCCATATTGAATTTTACTTTTCTCCCTTTGTCCTCTGCTCTGCCTCTGATTTTTCTTCTCTCCCCTGAATTTATACCCTCATCTCTCCTATTCTAGTTCTGTCTCTATCTACCCAGTTTCCCAAATTTGCATCATGAAATCTTATCACATTAGATTAGCTTATGGCAAAGGTAAAATTCTCTTTTGGAGGATACAAGGAATAAGGGAAAAGAAGAATCAAAGTGGACAGAAATTGCATTCCCTTTGTCAGTCAAGTCAAGGAGGAAGACTGTGAAGATTCACATGTTAATAATTCTTGTCATCATCAAAAATGACTGAGGACACATTCTGGAGTGGTTAAAGATTCTACTTCAGCTCATCCAGAAGTGTGTAGAGAATGGAATGTGAGCACCAAACAGGTGAAAGCAAGAGGATGTCACGCTTTTGTCAGTCTGCTAGATGAAAACCAGAAGCAATTTTTGCCCATGAATATGCATCATGTATACATCTTAGCTATCATCAGCAATGCTCAGCAGATGGCTGGTATGTTTTGAGATCTGGTGCACATTATACCTGAATATTGTGATGGGGGATCAAGAGCTGGACAGAAGCTGTCAGAATGCATAACACATCGTCTGGGGGAGTGGAAATTCTCCATTACCCTTGGCCCCAGGGACAAAGGCCATGATTTTATAGAATATAAAAAGTGGCTCTAATGAGTAAGACATGCAAAGGGGCTTGACCATTCATGGTCATTAATGCTCCCTTTCCTGGGGCCATTAACCTCAGGTCCCTTGGCCCAGTTCCAACTAGGTTAATTGCATACCACCTCCTCAAATTGTTTTCTTGCCCTGACAGCTGTATTCAATGTGGTTGTAAGAAATGTTAGCAGCATCTGTCTTCATTGTCAACCTGAAGAAGATGCCCTCCTTATTGACTCCCATATTTTAGCAATTTCCTTATGAGCAGGAGAGCCTCGGGGTACTTAAAGTGCTGCTGAGGAAATAAGTCTTCTTTACTACACTTCCTTCCTAACAATGTTCCAGAGAGGTAGGTAAGACATCTCCTACCTAAGAGGAGACTGCATGGCTGTATTTCAAGAGAGAAGATAGTATTGTTAATGATGCAGAGTTCATATTGATTGTTGTCAAGATAACAAAAGGGGCCACAGTCACTAGAAGGTGCAGTCTGTATGGCTACGTATGCTGAACTAGGGTTGATTCCACTGAGACAGGACCCTGTAATCACATTTCTCATATTGTAAAAATGTGACATAACTTTCATCACTTCATCACTAGTCTCATCAGTTACAGTCCCAATGCTAGCTGCTTCTAAAGTTCTCCCTCTTCTTCTACCACCCATCTCCCTCACTGTTCACATGCCTTACATATTTCCAGTCTGGGATCAGTCCTATGGCTCATCTTCTCCATGTCTCTCCCCAGAAAGCTGAACGCGGCCAGAGATAAAATTCATGCATCAATGTGGACTGGAGTCACACACTCTCGTGGTCTTCAAGCGCAGAAGATCTGCGAGGAAGCTTCCAAATCAACTTGTTGTCTCTGGTCAGTTCTCTCTCCACTTCTGTTTACTTTCACTATCCTACTAAATATTCATCCCATGCCCATACTCTCAGAAAACAATCTTTCATCCAACTTCTCTAAGAAAATTGAAATTATCAGGCAAGCTCTACTCAAATTTTTATCTACCTTCCCTCATTACCAAATTCTCTATATTTATGCCCATTCCTACTCACTTTATCATTTCCTCCACCAAATATTGCCTTACATATAGCCTTCTGATACAACTAGTACCCTATCCACTTCACCTCTCCATCCCCAACGTACTCCATCTGCACATTGCAATTAATTTGGAAAACCCCCATCCAATTTCCTCCTAGATTTCCAAAGGCCACAGTATTTTTTCAGCCCAAATTTTGCACTGACAGAATATATTACAGCTGCATCGAGCCAAGATATAAAGTGAAAAGAAGCTTCGGGGGATAGAGAGAAATTAGTTTCACCACACTGAGGAGATGGAAGCAGAGCTGACTGCTCTCCCTGGCCACCACAGCTCCCTCCCACACCGCCCTCTCCCAGGAAAGGCTGGATGCCCTTTATGACTGTTTCCTCAGGTTTTCCGTTTTGGAGGCTCACTGCTATTTCCCACAATCTGCTCTATAGGAATCCCTTTTATAGTACTGCTTTATTTTAAACCACCCTTATTTTAGAAACTGCTGGAGCTTAGAAACCAATTTCTATGCTTATTTCAAAGCATTTGTGGCATTTAGGCAAGTTGTACACAAGCTGTATGGGAGTTTCATCATGTGAGACCCAAACTCAGTTTGCTCAGAGGGAGGGAAATAGGCAGGGTCTGCATGATGTTTGCACTTGGTGAAAACTCCTAGCATAAAACGACAGCCTTCAGTGGATAGAGGAAAGGTATGCCAGGGTAGATAGTCACTTTTAGAAGCAAACTGAGTGGTCCTTCAGTAAAGTGGTGGTGCATCGATATATCCTACTTAACAACACCTTTGCAATCATTTCTGACGACGACCCCCTCCCTGTTACCCCTCACCCTGTTCCAAGGCCAGGACTAGGTTGAGGCAAATGAAGCACTTGCTTCAGTTCAAAAATTAAGAGAATGCCATTAAAAAATAGTAATCATAATAAATAATAATTCAATACATTTTATTCAAATTAAAATTATACAAAAACATAATGAATAAACTATCAAAATTTTAGATAAAACCAGTATCAGCACATTATCATGTTGAGTCATATTGGAGCCAGAGGCAAAAAGATCAATAATACTGATCTGTCTCTATTAAAATTTTGATATTTTGTTAATCATGGGGATTTTATTTTTATCATTAATTTTGATTTTTTTTAAAAAATACTGCATTAAAATATTATTTGTCTTTATTACTGAGTTTTGACACCCCGTTGAATTCTGTGCCTCAATTGCTTCACTCTCTTCTGTTTTCCAACCTTCACAAAGAATCGCCTCCCAATTCTTTTTTAAATCACCCCTTCCCTCCATATCTGCTTCCATAGGCCTAGTTTATTTCTTCGTTTCTTTTTTGCATTTATAGTCTTCTAGTTGGTCCACTAATTTTCATAACTACCTCTTTCCATATTGCAATTCCACTTTCCCCCATTCTTTAAGAACTGTACCGAGCTTCCCAGGGCTTATAGTAGGGAATTTATGCCTTTAGTGGCCGCAGTTTCATTTTTTTTAAATTATTTCCTCATCCAGGCTCCTCAACTAAACCATCAACACTCATATTATAATGCATTATACCTAATATCTCACAATTCCCTGAAACTCTCACACTCTCTTCCACCCTTCTTACATTTTATTCATGCTGTCCTCTCTGCCTAGATCACTCATTTCTTCCTTCTGTCTGGAAAATGTGCCCTTTGTGCAGGCTTCTGTTAGAACACACTTTTCATTGCACTGCAATTGTCTGTTGGTACATCTGTTTCCTCCACCAAGCTCTAAAATGCGTGTTGAGGGCAAGGAGACTTTCTAATTCATGTTTATGTTGAAGGCATATGTGCTCCAAATGATTTTAATGGTTATACAAATGAATTATGAATAATTGATTAATTGAATTATTATGGTTAAAATGCTTATAAATAAGCCTTTATTAAGCTCCTTGTTTTACAAAGTAGAGTGCAGGACACCAGTAATCAGTGATAGATGGTCTCAGCAAGTGAGTGTTCATGGTGAACTCCACAAGTCCTGGAGCTGTTGAGAACCTACCTTTTATTCCTCTCAACACATGAATAGCGTAGAGTAGACACTCAATAAAGAGCCTCGCTGAGTTGACATGTAGATGATGGATTATGTGGAAATGCACATTGTGGTTTCCACAAGGTTGAGATGCCCACTTCCAGTTAAAAATTATTTCATTGGTTAGAACTAACAATCTTTGAAATCCCCAAGAATAGCCCCAATCAAGAAAGCCATTTCTAATTAAAAGAAATTCTATCTGGAGTAAAGGGATTGGGGCTGAGTATCATAAGGCAAAAAGAAATGTCAAGTATCTATAGTGTTTAGACCCTGAGATGACTCATTTGCCTATATGTTGGACTGAGTGGGCATGGGAGAAGCCTGGCATTTGTTTAAAGTGTTCCCTGCTAGACTCTCATAGTATAAAAGAATTGTCTTTACTAGAGGGTCTTTAGGTTCTTGCTTCTCTTTTTTATTGTCTTATTAATTTCTCTTTTGGGGCAGCTATCTTACAAAACTGGCCCAGACACACATAAACCCTCTGATCAACACTTCTAAGCTTGTTCTCCCCTCATTGTTTTGGGACTTGTAAATAACTGAGAATGATTAGAAAACAAAGACTGGACTTGTCACAACTATGAGCAGTGTATCACCTATTTTCCAGGTGTGTGCCAGATGGCCGGTCCACCAAGTGGTTCAGAAAGGCATTATCTGATTCCCACTATGGCTACAGGGCCCAGGTACATGATCAGCTGTGATCCTGTTGGTGCCTGGTTTTAGAATCCCAACTCTATTACTCACTTGCTCTCTATTTTAATAACTCATTAAATTTAATATGCCAGATGTATATAGAGTCTATAGTTTAGCCTAATAAAGTGTTCCCTAATCTTAATAAGGAATGAATTTAGTATGAATTTTCTGAAAGAACATGCCATGGACAGGAACATACATAGGGCGGAAAGCTAAACAGTAAACTATTAATATAGATTCAGTTAATTTAAACTATCTTAGACCAACTAACAATAGGGAACATTTTTTCTCCTTTTTTTCCTTCTTTCCTTCCTTCCTTCCTTCTTTCCTTCCTTCCTCCATTTATGCTGAGTACCTACAATGTATTCAAGCAGGGATTATTTCCATATTGATCACCAATATAGTCTCAATAGCATAGTCTGTGTAGCAGATAGATACTCAACACATGTTTATTGAATATGTCTTTCTCTTTGTGACTCTTTCTTTTTCCTGTCTTTTGATGGTAATATAATTTCTTCCTCACTCTACCTTCAACAACCTGTAGGGTACTGGGTTCATTATCTTTATCTTTCATTTCTACATCTTAGACATACATTGGTCCATATTTTAAGATCTCATTAAACAACTAATCTATATTTGTCAACCTTTAAAAAAAAAACTTTAACATAAGACTGCATGAGCGATGATTCTGTATTATTTAGGAAATCTTTTTTATTGTTTATTTTTTTCAGTGACCTGGGTATTACTTGAATCCTATCTTACTGGCATCATCCACAAGACTTAACTAAGTTAGATCTGTGATGTGGACTGTTGTATTTGACATTTTCTCAGTTCTCTATATAGCAACACTCCTCCCCCTTCCTCATTGCAATTTTTCATCATCCCATGTCCTGTTTCGCCAAAGTCCTAACAGTTAGCTAACTGCCATAACCCCCTACCCATAATATGTAGGTGCTGATAAAGATTTAAGTGACTTAATTCCTCCCAGAAAAATTAATAGAGGACACTCCAAAAACAAGAAGACAAAAGTGATGAAGGGAATGACCCAAAATGAAGTAATTTTAAACAATCAAAAATAACTAGTGAGTTTCCTTAAGCCCCACTATTCAAACTGCATAGGTGGGCACCTATTCTGTCTACTTACAAGTTTGGGCTTGGCTTGCCAAATGTATTACCTGTGTCTATGAAGGACTGTGCTCAGCCAATAGAGAGGATAAACAAAAGAGCTAATGGAATCAAAGACATGATGGAGGGAAAAAAGTACAGGATGCTGCAGGTAGAAAAACATTCTGAGTGGAGGGCTAGAAAAGATGTAATTATGATAGGCTGGGATAATTGAAAGCAGCATAATATCGATAGAACATAAAGAGTAAAGATAGGCCACAGGCTAGAGACATAGGCTAGGGTCATATAAATTAAACCTGTCTGTTAACACAAAAATGCTTACACTTGGTCTGATTGAATATGAATACTCACATAGACAGCTCAATATTTTGGAAACATTGCTCTAAGAGCAGTATGGAGGATATGTTTGAGTAGGGTAGGGAGTAAGCAGAGTGGTGGTCAAGATAACAGATAGGAGGCTATTGTAGTCCAAGAATGATATAAAGAGAAGCTAAATTAAGAGTGGCATCAGGGATGACAAAAAGGAGATATCTTTGAAATAAAAATTTCAGGACAGACAACTGGTTGTAAATGGAACTCTGGAGAAAGACGAATATTGAAAAGTCCAGGTTCCTGGCTGGGCAACTGAGCAGATGGAGATGCTACAAATCAAGAAAGAGAATTCAGAAGAAAATAGAGTAGGAGATAAAGATAACGAATTCAATGTTGAATATAAAGAATGTGAAGCATATGGTGCCTGGGAGGCATCCAGGTGACTGTCTAGCAGACAGTGGATATATAGGTATGGAACTCAGGGGCTAGAAATAAAGATTTGGGAATTATTAGCATATAACTGAAACTTTAAAATATGATTACAAATGGAAATGTCAAGGAGAACATGTCAAGTAAGAAGCGAGCTAAGTGTGGAACTCAAAGAAACCAACCACTTAAGGTGATAACTGGAAAAGAAAGGCGGGCACCTCTCCTAATAGAATCTTAAGGAGAAGAGTTTCAGGATGGAAGGAGTGTTGTAACAGTTGCATCAACTGTTACAAAAAAATGTGTGCGATGTAAATATGTTCAAAGGAAAATCAGAGAAGTTCTGAAAGTGTGTTGTAGTTTTTTCATGTAGGAGGTCAACAATTCTGACTTTAACAAGAGCAGTTTCAGTGAAACAGTGAGACTAAAAGCTAGATTACAAGGGGGTAAAATACAGGGGAGTTGGGGTACGGTGAAGTGGTAGCTGAAGGAAACTGGACTTTGGGTGGTAATCACACAATAGAATATATAGATGTCAAGTTATAATGTACACCTGACAATTATATAATTGTATTAACCAATGTTACCCCAATAAACTTAATTTTAAAAAATTAATTTAATTTAAAAAAAATAAAGGCTAGATTATAGTTGATAGAGAAGTGAATATGATGTAATAAGGTGAAGACAATGGGAGTGTGGACTGTTCTTTCAAGTAATCTGGATGATAATGAAAGGAGAGAGGTAAGGCAATTATTAGAAGGGGATATGTGTTTAAGATTTATTGTTGGTCTAAATTTTTAAGGAAAACTTTATAGGTTGAAAAAAAGTAGGTTGAGACAAAAATGTCAAAGGAAGGTAGAGGTTGAAGATGATGCAGAGAGAGGGAAGAGATGAATGGACCACAGTTCCAGAGGAGATGGGAGCAGGTGGAATCAGTGGCAGAAGTGGCAGGATCAGCCTTTAGCAGGGAAAGGGAGACCTCATCCTCTGAGATCAGAAGGGAAGAGCCAGTTATAGCTATGCATAGTGAGTAGACTGCAGGAATGCTTCGGTCTGAAATAACCACAGAAAGAATGAGAGAATGAGCTGAATACATTCCATCACACCGCCATGCGATATGAGAATGGCCACTCAATAATGTTAGCTTCCATTTTCTCTCTCCTAACTCAACTATGTTCCCAAGTCTCTCAAAAACCTTACAGCCAGAAAATTCTAAGTAATGTCTAATCTCTAGTTTTTCTGATAAGATTTAAGCCCTGACCATACCAGCCTCTTTACTGAGAGGATAAATGACATCCTTATCTGTGGCATCCCCAGGTACTGCAGAGAAAAACCGAGCCCCTAATAGGGAATGGGAAACAAATCAAGCGTCTGGTGAACACACTCTCAGCCACTGATTCACAGCCTCTCCCTCCCCCATTCAGGATCCATACATTCTGCTCATGAACTCCATTAGGAAAATTTCTTGTAGTAGTCAGCAAAGCATGAGAAAATTTGTCTTTTGGCATGGAGTTACTGTGCCACAGCCCCAGGTACTTACTCTTGCCTGCTTTGGCCTTGGCAGTGGGTTAACAGTCTGCTGCCTGCTCTTGCCACTGCCCAGCCCCTACCCCAAAATGATCAGGAATGAGAGGCTCACTGTTCCAGAGCATTGTGCTGATGCATTTGGAAGCCAGGTGTCTTATTAGATGAGTTAATGTTTATAAAATGTTCTGAACACAGCTTAGGATATAGTAATCACCATATAAATGTTAGTTATTGTTATTAGTATTATTACTGCTCTTCATATTCCCTACTGTACCAAAATCTACTTAATGCATATAGTGGAAACTCAGATATTTTGCACATTAATTAATCAATGTGATATAGAGGAGCTTAAGAAAGGACTGAGGACTGACTAGCTGAAGCCCTGGCATGTGGTAGAATTAATATGGGATTTGGAGTCAGGGAGACGTGGATCTGAATCAAGATTCTATTATTTATTACCTGTTTTTTTTTAGCCTCAGCTTCTTTATCTGTCAAATGGGTATGTTAAACACTACCTCAGAGAGCTAAACGAAGGAGTAAAATTATATATATTTATTGCCAGATGACCATTAGTTAAAAAATTGTTAAGTTCTCTCTTATTTTTTTTCCTTCCCAGATGAAGAAAGTGGTGCAGAAATTGTTTCAATAAATGGCTATACCTTCCTTTTGGCACCTAACATTTGCTCTCTTGTATTTTGTGATTATGGCACTCTCCAATGTTCTTCTCCCTTATTAACCACCCCCCCAAAACTCATGCACACACATGTGCCCACACGCATGCACATGCACATGTGCACACACACACACACACATACACACACATACACAAGCAATAAAATGTTAGGTTCCCAACAAGTTAAATGTGTAAGCCACAACAGCTGTTTTTGTTGATGGGATTAGTCCTCTTCTAACTGCATTCGAAGCTCTAAGTTTCTTTCTTTTGTCCCTGGTCTTCCCTGACACCTTTGCGATAGTTTTCTGGGATGTGAGTGATGTCTAATAGCCTTTCCAGGGAGTGAGGCATACCCAATGCAGTTAAACAAAGCAGAGCTGGCTTCCCTTATGTGCCACCCATTTAAATACCCACACATTACGCACTCAAGGGAATCCCGCTGATGTCAACAGAAAGAAGAGTCTCAATTACAGCCTCTGACTTAGGCAGCCTATTGTTATTTATGATACACAGCATTCTGACTAGGAAATCAAAGAAGAGAGAGGTGCCTGGTGCAAAGTGCAGCCTGTTAATTAAAATGTCTTAGTTTCAGGAAGCTAGTTAGAATTTCCAGCCATTACATTTCTGGGCAGGACAACCATGTTCCCAGAGACATCTTTGGATAAGCAAATTTTGATTCTCTCCCTTTCCAGTCATTGGTGGGAAATGCTCATTCACAGGCTGATACTGCTGAGCATTCAGGTGGAAAGACAGGCAGCCAGGAGTCTGTGTGAATCCCCACAACCCCAGGTAGCAGAAAGAACTTCCAAGGCTAACTTCTTTACCTTTTAACACAAGAATGAAGGCAGCCTACACTGAAGACTCTGGAGCAAATATTTTCCCTTGAGGACAGAGCAGACTTACTGGCATGTTTCTAACACCAACTAACCAGCAATCATTAGGATGTCCTTAAGAAAGGCAAATTCATTTTAACGCTAAAGTGGCATCTCATGCTCATTCCGTAAGTGTCAATGTAAATATCATATCCTCAAAGACTTCTTCCTTCACCTCCACCCTGTCCCCTGGGGTAGAATTGGGTAGGACTCCCAGTTATATACCCTGAAAACACCCATTAATTCTCAGTAGCATAGGTCATTATCATAATTAATTAATGCAATATGGTATAATATCAATCTTCCCCCCATATATGATCAATTCTTCATGGGAAGAGACTGTGACTGTCTCAATACTGGCTATTTCCCAGTACCTGTAATGTGTCCAGCATACTGTATATACTCCGTAAGTATCAGTTGAATGGGGGAATGAATTAACCATGAAAAACCTTATTTGGGAAAGGTAAAGAGATACGCAAAACTATACATTGTGTTGGGAGGAAGCATAGAATTGTTTTGTGGATTAGCCTTTTCTGTTGGATACCTGGGTTACAATTGCCCTCCCCACCCATCACCCCACACACTATTGATTAGGAATTTACAGCACTTGTTCAAATAATGTTTCTGTTGGATTCAGTTTGGTCATTCCAATTTGATTTTTTTTTTGGTAATTTACCAAGCATTTATTACGTTCCCAGCATGGTGCTAGCTTTCAGAGAATGTAAAAGTGTATGGCAGAGTTCCTGTCAACTCTGAGATATGATTTCCTGAGGGAGATGAGATTTTGACTCTGGCAGCACAGCATAGCTCAGAAACAGGTTACATGGTATAGATGATACAGGCTGTGGAAGTTTGGAAATGCAAGGGTTAATAGACATTGCTTTTCTGCTTCTCCCTCAACAAAAGCTCCTAGAACACTGGCTACTTTCTCTTTTAAGTTCATTGGTCTCTGGCCTTTCTCTTTCCCTCAGGACCCAGTATAGCCCTGCTGCATGCAAATGACTCGCCAGTGTTCTCTTGGTGCTCTGACCTTGCACTCCTTCCTGCAAGCCACCGGGAGCAGATCTGACTCTAGGATGGGAGCCCAGAAGAACTGGAGGAGCCTTTCAGGGCAACTTGTACTGGTTCCCACCGCCCAGGCTTTGAACTTGCCATCCCTTGTTGTGGCTTTGTTTTTTTTTCACTTTTCTACTCTCCCAGGGACCCATCTGCTTTCAAGATAGTTGTAACGTGTGCCAGTGTGAGGGTCTAGAGGAAATGAGATTGATTGCTCTCTAGTTAGAAAAAGGAAAAGTGGTAAATTTTTATGTTTAGAGAAAGATGAGCTGATGAAGTACAGCCAGGACACTTTGTCCCATCTTTTATTTTGGAGTAGAAAATGGCTAATACAGTTAAATAAAAGTTTATCTTCTAAGGCACCTCCTTGCTTAGGGTTTAACTCAGACTCTCAAGTCCTTTTGCCTTGCGAACAACTGAGAACTCTCTTGGAAGGAGGGCATGTGGGCTGGCATCCTGCTTTTCAATCACCTTCTGACCTTGAGCCAATTGCAGAATAATTCTTTAAAATAGGGACAGTGATCCTGGCCCTACCCATTGGGAATAATATGAGGGTTATATGGTCACATGAAATGAGATGTAGACATGAACGGGCATTGCTAGTATAAAATATAGATGTGCAAGCTGTTCATACTGCTAATAGTCTTCTCAGTTTTCACCCTCTAATTTTGTTCTCGTTGGCATCACACCATGGAGAGGTATGGAGATTTAGGGAAGTGTAAACATGGACCTGATTCACAGAATTTCCGAACCAAAGTAGACCTTAGAAATCATTGCATCTCATGTTATAAATATGACACACAGACAAAAGCTAAATAATAATACTCACAGGTACTCAGTGTTTACTATGCACCAAGCTCAACTCTAACTTTTCTATATTCAGTAACTCATTTAATCATCAAAACCATTTCCATGAGGGAGATAGCGGTTATTGCTTCCATTTATAGAGGAGGAAACTAAGGTCAGTTAACTCCTCAGAGGTTAAACTGTGGCAGGATCTAAATCCAAGAAATATATGCCTGAATCCACACTTCCTACTATTATAGTGAATTGCTGCTTAGCAACTGGGGTCAGGAGAGGTGTGGGAAACTTGCCCAAGATAACTCAGCAGTTAGGAATCAACCTCAGGTCTCCTGATTCACAGTCCAGAAGTGTGTCTGTCTACCTGGATGTCAGTAAAAGGTAGGGTTCACATCCTGGCTGGACATGTAGTAGTGGGAATTACCTTGGGCAAGTCGCTAGCCTACCTAGTATTTGGTTTTCTCCTCTATATAAAAGTGTCATGAAATAATATCTTCCTCACAATTTATTGTGCAAATTTAATGAGAATATATGTAAAGCACTAGGAAGAGCCCCTGGATATGGCTGCTCACCAGATAGTAGCCATTACTGTTTCATCATGCTCCTTCTTTCAAGTGGGTTTATTGAGTAGAGATATGGCAGCACTGTGATGAGACTCAGAGGGGCTGGCTGTGTGTTTGCAACAGACAGCAGCAGCCGGCCCTTCCAGGATAAAGATGAAAAAATAAAATAGAATTATTTTATTTTAGAGCCACAGACAACCTAACCCCTTATACCTACTCTCACTTTGGTATTTCATTCATCCCCTCTGCCTTAAATGGACAGGAGCTGCCTCACTCCTCAGAGGATATCACTGCCTCACTCCTCAGGTCATCCTTGCCCATCTTGGCTTCCTAGTGCATCCTGTGATAAGTTCTGACAGCCAAGTTTGCCCTATCAGCTGCCAAAACACAAGGTTCCAAAGCAGGGAAGGAGCTGCTTGCTTGTTCCTCCCAAGGGAGCTCTGGAGATATGAAAACTTTTGCAATTACTTCTGCCTACTCCAATCTCTCTCCCTCTGTTAACAACTCAACAGACATCTTGTCTGTGTTTGATAAATAAGCTTCTCTATTTATTCAGGGGAGTGAATTTGTAGCTATTATGATTCAAATGACATTGACATGATATTTTCTCTCTCGTTTCCCCCTGCTGTTGAATCAGAAAAAGAAAATCCATAGGAAAAAAAAAATCACAAAAACCCAAAGCAATTACTCTGCATATCGTTCCATGAAATAAATAAATGCATAAGCCAACTCTCTTTTGGGGTGGAGGTAAAGGAACTAATAAATAATTTAGAAATCATTGCTGCTTCCTGGTTCTCAGAGATGCAGCTGGCATGTGCTCACATGAGGCACACACTGCATTCATTAGAGCAACATCGAGCAACATTTTAATTCCTCAACCATTAACATTATCTGCAAGAGGGGCTGTGCACACAGTCAGATCCCGGGGATGTCAATCAACCCATTACACAGCATTGGCTTCGTCATATGGGGTGTTACCTCTCATTAGGTTGCTTGAGTCAACCAGTCAATCAGATGCGACTGAGCAGATGGGCAAGAAAGGAAGGCGGGCGAAGTGCAGGACAGGCTGGAGGTGCAGCAGCCAGCAGAGTGAGCTCTGCACCTTGGGAGCCATTGTGTTAAATGCCCGTCCTGTTAGATGGGTTTAGATTTACCCCATCGCTTCCCTTTCCCCAGCCGTGCTCATTTCAAACTGTCCAAATGGCTGACTAAAGAGATATCTGTAAAGTTCATGATGCCAAGATATGCTAGAATCTTCTCTAATATCTAATCCCACAGGCAGAGGGAACATGAGAGAGCTTGTCATCAGAAGACTTCTCCACCCAGATTTTCTAGATTCAAGTGGTCTTGTGGAGTGGCTCATAGTTGGAGATTCACAGACTCTCTAAGGACCTGCCAGATCTTTTGGTCTCATGGGTTTCAACTTTTTAAACTGTGGCCCTCAGTAACAAATTTATATCATAACACTGCATATACACATGCCACACTTCTGAAACAAAATGCTGATAAAATATCTTTATGTCATGCACTTTGAAAATTCTATTCTATTTTATTTTTTTAAAAAATCACAGGTGGAAGCCACTAAATTATTTAATAACTCTAATGAGCTGCAACCTGCAGTTTGAGTAACACTGATTTAGTCCAAAAAATTAGGTATCTAAGGTTTATGAAAGTAAGCAGACCTATAGTTAGGGTAGGTATCAATCTTGAAGAAACAGTACACAACCATTTGGGAAAAAAAAGTCATAATGCTCCGTTCTAAAGTGGCCTGTAACACAGTTCTGCAGTGCAGTTGAATTTCTTAATTGTGTAAAACAATAACTAGAGGAGGCGTGGCTGGGCTGATGGAGTCCAGGGTATTTCTGGAGAAAGCTGGCCTCTTGATGCTCCTGACTTGCCATGGGAAGGATTTTTATGTTTCCCTGTGAAATGGGAACCTCCAATGATATGCTTGTCTGAGTTACAATACTTATCTGAGTTATCTGAGTTACAATGTAGTGCCCCTTGGAACTTCACTCCTTCTTTTCCCTCTCTGACCCTCTTTTTCTACCTCTTTACCCTTAATTTCCCTTACTTTTCTTGTGTCCCTCCTTTATTCTCTTTCTTCCCTATCTTTATGAAGAATAAATTTATATTATTTAAATATATTTAAAATTTTCTCATTCATCATTCAAAATCTGCTAAATCAATTCTTCAAAATCCGTCTAACCAGAAACTTCAGAGTTGGGTTGAGAGCCATAAATGGTTTATGTGTGTATTTATGTGAGTCTCTTTGTGTATGAGTGTGTGCGTGTGTGTGTGTGTGTGTGTTTGGGTGTGTGAGAGAGAGATAAGCTGAATGAGTAAGCTGATGATTTCATTCTTCCAGTAGGAGAAGTTGTAGAAGTATGACATTGAGAGAGGAATAAACCTGCAAATCCTCAACATTAAGAAAATAATTTAAAAATAAAAAGAAATTATCGCTTTGTTATTTTGCTTTCAAAAAAGCTGTCTCCCTTCTAAGTATATTAGTTTTGCGACTGCAGTGAGTTGGAGCCATGATATACTTAACCACCTAATTTCAATGGAAAGGATGGAATGTGTAAAGATAGAGGTTAGCAGTGCTGTAAATTTAAGTGGCACCTTCCTTGTTGAAAGCACATTATAAATACTAACTAATTGTGCTGCACAATATCTGAGAGAGACAGAGAACAAGTGGAATGGTTCTCATCTCTGGGGAGATGAGGGAGAGCTAGCACACAGCCTGTAGGACTCCAGGGCAGGGTGAATTCCCAAGAGCTGAGATTAAGACTCAGCTGCCACTTTTTCCAAACCTATACAACTTCTTAAGCCTTGTGCCAGCTGCAATGTCTATTTTTACATGTCCTAGTACAGGTTACTTAAGTTCTCAGAGAGTAGGTTTCCTTCAGTATTAATTGGAGATAATAACAGTACCTACTGCTGTAAGAATTAAATGAGATACGGTTTGCACAAGGCCTGGAATTTAGGAAATATTCACTGACTCATGGCTGTACTATCAGCTTGGAATATATCCCACATCTCTTGTTCACATTTCTGTCTCTGTCTTCTCACTCTCTTTTTCTTGCTCTTTCTCTCTCCCTCACTTTCTCCCCTGGGCTCCTTTCATGAGCATAATCCTTGGCTGTCAGTGCTAAAAACCACTCTGAACTGGCATCTGGAATATCAGTGATATGTGGGGGCAATAGATCATGCACCTGCTCCCCTGCTGCTCGTCTCTCTACTGAGTGTGTTGAAAGTAATGACTTTGGGCAACAGCTTATAGGTTCTTGATAGACATACATCCTGCTCTGTTTGAAACTCCTACTAAATGATGGCTACCTCCAAAGGGTAACTCAAAGGGCTATGCCCCTGGTAGTCATCAGTTATCTGTTAGTTGTTAGTAACCATCAGGGCATCCTGTTGTGGCTTTGGAGGGCAGAGAAGGGCTTTGTTACTCTGGGAAAAACCAAGAGACCACCACATATCTTTTCTACCAGCCTAGGTACAATTCTTCTCACATAAACCTGCAGAAATATGCTTTTTGATTTTCTTTGGTGCTTTCATATGAGAGAATCTAGTCCTATCTGTGCTAACAAGAGCCTGGTTTGGAATTCTGCGAAAGGAAGAGACAGGGTCCACTGTGGAATTCAATATTTATTGACTTTCAAATCAGAGTTTGCTCTCTGCTCTGTGAAATCATAGCTCCCAAGTAGCCTCAGATTAGCACACAGGTCCCAAAGGCTAAGGCCTAAGGACTGGAACAATAAGTCCCATGCACGACAAGGACTTTAACTGCATATAGAAAATGGTGTAGTAAGCTGGCAGAGTGGGAGAAATCATAGACACGGCACTCTATTGATGGAGAAACACCTCTGTTACAGCTTCCTACTCCTGTGTGTCTATTATTTCTAGTACAGGACCTGCTGGATTTTTCTCAGATTTTAGTTTGATTCAGTTTATATTTTCCTCTTTCAATCTGGAATGCAGAAAAAGAATGGGCAGTGGCTGAAGCAGTAACTGTGTAACACAAGTCCCAGAGAGGTGACAATCCAGCAGGCCACCTATTTGTGATTTCATCTGTTTGCAGTTCATCCCTGAGCAGCTGGGCCTAACCATCCAGCTGGAATGTGTTCAAGGAATACAAATGTATTTATCGGTCATGCAAAGCCCCTTTAGAAAGGTGATGCCACTGTGCATTAATTGCCTAACATACATCAAATTCAAACAGAAATCATTCTGCAGTTGTGCATTCATGGGATTTTCCCACCTTTTAAGAGAACTGAGAAATGGCTAGACCCAGAGCAGTGTCTGTGTGTACATATGTGTAATTCCTCCCTAGATTTTAATACCACTTGTCCCTGACTCAATATTGTAGAAACATTAGGTAAAAATGACAACTGGAGGCCTTGTCCAAGGGGGATACTAACCCAGTAGGTCTTATTCAGAGGCTTGGGATTTTTAGGAAAAGCAGGAAAATTATTTGACCAACCTTTTAAGTATGACTTGTAGCTACCTTTGACTTGTTATAGCCCTGATCAGACATTAATAGATGAAATTCTGCCAGAGTCTCTGACAGAATCTGGTTCTTAGCTGGCAGAAGGACGTTTAGACCCCTTAGAGAGCACAGTTGGTTCCCAGGATTCTATCAAATGACATCTCTGATTTGTGTGCCTGTTTGGGGTGTCACAGTGTCTGAGTCTGTAGGACATTTGCCAAATTGAGAGTAGAGAAGTAAGTAATAAGGAAAAGGAGATTGAAAAAGAGGAGGAGGGAGTCAGCAAGAGAGAAGAAAACCAAGAAAGTGGGACTTGCATTAGAGACTAAGTCAAAGTCTGTGATAGGGACTCTGTGACTTTTACTCTGTGAAATATACCACTCAGGTTGGAGACAGCTGCCAGAAAAAACAGATTTAGTAATGAATTTATGATGTGGCTTTCCTCCCCCTTCCTGTTGGTTACTGCAGACATTGGAAAAACATGGCAACGCTCTTGACAAATAGTTCTTAGGTGTCTTAAAGTTCCTGGTCTCTGCAACTCCCCATTCTCAGAAGGCTGTTGCATGGTGTTGATCTCCAAGGAATTGCTTTCTCCCAAAACTTTAATCAAAGACCGAGGGGCCAACATCCCTGAAGCAGCGTCCATCCTTCCTTGTCCCCTGTCATGAATCCCTTCTACACATGCTCAACAGAACTCTCATCAACAGTCTCCAGAGGGAGGAAACATTGTCCTAAAGTGAGAGATGGGAAAATTCCCTAGAAAGCCAAGCATTACGTAAAGAGCATTTAAAAAACAAGAGCTGTTACTTTAATTATGGCTCATGCGGCCTTATCACTGCGACCTTTCTTACACATTCATCAGAAACCTGGTGATAAATCACTCTCTGGAAGCCAGAAGCTGCCACAGCCACTGCCTCCAGGCTCCATCCTCTCTCCTTCCCAGGCTGAGTTCTCCTGGAGCCATAGCCTGATTAGTATGCTGCCTAGAGATTCCAGGACTTTGATTCCAAGTCGGTTTTGG
This sequence comes from Pteropus vampyrus, assembly GCF_000151845.1. Lineage (NCBI taxonomy): Eukaryota > Metazoa > Chordata > Mammalia > Chiroptera > Pteropodidae > Pteropus > Pteropus vampyrus. Next base: position 1,456,990 of record NW_011889069.1, on the reverse strand, counting down.
ACTGAGGATGGGAATCAGGCTGATGCCCACCCCAACCCCACAGCATCGATTTCATAGAGACAGTCTTAGCAACAAAAGAGAGAATTTATAAGAGTCAAATTTGAAGCTTGATGACAACCTGCACATTGGTGTGTTGCACTGTTTTTTCAGACACTGTTATACCTTTGATGTTAGTGGTGGTAGTAATAATAATTATTATTATTATATAATGATATATATTAGCAGATGGCATTTACTAAACACGTGCTATATGCCTGGCTAATACACTAATCTCTAATGTTTTGTTCTTGGCAACCACACAGCCAGGTATAGATTATTATCTGCATCTTTCAGATATAAAAATTGAGGCTAAGCCTTTTGCTCAAGGTCACATATGGAGAGGTAGAGACAAGGGCCTAACTCTGCCTTGTGCCATTCTGCCATGGTTGTCGACCTCCTGGTGATGTTTGAGCTCCTATTCCAGGAATGGACGTGCATCTGGTGGCATCATTTAGAGGGATGCCGAGGAATTGTATGTCAAGAGCAGGGCTTTTGGCTACTTTTTACTGAGAAATGGAAAGACAACCTGATAGAATGTTGACACTAGGAAAGGACTTCAGATACTCTATAATCTTTTTCATAACTCTTTTCCAGAATAGACAGCTGAGGCCCAGAGAGGTGAAGTCACTGAGCTCAAGGCAAACCTGGTCCTGGAACCCAGTTCCCAAAGGTCCTGGGCTGGCAACTTCTCTACTATATTTGAAAAGGATGGGGAAAAGTTGTATTTAACTTTTGAAATAGTTAAAGCCCCTTCTTTCCCATGCCTTTTTCTGATGAGTAGATAAGAAACCCTTCATAATTCAAGGTTAACTTTGATATCATTCATGATCAGCTTGAAGGCAAGGGCCTCCTCCAGGCTCCCACATGCCTGATCTCAGGAGAGGTGGTCGTGCTAGCAAAGGCTTGATGAAAGTTGTTGTCCATTGCTGAGGAGGGGACAGGATATGCTTGGTATTTGCCTTGATGCAGAATGAGAGGAAATCATTGAAACAGAAAAAAATAAAATAAAAAAAGACCCTCAACCGAAATGGTAGCAACTCTATACCAAGAAGAGAGAACTCAGGATAAAGAAAAGCAGTATTCAGGTGGCAATATTTCACCCTTCTTCTCAGCTAATCTCAATTCACCAACTTTGAAACCTGATTTCTATCCTACCTCCTCAGAGGCTGATTCAGTCCTTACCAGCCTCTATTTTGTTGTGGTTGTTGTTCGTGTTTTTAAAGTGAGGTATAATTTATATACAGTAAAATTTATCATTTTTAGTGTATAGGTCTACATGTTTTAACAAACATAGTCATGTTACCACCTTCGTAATCAAGATATGGGAGGTTTTCCTCACCTATAAAGCTCCCTTGTGCCCTTATAGCTAATTCCAACCCAACTCCAGCCCCTAACCTGTTTTCTATCACCATAGTTTTGTCCTTTCAAGAATGTTATGGAATCATACAGTATTTACCCTTTTGGGTATGGCTTCTTTGGCTCAGCATAAAGCATTTGAGGTTTAGCAACAGCTTCTGTATATCAGTAGCTTCTTTTTTATTGCTGAGTAATATTCTATTATGTAGATATACCTTATACTTTTATCTGCTCACTAGTTGAAGTATATTTACTTTCCAGTTTTGGAAAATTATTAATAAAGCTGCTACAAATATTCACATGTAGGTCTGCATTTGAACCTCTTTCTTCATTTCTCTTGGGCTGGCTGGAGTGTAAGGTAAGGACATATTTAACTTGAATCTCTTTGATTTTTATCTCTCACATCTCTTAAGATCAGTTCTACAAAAATTGTTCTTTGTTTTCTAATTTTATCAACCAAAAATTCTTAATACAGGTAGGTGCCAGGCACTATACCAGCACTGAAGATACAAAGATATAATAAATGTATTTCTAAGATGTGTACATCTACATAGCACCCAATTTGCTGATTAAGTGGTAGACATTCTACTTTATCACAGTAGGGAGTTGGAACTGGCCAACCCAAGTCATGCTGGCACAGAATTGGCTATAAGCAACCAACAAACTAATTGTTTATAAGCAATAAAACAAACAGTGATCATCTGCAATACACCCATGAATTCTGGCTCACAGGCAATTCCTCACTCAGGTGTGTGGCAGGGCAGATTTTGAAACCAATACCCTCATCTTCACTACTTCTCTCATACTTGAAAACAACCAAAGGAAACAATCGGAAATATGTGAAGGAAAAAATACGTACTGATAGCTCTCTGTGCACAAGCTTGAAAAAAAGCAGTGTTTCCAAAACATAAGGTCCTCTTCTTATTCAACTTCCTATCTGATACTTAAATCTCTGCAACATCACTGCTCAGCCAGTGGCAGCATTTCCCCATTGAGATCAAACTCACTAGCCTGATAATCTCATTGACTCAAGCACTGTATGTGGAGTAAGATATGCTTTATGGATCTGCATGACATGTTAGAATTTTTGATCACTTCATCACCACTATCATTATTATTTCACCTATAGATAATATCGAATAGTAGAAATTGTATCTTTATATTAAGCCACAATCCATTAACTCTATTACTTCTTCGATTGATCTTATGTTTGGCCTTTGGGGCAATTCGAACTAAGTGGGATTCACATGAGATATTTCCAAATATTTGAGTCACTGTGCATTTCTTCATTCTTTTCCTTTCCAGGCTGAAAGCTAAGATCCTCAGTTACTTCTGTTACTCATCATAAGAATCATAAGCACATTATCTAGTCTATTTATCATATAGGCCACTTGGACATGATTCTGTTTGCCTAGGAATCCCTAACTGCTTATAATGCTGCAAATGCAGTTTGTTCTGGGCACTGTTGGTCTATTAATACAGTCCCATATATCAACTTCTTAGGAATTTACATTGCAGTAATGACAAGTTATGCTTTCTAGCAACTAAAATTCCTAAACATTTTTTTTTAAGTTCTGTTACTGAGCCTTGTTTTCTTCAACTGCTTTAAGATAATTGTTCCTTTTATTTTATTTTATTTTTTTAAATCTGGCCCACTTCCTGAGCTTTTCAATATCTTTTGAAACACAATTGTATCAGGCTATTAACTATCCATCTCAGGTTTGAATCAAGTGAAATTGTGATCCCTGTGCCTGCTGTATTTTCATCTAATGTTGACAAAAATGTTAAATAGGGTCAAGAACTAAGGCCTTCCTCCTGGTTGACTCTGATCCATTACTCAGAACACTATGAGAATGTCATTCAATCAGGTAGAAATCTACCCACCACCCAGGAACATCCTGAGGACCTCCAGAAAATTCCCTGTTTAATTTAACAAGTTACGGCTATCAGATTTCCCAAGTAATTTGTTACAAAAGTAAGTGAGGTTGGATTGCTCAAGCTTTGTCATAGTGATTCGATGCTTGCTTCTAGTGAGTGTTGTTTTCCTTTCTGAGTGCTCAAAGTCATCCTATTAATACTTTTCCCTCTATATGCTGTCTTCTTAAAAGCAGGCACTGTGCAACACCTAAAATTCTAAATAGTCAGGATAAATATGGCTTAGTTTTTGTTCTCGACAGCTTTATAGATTAACATAGAATGTAGGCCTTCAAGGATGTATATATAAAAAAATCTGTAAGATAGCTTAAAATACATGCTTTGGAACCACCACAACCTTTCAGAACCTGGGTGGTAAGACTGTAGAGAAAAAGGTACAGGAGAATCCATGCCTGTTTCTTTGGAACCCATGCTGGTGAGTGCAAGAGGCCTGTGGCCCTTAATCTCAGTAAGCCCAGAAGGGTAGCTATATGGCTCAGTCTCTGATGCTATATAGATGTCTGCCTCCTGCTCCATGCAGGAGGTTAATGCACAGTACCACACAGGCATGTAGAAGCATGGAGGGGTGACATTTGCATTCTCCCATGCAACTAGGTCAGACATCTTTACCAACTAGGTCAGACACACACACGCACATGCGCGCGCACGCACACACACACACACACACACACAGCCAGCTCTAAGGCAGTGGTTTTCAGTTTTTTCTGAACTAGAAGCCTTAGTATCAATTGGGAGCTTGTAAGAAATGCAAATTTTTAGGGTCCTCCAAACCTACTGAAGCAGAAATTCTGTGTTGGGGCCCAGCAATCTGTATTCTAATAAGCCCTCCAGGTGATTTGGGGGAAAAAATTCAAGAAGCTTTCCTCCAGCCTTGCTTCAGCGTTTGACAACCTAGTTGAGATAGCCTTGAGAAGGGGTGGTCTGAGGTTAGTAACAACTCTCAAAATTAAATTCAGTAAACATTTTCTGGAGTGGCTATTCTACGTGAAAGCAACATGCTCAGAGCTAGAGGTAAGATAGAAGAGTAAGGCAAAATGCACAGCCCTTCTCCTTAAGTTACTTATACTGTAGAAAGGAACAGACAGTGCAGATGAGAATATGTCAAATGTCATGAAAGTTCTACAGTATGTGAAAAGAAAAATGGTGAACCTATCCAGTCGGATAGGGAGAGCACAAAAGGGAAAGGAGATGAAGATGCTTCATGGAGCAGATGGCTGTTGTGATGAGTCTGAAAGGATGACTGGGATTTTGGTCAGCAGAGGTTGGGGAAGGACCTCCATAGGGATGGTGGGACACTATCCCCTATAAATATGTCTCCTGTTGGGCTTCCTTCCAAGTATGCATTTCTGCCAGTCTCTACCATTTAATCAGGAAAGTTCTTGTCAGGTCATGGATGACCTCGACGTGATGGAACCTAAGGGTCTCTTCCCAGCTCTCTGCTCATTCCACAGGTAGCAGCACTAGCCTGGTTGATTATTTTCCTCAGCAAGGCACTGCCTGCCAAGAACTCACTCTCTCCTTCTTCCTGCCTCCATGACTCTTCCTCCTCAACTCATTATTGGAGAGACCCAGGACCCAATATCAAATCTGTTCTCTTTTCTACCCACACCCATTCTCTATGTAGTTCAATCTCAAATAAATGAATTGATTCCCAAGTGATTGCAAAATGTCTAGTCCAGATAATGTACAAATACCTACTTAACATCTCCCCTTTGATGTCTAATAGAGATCTTAAACTTAACATGCCACAATATAATTGGGTTCCATTTCCAACACACCACCTTCTCCCTTAATTATCTTCATTTTAGTAAAAACTCTGGTCAAAAACTTATATTCAATTTTGACTCTACTCTTTTATACCCCACATTCAAGTCAGCAAATTCTTTTTGACCTTTAATATTGTAGAATCTGTCCACTTTTCACCTCTTTCACCTGTTTACTATCCAATTCCACCATTCACAACCCCCAGTGGCTTTCAACCTCACTCAGAATAAAATGTAGATGCTTCTCCTGAGTGATCCTGCAAGATCTGGCCCCTCCTTTCTCTGATCCGATCTGCTCTTCTACCTTTCTTCATTTCTCTTTAGCCCACTGGTCTCACAAACTTGTGCTCACCTCAGAACCCTTGTACATGTGAGTTCCTCCTACATGCAGTCTATTTCCTTCCAAACCACCAGCATGCCTTCACTTTCTTTAGGTCTGTGACCAAATATCACTCTATTTGAGATGCTAGCCCTGGCCACCCTATCTAAAGAAATATATCTTATACTCCCATCCAACTTAGCTTTCTTTATTTTTCTTTATTACAGTTTGTTCATTTTGTTTTCTCTGTTTA
>NW_011889069.1:1446329-1451275 GCF_000151845.1 Pteropus vampyrus | reverse complement strand
ACAGCCCTTCTCCTTAAGTTACTTATACTGTAGAAAGGAACAGACAGTGCAGATGAGAATATGTCAAATGTCATGAAAGTTCTACAGTATGTGAAAAGAAAAATGGTGAACCTATCCAGTCGGATAGGGAGAGCACAAAAGGGAAAGGAGATGAAGATGCTTCATGGAGCAGATGGCTGTTGTGATGAGTCTGAAAGGATGACTGGGATTTTGGTCAGCAGAGGTTGGGGAAGGACCTCCATAGGGATGGTGGGACACTATCCCCTATAAATATGTCTCCTGTTGGGCTTCCTTCCAAGTATGCATTTCTGCCAGTCTCTACCATTTAATCAGGAAAGTTCTTGTCAGGTCATGGATGACCTCGACGTGATGGAACCTAAGGGTCTCTTCCCAGCTCTCTGCTCATTCCACAGGTAGCAGCACTAGCCTGGTTGATTATTTTCCTCAGCAAGGCACTGCCTGCCAAGAACTCACTCTCTCCTTCTTCCTGCCTCCATGACTCTTCCTCCTCAACTCATTATTGGAGAGACCCAGGACCCAATATCAAATCTGTTCTCTTTTCTACCCACACCCATTCTCTATGTAGTTCAATCTCAAATAAATGAATTGATTCCCAAGTGATTGCAAAATGTCTAGTCCAGATAATGTACAAATACCTACTTAACATCTCCCCTTTGATGTCTAATAGAGATCTTAAACTTAACATGCCACAATATAATTGGGTTCCATTTCCAACACACCACCTTCTCCCTTAATTATCTTCATTTTAGTAAAAACTCTGGTCAAAAACTTATATTCAATTTTGACTCTACTCTTTTATACCCCACATTCAAGTCAGCAAATTCTTTTTGACCTTTAATATTGTAGAATCTGTCCACTTTTCACCTCTTTCACCTGTTTACTATCCAATTCCACCATTCACAACCCCCAGTGGCTTTCAACCTCACTCAGAATAAAATGTAGATGCTTCTCCTGAGTGATCCTGCAAGATCTGGCCCCTCCTTTCTCTGATCCGATCTGCTCTTCTACCTTTCTTCATTTCTCTTTAGCCCACTGGTCTCACAAACTTGTGCTCACCTCAGAACCCTTGTACATGTGAGTTCCTCCTACATGCAGTCTATTTCCTTCCAAACCACCAGCATGCCTTCACTTTCTTTAGGTCTGTGACCAAATATCACTCTATTTGAGATGCTAGCCCTGGCCACCCTATCTAAAGAAATATATCTTATACTCCCATCCAACTTAGCTTTCTTTATTTTTCTTTATTACAGTTTGTTCATTTTGTTTTCTCTGTTTACATGGGTCTTGGAAGATAGAGACTCTGCTGTTTTTACCTCTATAACCCCAGCACTAGAATAGCTCTTGGCACAGAGGTAATGCTCAGTAAACATTCAATGAATTTTTGGTTTGTAATATGCCACATGTCCATTTCCCAAAAATGAATGTTAGATTTCTTAACCATGATTGAAGCATCTTCCCCAACATTTGACCTCCATCTTCCAATATGGTGCCTAGCATGTTGCATTGAGTAAATTGAGAAGACGTTTCAACTGTTAGAAAAGCCTAAACATAAACATAGAAATAGGAAAGCGCAGGGATCCAAGGTCCAGCAAATACTCTTGTTTAGCTGGAGCAGAAGTTCACATGAGAGGATTATTAAAAAATGTATAACTGTAGCCCTCAAAGGAATATACAAGGTCATGAATCCAGCCTCAACTCAAAATGTAATCACCCATTCACTCATAAGCCCTTGCAGGTAGGTGAGATTTTCCCTACAGTCAAAGATGCTCTTCGGTTCCAAGTTATCATTATACATCCCATTAAGGCTTGCTTTTGAACTTTCCTTTCACAGTCCCATTTCCCTTGGAGCTAAACTTGACCTCTGAATTTTCATGCTGTCTCCCTTGCAGCACCCCTCCCCAAAGCAAAGATCCATACTAACTATCCCTCTTGAAAGCTTGACTTTGGCATGCCAGATGAGGACCAAGGAGGGAGGAAAGTCTCAGCCTAGTTTCCAAAGCAGAGAAGGAAATGTGCTAAGTTGGGGAATATCTGATATCCTGCTCAGAAAGCCTCTCCTTGGCAATGCTTCCCCCAGACCACATACCCCCACTAGCACTGAGATGCTTTGCTTCAGAACCCTGACTATGAAGTCCAGATCTCCCTCATACCACTTCTGTCCGGTCCTGGGAACAACCCTCCGTCTGAGTCAAAACTTAGGCTGAGTTCTATTTGACCTTGAGCACCATTGCTGAGTCTCCACCCTCCCCAACGCCATTCCTGCAAGCTTTTGAGACTCTTCCCTTGTTCTTCTAAGCCTTGTTTCCTACCTCAGAGGGCCAGTTTTCTCCATGAAATAGTTGCTTCGACAAAATTATAGATCTTAACCTGATCTGTGGTTCTATTTCTTCATGGCAAGGCTCTCAGTAAGGTTTTAGCTTGAAGGCAAAGGTCTAACTCAGTTGTCTGAGTCTGATGTTAAAAATTCCCATAGCAGCTTGAGCACAGGGACACTTAAAAGCATGCAGACCTTTAGATATTGCACAGCTGCTTGGGTGGGCCACCTCTTACTCTGCTTTGTGTGTAGCACCTTCTTTCCTCTGATCTGTGACCAAGACCAAGCCTTATATACCCAAGGTGCTGGCTGCAGCTGCTGCATTGCCCTTGTAATTTCAGGTTGATTGCTGAGCTATCCATTGACAGCACCTGATGTCTTTACTGGCCCAGCAGCTGCCAAGCAGAGATTTTAAGTCTTGCTGAGCCTCTGAAATGGAACTATCATGTTTGCATTGAACAGCACACACAACAAAATAGAGAATTTATAGCCTGCAAGGGTATCTGCAACAATGTATCCTGTTTTTTGGAAGACAGACAGTCTGATTAAAAATATTAAAGATTGTGATGCCTTACCCCTCCTTTGAATCTCCCTTGTTTTCTTTGTGTTTATCTTTTTCTGGAGGCACATATCAACTTAAGGCTGACAGTTTCATTTAAAATTATTTAAACTATACCAAATACAGAATCTGTATACAGGTGATTTTTCTTTTCTCTGTGGCCCCAAATTATTACCGAATCGGGATATGGTGGCAGGCTGCGGATGTCATTAATATCTAGGTCTCTGGCCTGTTCCCTGCTTCCCACTCCTTCCAGCAGCACTCCATGCATACACACTGCCCACTGAGACGACTTCCTCAAATTTATAGCACCTGCAAATTGTGTGCTTCCTTGGATGGATATAAGCTCTCTGCCTCCCCGCCTCCGCCCACAAAATCCCTCGCTGTGGCTCCAACTCTGAAAAGAAGCAGAAAGCAGCAATATGTCCTGGACTACAGTCTAGAAGTAAAGAAAGAAATGGCATGTCGTGGAAGGGGTTGCATTTCCCATTGCCACATGTGGCCTTTTAGATGTAGGGATGAGAGAAGAAAGGTTCTTTTTGTTGTTGTTTTGTTTTGTTTTGTTTTGTTTTAAATAGAGAAAAAAAAGAATAATCTTCTTACAGGTGAGCTGAGGGGTGTCTGTTCACAAAAAGTTAAAGAAAATAAATGTGTGCTTAGAGATTGGGAGCAGTGTGTGATGGGGAAAGGATCTGCTAGTCTAGTTGCTGTCAAGAATCTTGACAATCCTGCACTGACCCTCTAGGCCCTCCAACCTTTCTCTGCCGCAGCCAGCTCCAAAGCTCCCATGAGGGATGGATGCACTCATATGACTGGGAGCCTGGGTGACACAAAGTATTGTAGTAATTATACTCTCCTTATAAGACAGATATTTAGAGAAATTGTTGGGCAGACATTAGAGATGGCAAATAGTTTATGTTTTTAGTATGTACTAGGTGGCCCAGGTTATGAAATGTTAGACACTTCATTTCTTACCAACGTAAAAATACCAGTGCACCAGGAACATGGGTCATCTATAGGGCCTTGGGGACTTACTAATTCTTAGATAAGTTCTTTTCCTTTTGTTTGCCTCTTTTGTTTTTTGAAAAACGCTCTGCTTTCCTTTGTCTTTGTTTCTCCCTCCCTCTCTCTTTTCTCTACCACTAGAGAAAAACAATTTGTACTCTTCATGCAGAAAACTTGCTCCCAGAATTTCTGTAGGATCCTTAGTTACTGTCCCGCAAGCTTTCTGGAAATGAAGGTATTTCAGATTACTCACCATTATTAATGATCACCACAAGAAGTCTCCTCTCTTTGAAAGCATGCATTGGGAAGATGCAGAGATTGGGTTTTCTGCAGAAGGCATTTTTTCCCCTTTATTTCCTAACTTACCAAACTAAGTTCACATGCACCCCTAAGAGGAGACCCCACCATAAGCTCCAGGAGTTCAGGGCTCACAAATGGGTTCTTGTCCTTGACCAGTGGTCCTGAGAGGATGTCAGAGCATGCAAGGAGGTTCAGAGATTCAAGAAGTTTCTGTGTCCCTAAAACATGTCTGCTTTTTGGACAGACAGTTCCACTAAGACATGGAAATATGGTCATAGGAGATCTGTCCCAGAACAAAAAAAAATCAGGTCCTGTGTGTTTTATCACCCAAGACATTGACAATCGCACAATCTCAAAGGGGTGCTGGGCCACAGAGGTGGCTATTTATCTATTTTTAATTAATTAGCTAATTAATTAATTAATTTTCCTGAAGGTGTCACTGGATCAAGAAGTAGCAATCACAGTCATTTGAGTGATAAAAATCCCACCCAAAAGCATCATAGGAACCTGCTCAGCTTGTTTCTAAGCACTGTCTGTGATGAAGGAGGAGGATGTTGGGGTTTTCAGGAATTTCAGAGGAGCTGGGTTCACACCAAAGACCATAACTAGTTGGGAGAGCTTGGGAAAACCTATAAATACCTCAGGTCTCAGTGTCTTCATAGAGATGAAAATGAATGTCTATGTTAACAATAGCTTTCCTTATGGAGTACTATGCAGCAGATGTTATCATATACCATCACTTACTTT
>NW_011889069.1:1442680-1446279 GCF_000151845.1 Pteropus vampyrus | reverse complement strand
GGTCCTGTGTGTTTTATCACCCAAGACATTGACAATCGCACAATCTCAAAGGGGTGCTGGGCCACAGAGGTGGCTATTTATCTATTTTTAATTAATTAGCTAATTAATTAATTAATTTTCCTGAAGGTGTCACTGGATCAAGAAGTAGCAATCACAGTCATTTGAGTGATAAAAATCCCACCCAAAAGCATCATAGGAACCTGCTCAGCTTGTTTCTAAGCACTGTCTGTGATGAAGGAGGAGGATGTTGGGGTTTTCAGGAATTTCAGAGGAGCTGGGTTCACACCAAAGACCATAACTAGTTGGGAGAGCTTGGGAAAACCTATAAATACCTCAGGTCTCAGTGTCTTCATAGAGATGAAAATGAATGTCTATGTTAACAATAGCTTTCCTTATGGAGTACTATGCAGCAGATGTTATCATATACCATCACTTACTTTCACACAATTGAAAAGAGGTGTCTTTCACCCCTTTCTACAAAAGAGAATATGCGCATGTCACCTGGTTCTGAAAGCTTCCTGCCAGCCTGTTTAAATTCAGCACTCCACTAAAATAATTAGCCCTCTGCCAAGAAAAGGGAAAGTTTTTTCCCCAAGTTCTAGAAGGAGGATGCCCTCAAATGTGGGGACTCCACCTGAGACCACCAATGGACCACGGGATGAGCAAAGAATATGTTAGGCTAACACATTCTTGGAGAGACAGCAGGGCCTGTAGACTGGGAAGCTGCTGAGTGCTCAGCAGTAATGCAGCAGGCTGGGTGTCCAGGCTGCTGCCAACTGAATGAGTTTCCATTTCTTAGCCCATTAAGCTCAGAAAACTCCAAACATTCAAAAACATTTAATGGTGATAAAATAGCATCAAGCCCACTATGCTACCTCCTCCCTTCCAAATGAGGCTCTACCCCAGATCCAAATCCAGGGGCCTCAAATTACCTCTGGCTACATGAGGCAAAAATGTTAAAGACACAGGAAATGGATGACATCACCGAAGCCCAGATGAGTAAAAGTGGTCTGTGAAGTGGGTGCTTTAGGCCTTGCTGGCCACTGTCCTAGAGATACTGAGACTCTCTGATGTTCACAGCCACCGCAGTGCACATGCATCCCTTCCTTCACTACCGTCATGAGTGGGAGCCCGATGACGTCATGTCAGATAACCCAAATGGCTCCACATGAGCCTCTGAGCTGTGGCTTTTTCTCACATCTTTTTCATGCACACTGCTGCCAGAATCAGTGTTCCCAGATCACACACAATGATACTTCTCATCTCCAATTTTAGTCTCTTCTCTTCTGCTCATTCCTTAGAACCCTTTGTAATCTGGGCCACCCTCCACAAGAATACGAATTTCATGTTCCTTCCCCGAAATGCCTTCTATTCCAGCCTTACGTATCTTTTTAGAAATGTACAGATGCATGTGTCCATTTCTGAATTTGCATATAGAAGTCCTGGCATGGCTTCCCTTTGCCCACACCAAGTCTTGTGTGGGGCTATCCCTCCAACTCAAATCCACAGCCTCTCTCCTCTGCAAAACCTTCTCTGAAACATCACTCCAGAATGATTTCTCCTTTCTCTTGCACTGCATAATTAGCACCTGATGGTACACTCTCTTCTCTAATTATCTGTACCAAGTAATGTACTCCTTAAAAATCTCTAGAGAAAATACTCATCTATCAAACTCTGTCTTGCTCATCTGTTTGATTTCCCCATTGAAAACCCATATCTCGTGCTGTTTGTCTCCCACAGTCCCCCTTAGTTATGCATATCATTGCACATAGTTGGTACTCAATAAATGCTTGTAATAAAATATTTGTTAATTATTTATTTTTTTATCACCTTTCCCCCAAAATTCTGAAAACAGAAGAAACAAAATTTATTCCATTCAATTTATAATATTGAGAACAAGTTTGAAGAATTTTTTTAAATGATCAACATAGACTGATTCCTATATAGAGAGACTAAATGAAATGGGCCTAACCCATCCAAGGGGGTTTCCAGATACGAGAGGGACCCCATTGTGCTTTCTTATCTCCTTTACATTCCTAAATGCTGGAGAGAAGAGTTTACTCATCCAACAAAACATTTCTAAGGCATCTGCTATTATGAATCTCAACCCTGAATAAATATTTGAGCTTCTATAAAAATATCAGAGACTACAATTTAATTATTTAGAGGTAGGGGTGCAAATACAAATGTTTTTAAAGATCTCTAAGTGATTCTAAGTTATAGTCTCTATTAAAAACCACTGAAAAACACTACTCCCCTCTCCCCCCGCAAAAAAAGCCACAAAGGTCCAGTCCAGTCCTTGAGAAGTTCATGGTCCAGTGACAAAGATGGGAAAGTTAACTTATGATGAATATTCCAAGACTAAGACAGAGTGTGATGGAAATGTGAGCTGGCAAGGATTCAGGGCAAGCTTCAGAGAGAGAAAACCAAAACCTGACTGGGAAGCTAACAGAGTAGGAATTAGCCAAATGAAGAAGATAGGAGAGTTCTTGGAAGAATGGGTCAGAGGGAAGTGAGGCAGCCAGTGCTGCCATGGGCAGTGGTGCTGTGATCGAGTTCTGGACAATTGAACCTGTGGGAGCCACTTCTCGGTCCAGCTCAGGATCTCACCAGTGTGGATTCCTGCCCCCATGCGGGACTTTGTTTCTCTTCTCCATCGATTTCTACATAAACAGGTAGAAAGCTGAGGGCTAAAAGAGGAGTTTGCAATGACAGGGAGGCAGTGGGGAAGGTGTACTTGGGAACACTGCTCCACAGGGGAGCTTAGTCTTTGAGAACTTTTTCTGAGGAACAAAGTAAGTGGTGGTTACTTTAAAAGATAAAATAAAACAGCTTGCCCTGAGGCCTGCAGGAAAGGAGGAAAAAAATGTTATGATCTCTATCTGTGACCCTGGAATAGAGATTCCTCCATAAAGTGACCAATACCTTAAGTAAAGCATGCCTGTGCATCTCATATTCTAGATCTCCAAATCCAGGCCTAGTTTAAGTAAAAGTGAAAACTGTGCCTGAAACGGAATGGGTGTGTTGAGTAGCCAGAAGCAGTCTTTCTTCAATTTACACACTTTCCATCTGGCATTGAGAATGAGTTGACAATGGAGCCACATGTGTCTGGACAGGCTTTTCCATACTCAGTGCACGCGCAAGATGAGCTAGGTTTCCAAGGACTTTCCAATCTCTTACAGGGCATATAAAACTGGCAAGCAAACCTGGCCGCCTCCAATTCCGCACACTATGAACACACACACACACACACACACACACACACACACACACACGTGCGCAAATGCACGCTCTTTTGAAGGGCCAGCTGGTGGGAATTACCACAAGGACAGAGAGAAGGAAAATAAGAGAAGAGAGGGTTTGATTAGAAAAGATGAAGGAGATAAAAATCTGGGTGATGCTGGAGCTGCCATCTGGTTTTGCATCTATTGTGGGCTCTCTCCTTCTGCACTGATAATCCCTCTGTAGGCAAGACCACACAGAAGAAAGATACCATAAAGGTAAGTTTCTTGTTCCAAATTCCAACCCAGGCTCTGCTGCTAGCTTGATGTGTGCCCTTAGGCAGGTCCTTTTATCAATCTAGGCCTCTGTTCCCCATT
>NW_011889069.1:1362033-1442080 GCF_000151845.1 Pteropus vampyrus | reverse complement strand
GGTCAGAGTCCTCAGGCCTCTCCTTCCTTTTCTTCCCTGGAAGCACCCGGCACAGTCATTTGTTTGCCAAATGCATCTTGCACACTACAATGCCTGCTGCCCGCCCCCCTTTTTTTTGTACACGTGTTTTGTAGGCCCTGTTGCAAACTCCTGCAGGATTCAAGGAGGGCGAAGAAAAGCCTTGTGCCAAGCAGAAGCGGGGATTAAGAAATGTCCCCAGGAAGAGTCTCCCAAATAATTAGGGCCACCATGCCTTCAGCTCTGTCTGGTCCAGCGTGGATGAGGTTGAAGGCCATTCACATGCAGTGCTTGTTGTGTGTCTTTGATATCACCAATATCACTGGCCTGTTAGCTGGTGGTTGATGCAGGAAGCCTCAGCCCTGAATGGAGGGGCTGAACTGTGAGACCTGCTTCAGCATCTCTGCTGCATCTGGAAAGGATCACCTGAAGGACAGGTATCACTGACAGAAATATATTTGGACTTTGTCCCAGGTTTAGGGAACAGAGCTTCTTAAACTCCAGGAATTTCCTGAGAGATAGGAGTATCTTTTCTCATTCATAAGAGGCCCTTTCTGAGCTTATGCTAATGAGGCGATTTAGGGCAGTATTCCTAGATAACCTCAGGATGGGGCTGGTCACCAGAAAGACCAATACCTAGAAGATCAGAACTTCCAGTCACACTGAGTGATCTCTGCGAAGGGGAAAGAGGGGCTTCAGATTAAGCTCTATAAGAACTCATTAAGAAGATTTGATGAGCTCTGGGTTGGTGAATGTATCTACATGTCAGAAAGGTGGTACATGACAGTCCACAGGACAGAAGCTCCTGCACTGGGGCTTCTTCCATACCTCCCCTACGTACCTCTTCATGTGGCTGTTCAACTGTACCCTTTATAATAAATCAGTAAAAATAAGTAAATGTTTCTCTGAGTTCTGTAAGTTGCTTTAGAGAATTAATCAAATCCAAGGAGAGAGCCAAGGAAACCTCCAATTTATAGCCCTTCAATCAGAGGCACAGGTAACAACCTGGACTTATGATTGGCATCTGAAGTGGGGCAGTCTTCTGACTTTTAAGACATGATATCTGACACTATCTCCAAGCAGACAGTGTCAGAAATTAGTTAGATTTGTAGGATACTCAGTCAGTGTCCACTGAGAACTGGAGAATTGCTTGATGGTGTTGGGAGAAACACATAGGAACAGGGAGAGGCTATTCTGGCTTAAGGCACTCCTTTTTCTTCCACATGGTCTGTATTGACAGATAGAACTACACAGCAAAGAAGAACCTAGGGATGTGGAAGCCTCTGCTGGTTGTCTTGTGAGTGAGGGCTCTTGCCAGTACCTATAAGGCCATCCTTGTTCCCAGAGGACAGAGTCCAACTTCCCGTCTCAGGTTTCAGATTCTACCATCTTTAAAAATGCCACACCTGGAGGCACAGGTAGGGCTATGCCATATGTACAGGTATATCTTCTGGAGACATGGCTTTCTCTTGCTCTCTCCTCATGTTGGACTGGAAAGTAGTGTTTAGGAGGCAGAAACAGCAAACTGAGTAAGGACTAGCCCAGGTGGGTAGGAGACTTATTAGTGATAGGACAGACGGTACAGGGAGAGAATGATGCAGCAGTGACCGGCTGTTCTACCTTTTTACTTGTCACTTGAGCTTGGGTGGTGGAAAGGTAGCCTCAGCCAGTGCTCAGAGCCTCTTTGGCTCTAGGATTTGGAGTTCAGCAGGGGATACCAAGCTCCATATGTAAACACAAAGCATCAGACATTGCAAGCAGGAGTTGACCTGACTTTATGGCCAAGGAGACCTAGTCGCTGTGGTCACTCGGCCAGGCCATGGGGCCCACTGCGCCACAAAGTGAGGATGCAACAGCCTAAAGAAACAAAATGGTTCAAGTTTCTATGTACCATCTCATTCACTTTCTAGCATTCACTATAAATAGGTGTGAAATCCAACTGCCCACAACACACAAGGACAGGAGAATAAGTGGAGCAAAGATGCAGAACTAGGACAGGCCTGCAGCACGTCAGAATGGGGTCCCTAGTTCCAAATGCAGCTTCGGTTTAGGCTTCTGCTCTGGAGGCCCAAACTGAGACTCAAAATCTTATAATGAAACATCTGTCTTTTCCTTCCTTTCCCTTCCCCCAACTCATCTAGTTACTACATCTAACATTATCCATCATCTCGTCTTTGTGGCAGTAAGAATCGAAGAGCAGACGGGGAAATTAATAATAATTGTAGTGTCAAGGCACAGGATGCAATCAGAATTCAGCACGGAAGCAAATACAAATACAAACAAACCATATTTGTTCTGAAAGATTGCTCAGTTCTCCCTCCCTCCCTCCCCTAAGAGTGGCCAATGATAGTGCTCAGAAAAAAGATGATTCAGCGCTAATGTGGGGATTAGGAATTGATTCTTCAGCCCAGACTGCACCACCACAGAGAGCGCTGTAATGAAATTAGAGCAGGGATTTGGGAGCCTCTGAAGAGACAACCAAAATCCATCAGGGCCCAGTGAGAAGCAAAGGGAAGGGATATCTCTTTCATTCAATGTTAAGCATGTGAACTCTGAAGAGATAAAATCATAAACTGAAGCATCAGCCCAAGAAAAAGCAGAGAAGAAGGAACTGCCTTTACCCTTTACATTTAGGGGTCTAAGATGCATGTTAGGGAATTCACGATCAGCCCTCTTGCTCATTCCCAAACCAAGCTGTAATGCCCCCTTCTATGATTCATGGAAATGGCCTCTAAATGAGAGTATGCATCTACTGACAAATACAAACTTTTGATCCTTGTTAAGTAGTAAGGGGGAACTTGGCACGAATCATATAAAATGGCAGACTATTTAAAGCAAAAATAATTATTTTTGGCTTTAGTGTGCATTACACATTCATATTCATATCCTGTTACTGTTTCTTCCTGACATCATTTTTAGTTAGACCGACAGTTAAGCATATTTGGTTTCTGTGAAACTCCCCACCCCAAGCCAGCACAGAGGTGGTGACGCCTGTCAGTTTTAGCAGAGTGCCCCAGACTGCTGCGAAGGTCTCGAGTGAAGTTGACCTGAGTTCAAAACTCACATATACCTCTTACTGTCAGTGTTATTTCGGATAATTTATCTAAACTCTTTGAGTCTACGTGTTTAGCAATGTTATCTGCTTCAAAGATTTTTTTTAAAAGCATAAATGAGAAAACATATTAAAAGGACGTAGGATGGTGCTTGGCCCATAATCGGTGGCAAATAGAGGTAGCTACATGTAACCTGTACAAAGCTGAAATCTTTCACAGCCAGGAGTGATATGCTGTTTCAGAATTTCAGTGAAAAAGAATGCAGGCATATTTAAATAAGAGAACAGAGAGTTATCCCATGTATCACAGAGTAAAACTTTCTTAAAAATCCTCACTACAGATTGCTTTCTCTCAAAAGTTTCACACTCATAGCATTTACTTGCCCTCATATGCTTCCTCCACCTGAAATGTGATGCCACCACCTCCTATCAAACAAAGCTCAAGATCCTGTTACTTGAAGCTTTCACCTGTGCATAATAATCTCTAGGGAGTAATCTGGTTCCCACTAAGACTGCTTTTCTTGTCAGGTATAGCATAGCTGCAATTCTAGTCAATAATACACACCCTCTTGCCACATAGCTAATGGATACAAAGAGCCCAGCATTATACTGCCACCTAGTAGGTGCCCAATCAATGGTGGACATTTATGGTAAGCACTGAGAGTCTAGAACAGTTGATATTTTGTGTGTTCTCTGTGACTGTCACAACCTTGCTTTTCTCCATTTCCTGATTCCCTAATCCAGCCAAAGTCAGGAAATGCTTTGGGACTAGGTGGGGTTTAAAATACATTACTCTGTAGTTAACTTGTTAAAAGGTACCTAATGAGAACCTTGAGAATTCACACAGCAAAGTATGCCTTCTTCTTACTTTCTTCTTCAAGGCCTAGATTGTATGAATGGACTTGAAGGTGCTGGGGATCTGCCCTAACCCCAGTCAAACAGACCAGATGGTCTGTGGCACCATCTGAGGCTCTACAATAAATAAATCAATTTTCTAAAACCAGAACATTACTATCTGTATCCCTGTTGCTAATTCGATGCATTGGATTGGACCTCAGTGGTTTTTAAAGTCAGTGATCATTAAATTTGAATTTGCAACATGTATTTAAATACAATTAGACTGTTGGCTATGACGTTCCACAGCCACGTTTCAGCTTGGGTCACTGTAACAATGGAAACCTATTCTAATTACATGTTTCCTGGAAATACTCTGGATAGTGGTAAAGACGAAGGCCCCAAAATGTGCTGAGCATTGCAAGGCAGTCACCTAGATTTTATAAACTATATTAACCACTATGAATCATAGGTAGTCAGTGCTGGCCATATACACATGTAACTAGAGTTGACTTTACCTCACACCCTGAATCAGAGAAGCACTTATGACTTGAGAAAGGTTTTGCTTTAGCTCATGTGACCCAATGCTATGAGGAAAGCTATAAGCACTTGTTTTGATTGACTTCAGGGACTCTAGATTTCAGAGGTGAAGAAGAGGTAGGTGAATAAATACATTCCTAGATGTGATGAGTGGAGTAAATCCTTTCATTTGAAGAACTCATATTTTTTAAAAATGTGCTAACTAGTCCTATTCACCATCTCTACTGAAGGTTAAAGAAGAGGGAAAGAGTAGAGTCTGACCTCAGAAATGTGCTCTGAATGTGCTTTCTGGGAGTTCTGAAAGAGAGAAAAAGTTTAAAAAAAAAAAAAAAGAACAGCTGAGAAAGGTGAATAGAGATAATGCAAAGGCTGGTTCCCAATAGAACCTCACACTGGAAAATTTGGGCAACTATTATAAGGCTGATCTAGACCTAGGAAGTTCTGTGAGAATGCAAACTACATTTAAGCACAGAAAATTCTAATAGGCTTACACTACCAACCTTGAAACAGGGTTCGGGTGAAGGCTGAGAAATCTCTTAAATTTACAATAGCACTCCCTCCATTAGGCTTGAGGAATTTTTAGTTGAATTTCTGAAAACTCAGAATCATTGTTGAAAATGAGCAGGAATTATCTGCAGAAATTATTTGCTAAGTTATATCTCATGACGTAAGTCTATCTAAAACAGGGGTCTTTTTAAAAATAAATAGCTAGATAGTAAATATTTTAGGTTTGCAGACTTTTAACAATTATTCATATCTGTTGTTATAGGGGGTACCAGACATGGACACTAACCTGGAAAAGAAGCATGGCTCTATTCCAGTTAAACCATGTTTACTAAAAGATATGGCAGGCTGAGCCACAGTTTGCCAAACCTTGATCTAGAAGAAAAAATAATAGGGCTTATAATAATTTATGTGGTGTCCTCCCCCAAAGCAAAGGAAGTTAAACGATGTGTATAAATCTCATCTTGCAGGAATTTTTTATGCCCGCTAGATCCATCACTTGGAAAAATGGACAAGTCGAGTGGGTGTCCTTGTTACTTACACTAGTACATCTCTTAACAACTTCCGTCTATCTCTATCCTACTCCCACATTCTGAGGCTGATCACTGTGTACCATGCCTGACTTCAAATACCACCTCTTTTGTCATGCCTCAAAAGGACACAGTCCTACCTCTGGTACACCAAAGGGATTTACCCACATCTGGCAATGTTACCCCAGGCTTGAGATCTTTCCCTCTCTGCTTTCTCACCTCATCAGCTCAACTAAATGTAAATCTAAATTTTCCTCATTCATTTTTACTTGATTAAAGCTCTATGTTTCCCAAGGTGATCACTGAGACCTGAATGAATCTCAAAATATGATTGAGCTAATGTGATAGTGGGTGCTAATAGTTTAATGCTGGAACTCTCAAGCTGCTCTATAAATATACTTTAGAGGTGCAGGGCAATGTGCCAAGATAAATGAACCATGAGATAAATATAATGCAGCTTTCAGAAACATACATTTTATTTGAATAATTTTAGAAAACTTAAATATTATAACAAATTTAAATATCTTATATTAAAATATGGCTGTAATGTGAAAAAATATAAATAGTATATATTAATAATTAATTTAAAAATTTGCGTTTGTTACTGACTTTGACTTTACTATGACTTCGGATTATTAGAGATGTGCATTAACTCTTCTTTCTTAGCAGGGATATTGAGTGGAAATGTTTGGAAAACACTGTCTTGATATACACCCCTTTCTGCTTTTATAAGAAAATCAAGATCAAGTATAATCTCTCACAATTTCTCAGCCTCCTTCCCAGAAATATATATACCCACATTTAGTCTTCTTTTATAACTTTCCTCCAGTCTTAGCTGATGAGCTATGGTTCTTTTTAGGCCAACTGCCTCTACTTGTGTCATTGATCCCCAATTTCTCCCATGTTCTCTGTGTCTTTTTTCTATGTGCCATCTTTAATCTATTTTGAAATTTCTGCTCCCTCTCTTCTTCTTTCCCTGTTGTAGTGATAAACATATCCAAGTACTTTCATCATGCAAAACCATCATTTTATGTCATATCTTTCTTTATTACTCAATCCTTCTTCCTTCCTCAATCATTCTTCTCAAAAAACAAAAAACAAACAAAAAAACGGTCAAAATGAAACAAAACAAAAATAGTCTATGATTCTCTCTCTTCCCTTCTTCGTGAGCCATTTATTCCTTAACCCACTGCCATCTGGTTTTTATCCTCCCTACTCTACTGAAACTGTTCTTAGTAAAATCACCCGATTATATCCCAATTGCCAAACATATAAGCCATTTCAAACCTTATATTACTTGAGTTACCTGCAGCATTCAATACTGTTAATCTCTATTTCCATAAAAAACATTCCCTGGCCTTCTATAATGCTAAGTTGCCCTGGTTTTTCTCATTTTACTCTTACCATTTCTTCTGTCCCCCATATTTGTTCCTTCTCTCCCCATCTTTTAGACACTAGTGAGCATCAGAGTTCTATTTTTTATTTTCTATACCATCTTCCTGGATGAGCTCAAATATTCTCATAAGTTTAGCTACCTGTGTTAGTTAATGTACATAGTAATAAATTACTTTAAAACTTAGCAACTTAATACCACAAATACTTATAATCTTATGGCTTTTGTGGGTAAGAAATCAAAAAGCTTAGGAACTCAGGCTTAGCTGAATTCCTCTGACTCAAGATCTCTCATGAAGTTATAGTCTAGTGGTTGACCAGGATGATGATGGTTTCATCTGAAGCTCAACTGGGGAAGTGGTTGGGGGAGAGGGGTCTTCTTTCAAGCTCATTAACATGTTTTTTTGCAGGTTAGCTGGGTGTCTCCACAAGGTGGTCTCACACCATGGAAACTGATTTTCGCCAAGGTGAGTGATCCAAGAGGTACTGATACAGAGAGCCCAACGCAGAAGTCACAATACTTTTATAACACAATCTTGAAAGTGATATCCCATCACTTCTATTATAGTCTACTGATTAGAAGCGAGTCAAAAAGTCCAGCCCATACTTAAGGGGAAGAGATTGCAGAGGGCCTGAAGATCAGTATATGGGTATCATTGGGGACCATCTTAGAGGCTGCCTACTACAACACCTGTGCGCTGATGGTTTCATGTTTATATGCCTATCCCTAGACATATCCTTTGAGCTTTATAATCATACTCACTGTTTGCTGGACATCTCTCCTTGGATGACTCACAAGCATCTCAATCCCATCATAGTCCAAAGAAAACTTACCACATTCTCTCAATACATGACCTGTTCTCTTCTATTCTCCAAATATGGTACAACCATAAACCAAATTTATCTTGTACTTTCCTTTATACTTTTACAACATAATCAGTATTAATATTCTGAGTTTATTTGCTATATATTCCAACCTGTTTTCCTTCTTTACAACTTTGTACCACTTACAAGTCTGAATTGCTCATTGGGTCTCACCTGGGCTCCTGATGCAAATCTAGCTCACGAACATCTCAGCCTAGGTAACCCTGTCCAGCACACTACTTGTGCTATGTATTAGATGCTCTGAGATTACGAGGATGGAGATAAACGTGAATAAAATTTTCACTAAGTGCTGAAAATTGAAATGTACCTTCTGCTGTAGTACAGCTGTTGCTATCATTGGTGAGGATGGTGATGGTGACAGTGATGATAATACAAATGAATTACACACATCTCTGTAATAAAACGTGAGGCTCAGTTTCGACCATGGATGAAAACAAGTTATATCTATCTACTGAGATGTTCAGCCCTTGTTGGAAATGCCAAAAACACAAGTTCTGATGCCACATGTCATCATCTCTATTTCTGCACCTGGATGCTCAGTTAAGGCTGAGTCCTCAAAATAAACTCTGTTTTTGAATGAGAAAATCATCACAGTATAATTGAGGCTGCTTTTAAAGAGCCAGAGATGCCATTCCAATTGAAGACTCTTATGAAGTTTTCCCCAGTGATCTAAGAAGTGGCACATCTAATCAATCATCTAATCAATGATTTAATGATTGTAGATATACCTATATACAGGACCTCTATATACATTTTCTCCACTTTTGTCCTGTCTCTTATAAGGACATCAGCATTTCTTCAAAGGTGAATCAACTAAGTCATCACCACCAGCCCATGCACAGTAGAGAGAAAATCATGCTGGAAAAGCTATAAGACAGATACCATCACCCAGCAGCAGCAGCCAACCCTATTCCTGTCTGTGAATTCAATGGACTTCCAAGTGCAAAAAGACAGTTGGTGCCTTGGAACAAATTTAGCTGTGACTGGTCTAGATCATGGATGGTTACTAGCATGAAAATTCATTCATATGACTTGGGAATATAATACCTGACACAAGATATATCGTGACTGCCATGCTCCTATCCCAGATAAGGACACAGCAGTAACATATGGAGGAACAAAGCACTTATCTTGTTAGTTGATGGATTTATCTTTTTTCCTCCTTTCCTACATATTCCATAGCGTTTACTGAGTGGTGGTTTTTTACCGTGCAGCATATGGAGAGTGAATTGATTTCTCTTCTCTCTCCTTAATTCAATAAGAACCAGAGTGAGGGATAAACAGCTTGTTGTGCTAGAAAAATTTCTAAACAGTCAAGAAAATGTCAAACTGCCTTTCTTCCTTTTGTGGTTGAAATGTTAGTTTTGGGAAGCATTCCTCTCTCAGTAGGAATAGAAAGGAGAGTATTTTGTATGATTCAGGCACATTCAGGGTTCTCTGGGCTTTGGCTGGGGACAGCATCGGCTCATTCTAAGTTATGACCAAAAAGAGTTGTGCTCAATACAAGGAATGGAGGCAATACTCTGCAGTTAAAGTAACTCTTGACAGGACTAGTTATATTGGCCTAAAGAACCGTGTTCTTTTCTACTTCCTTTCAATACTCCTCTAAAAAACAAAAACAAAAACAAAAACAAAAAACAGTGAAGGAAAAAAAATCTACAAAGACAAATTCAACAAGAGAGAAAACATCACCAGATGAAATATGCTGACAAAACTGCATACGATAGAAAGCAAATGAATGAATAGTAACTGATGTATCCATGCATGGAAAGTTAAAATAAAAAATGGTGGGAGAAGCAAGTCGATTCCAATTGCAAACCTCTAGAAACATTCATGAATTTAAGACAACATACATTTATGAAGGCTGTGGTCCTGGACGAGGCAAAAACAAGATACCGTTGTAAGTGTCCATGAGGAAGAGTCAATACTCTCTCAGACTAAAGAATCAGACTTCTATCTTGATAAGAGATGGAAAGCTTATTCCCTAGAACAGTGATTTTCAAAAATGTGGTCCCCAAGTCAGCAGCATCAGTATTACCTGAGAACTTGTTATAACTTAGCAACTTAGCAAAATTCACAGGCCCCATACCAGAACTATTGAGACAGGATCTCTGGGGGAAGAAGCCCAGGAATCTGTGTTTTAACCAGCCTTTGCAGGTAATCTTGATGCACGATCAATGTGAGAACCACTTGGGGACAAGGCGCAATAAACAGATTGCAAGAGCCATCTCTGAAAAATGCACCCACAAGAACAGATCAAAATTGTTGATACTTGAGAGTTCCCCAGCAAAATGTTTGGTTCCTCCCCATTAGCTCACAGTGAGGCTTTCTGTGAAGATGCTCACATATAGATTTTCCAAAGAGCTTCTGAGCACTAACCTCTCAAACAAAAACTAACAATAAATAGAGAACAATGAAGAACTCTTAAAAGTAAAAAGTGATATAGCTGAAAAAAATTTAAAGTAAACTTAATTTTTAACATAGGATGACAAAGTTGAGAAACTCTTCCAGAAAGTAGAACAAAAAAGTGAAAAATAGAAATGAGAGAATATTTTTAAAATGCCACACCCATTTAATGAGACTTCCAGAAAGAAAAAGAAAAAGAAAAAGAAAAAGAGAGACAAAGAGGAAAAATAAAGAGGAGACAATTAACAAATAAATATCAAAAACTGACTGAAAAGGAATTTACCAAGTATCTAGAAGGGTAAAAAAAAAAAAAAAACCAAAAAAAAAAAAAAAAACCCACACCAAGGCACTGTATAAAGTAATTCCAGAATACCGGAGATAAAGAGAATTGACAAAGACCTTCCCAGGAAAAAATACAGATCACATGCAAAGAAGCAGGGATCAGAGCGGCACAACATTTCTAAACAGCAGCCCTGGAAGCTACAGAACAATGAGGAAATTCTGAGGGAAAAACATTTGGAGGTGAGAATTCTATACCTAAT
Source organism: Pteropus vampyrus (assembly GCF_000151845.1). NCBI lineage: Eukaryota > Metazoa > Chordata > Mammalia > Chiroptera > Pteropodidae > Pteropus > Pteropus vampyrus. The sequence goes on along the minus strand of NW_011889069.1, from coordinate 1,431,377 downwards.
CAAACAATCACGTATGAAGAAATGCATATGATACTTTTCAAACAAGCAAATTGTCAATGCTTTGCTCAATAAGTAACTGAAAGTGTTCTCTAAAACATGGTTGAAATCCAGAAAACTGAAGTCTTGGTGTTCTGGAAACAGAGATTCCAAAATGGGACAGAGGAGCCAGATGATTGTAATCAAACATTTCTAGATGACAACTGTGTAGCAAGCCTGGAGAGCAATCTGCTCAAATTGGACCAGGACAATCGAGGGTTCTAGAAGAGATACTCCAAATAAACATTGAAAGAGCAACAATAAAAACTGCTAGATTGCCTCATATTTGAAACTCTGATGAACTTTTTTATACTACAATGGAAAAAATTCTAGAGAACATTGGCATATATACACACGAAAAATAAGTAACGCTAAGAAAAATAGGAATTTGTGTAAGAAAGTAACTGGAATCATAATTTACTTAGTTTGATTTACATTACATTGATAATTCAAATATTTATTGATTTAATTAAAATTTTTGATGTAAAACTATATACTGGGAAAATAGAAGAAGTAAATGTGATGGGTGGGAGGTTCTGAGATATTAAATCCTTATTTTCTATAGTAAATTAATATCTGGAATTTATGAAATAGCTTTATAAGCATGTTATTTAAAAATCTAGAAACAAATAGCCAGAAAACATGAGGGTTGAAAATGATTGCCTTTGGAAAATGGGCAGGATTGTTGAATGAGGAGAAAGGGACAATTTTTTCTTTTAATTATACTTGTGTATTATAGATATTTAATTATTTTGGTAAAAATAATATTATTTCTTAAGCCATGGACTTGAGGTTCTCAGATCTCTAATCCTCATTCTACCACATCATAGTTATATGACCTGGAACAATTCAGTAACTTCTCTTAACCTGGCAAATGTTGCTCTTCTTATCATTTCAGTTTAACTGTCCCTTCCTCAAAAATAAGAACTTCATACTTTCCAAAATAAAAGAGGTTCTTGCCAGTTTCTCTCACAGAAAGTTGTTTTACTCCTTCTGAGAACTTGTCACATTTTTCAATGAAAAATAATTTATTTAATATCTATCCCCTCCCCCCAATTAGATTATAGAGTTCATAAATGGATAGGTCTTGGCTTGTTAACCATTATTTCCCCAGCGCCTAGCAGAGAATAAAGGAATGAATAAATTTGTCTAGTGCTAAGCTCATTCTGAGGACTTCCTACATGAAAAATGGCAGTTTTCTCCTTGAAGAGAAATCATGCACTTCCCTGTGTACTACAGAGTTATTAATAGTAAGAATTTACACTGATTACAAGTGGGGTCTCACAAGTGCAGAAGGCTGAATCTTTTCACCACTCTAGGTAGGTTCAAAATCTCTTGCACTCAAACTACTTTTTAAGTTCTCAAATAAGGTTCATTAAGTATAAAAGTTTTTCTTTCTTAAAATTTCATTTTGTAGATGCCTTTCATTATCCCTCCTTCCACCACTCAAAACCAGAAAGTTTGGGAGAGAGGTGGTGGGGAGTAGAGGAAAGTGAAGGAATGTGGTGGAAAATGGAGGGTAAGTGCTGCGGGGAGAAGAGAGAGAATGAGATGGGCGTAGGAGGGAAGTGAAGAGATGTGCTGGGGAGTGCGGAGTGTGGGGGTGTGTGTGGGAGGGGTTCTTGGCTAGGTTCTATCTCACTCAGTGCTCTGCTTGCTGTTTGGACACCCCCTGGGGACAAGCAGATCCCCTCACACACTCAACCCCCACCCCCGCAGAGACTGCTGCATCAAGAGATGCACCCTTAACTCTAGGGTATGCATAACCTTGAGAGGGTTATCTCTTCTTCGTCTGTGAAATGGACATACAAATCCAAACTATTTTATCTAAATCTCAGGGTGGTTGTAAGAATCAAATAAGAGAATAAACATTTATTGGATAAGTGAGTGGAGATGAAGGGCCAGTGGGCTACTAGTGACTTATGGTAGTTCCTGAGCAGGAGAGTCTCAGCTTGTCCTGGAGCTCCAGGACAAGGGGGTGGGGCAGGTAAGCAGATCACAAACCTAAACTTGTCCTTGGTCAGAAATATCTTTTTACCTTACCTGCCTGTCACTCTCCTCTCTACCTCCCCCTAAATAAGTGTGAGTATATGAGGAGGAATGGGGAGAGGGGTGATTGGGGCAGGAAGAAAATAACAAGGTGCTTGTGCCTTAACCTGGGCAGTAGCTCTCACAATGTAGAATGAGTAATTCTTCTTCTGCATCCTCTTTTGCTTTTCTCTCCCCTCTTACTGCTTGTAATGCCCAAATAGGTCCTCAGGAGTGATTCCCATCAGGAAAGCTGCAGTCCTGAACATGGCTGAGGAGTGGCTATAAACACAAACAGGTACCACTGATAAATAGCAGAAGGCAAACCTCATCAAGACCATGGGGATTTTTGCAGGTCTCTGCGACACTTTTGCACCGATCTGCTGCAAATCAAGCTATTTTGAATCACCACAACCTATCTCCCTGCAGTGTGTAGGAGACTGCAGTGTGCCTCAGGAGACAGCCTGGTGGGAGGAGAAGATACTGACTGGGATTTCAGCAACAGGTCTAGGGGGCCCGTGGGGACACAGGCTATTAGAGTTGCAGCCTGCAGGATCCTGCTGGGAGATAGCATTCTGGGGAAGCAGATTATCCTAGATGTGTGCTCCAGAGAAGCCCTTATATGCTGTAACCTGCAGGGAGAACTTATAAAGAAAAACTGGCAGAGTCCACAGTGGGAGGTCCAGAACCTTTCAGTTCCACTCTTGTCATCTGAGCACTGTGTAAGGTACAGGACAGGTGTCTTGCTTAAGAAGAACCATTTAGTCTTGATGAACATGATGTGACTTTCAGGATGAACTTGCCTTTTCCCTTTTCTCTAATCAGTCTGGATCTTTGCCCACTGTCACTCTCAAATTGCTCCAGGCTTTCTTTTCATTTTCCTGACCACAGCTATATGTTCTGCAGTGTGGCCTGGGAGGAAAACCCACAGAATCCCAGGCCTTCTCCTGCTATTAATTGACTTGGCAATGCAGAGGCCAGTTGTCTTATCTGTCTCAGCCTCAGGTGTTTTGCAGTTTCAGTGTTCCATACACCTTTCCACCTCAGGTTTTCTCTGGCTCTCTCAGCCTGGACTGTTGCTCTCACTCACTCTTTACCATCCCTATCCCTCACACTCAGTATGGATAACTTTTCCTCATATTTTAGATTTTAATGCAATATCCTCAGAAACCTGTTCCTACACCCTCATACATGGATGGGGACCCTCACACATTCTCCTAGCACTTTGTATTTTTTGTTTTGTTGGACTTATCGCAATTTTAATTAAATAATTTCTTACAGCTGAGCCTGATAGTCCGTGGTCTATTAGCAAACATGACTGGCACTGCTGCATGCCCGGCACCCATCACAGTGAAGACACTCTTCCACAAATGTATACTAATGAATGAATAAATGCCAGCAAATAACTTTTGAGCATAACTTAAGTGTTTTTCACTATATAAGCATGCCTCATTTTACTGTGTTTTGCTATATTGCGCCTCATGGATGTTGCATTTTTTACAAATCAAAGGCAAGACCCGCTTTATTGAAATATTAGCTTTGTCATAGCAGTCTGGAACCAAACCTGCAATATCTCTGAGATATGCCTGTATTAGGGTACCAGGAGCATAGCAAATAAGATATAGTCTCTGTCCTTAAGAAGCTCAGATAACATTTGAAACAGATTGAGAACTGCAACCAACAACTGCAGCATCGGTGCTACGATAAGGGTAAGATCAGAGTGCCTTGGGACACATCAGAGGGAAATGCAAGCTATTTCAGGAGACCAGGAAGGTTTATGGCATGAATTCATAATTGCATTATAAATCCTACTGAATAAGTCCACTAGAGCAATATTGTGTGAGTAAAAAATGCTGGTGATACAGAGACTGGACAAAAATTCATTCTTAAGCATTTCTTTACATGAGAGACCCCAAGTTTGATAAGTATTCAAATAGCATGTACAGAAATACCAGAATTGTTGATTTAAGTGGCTTTAGTGTTCAATTTTTTAATTTGTTTCAGCTTTCCTATTTATATTATATAGCTATTTATTTGTGTGTCACTTTGTGTATTATTCATATGTTTTCCTAATCATCATTATCATCAGCATCACAGATGATTACTCTAAAAAGTAATGATATCCAAAATTTGGGTTCATAAATGACTTGTGAACACACTTAGGACACTCATTGAATTCTTACAACATCCTTGTAGAGTAGGTATCTTATCTCTATTTACAAATACGAACCTGAGGCTCCAAGGAAGTGAGAAAGTGAAGAAGTGAGGAAGAAGCTTAGAAAATCTAAACTATTTCAGCAGTCTGCCTCACTATCCCTTGGTCCCTTAAAATTCATACAGAAATTATTACCATCCTTCAGGTATCAGGTGAGAGCTCCTTGGCAGGACAACATCTACTTTTAGACTTATCTATCTCTGGAAGCAGAATTATTGGACCAAGATTTGTTGAGTCCCTATTGTGTGCCAGAAATTGTTCTAGAAAGTCAGACTGATACAAAGAGTAAAAGTTAATTTCTTCCTGTTTTTTACTCAAGTCCAGGGGGTGGGAACAGATATTTCACCACACAGTGTACCTACAGCCAAGATACATACTCTGGGAGCACCCAAAAGCGAATGGCCAGTTCCATTAGATAAAACAGAGAAGGCTTCGCCAAGGAGCTATCACTTGAAGCAGACACTGGTAGAAGAAGACACTGAAGGCATCGAAGGGAAAAGAGGCCTGATACAGAGTACATATTTGTAGACAGATCAACAAAGAACGAATAAATATTCAATGCTAGAGAACAGTAAAAGGGCATTAGAAAACTGGCCTAGATTTGATGCAAGTATAGGTCTGGAAATGTAGGTTATGGCCAACTCATGATGCTCCTTAATGCTAAGCTAAAATGTTTGAACTTAAACTGAATAAGGAATTGGACAGAGAAGAGTGAACAGCATAATAAAAGTTACAGTGTGGGCCGCCAGGTAAATGGTTATGTCATTAATCCCAATAATAAGATGAGGAGGAGAAAATTTGAATAATGATTTTCTATGTATCGAGTTTCAGAGGCCTGTGAGACATTCAGGTGCACATTTTTAATTGGTAGCTGGAAATATGAACTGAGAACTGAGAGAAGAGTTCTGGGCTAAAGATGTAAATTTGGTGGTCATTTCTGTAGTCTTGAGAATAGAGCGGTCTCCCAGTTAATGTATAGAAATGTAAGAGAGAGAGAGAGAGAGAGAGAGAGAGAGAGAGAGAGAGAGAGAGAGCGTGAAAGTAAAACAAAAACAAAAACAAAAACAAAAACTTCAGCAAACCTGGATGTTAACTTGGTCAGAGAAATGAAGAGCAAACTAAGGTATAACTGTGGAGGCAGAGGAATGCAGTGACCTGGACATCAAAATTGAGAAACCCTTCAAGAAAGGAGTGACCCTATGCCAACTCCTTCAAGGAAATCATGTTGAAGAAGGAATGAGATTAGTCAATAATAGGTTTATGATTGACCTTAACCAGGGGTCACAATGGAAGCTGATTTAGAGTGGACTAAGAAATAAGATTTAGGGACCCACTTTCATGTGAAGTAAAGTGAATGAGGGTTGTGAGCAGAACAGTGAGGGGAAGGGAGCATGGAAGTGAGGTCTATTTCTATTCACGGTGAATTAATAATTTTATGTTTTCAGTTTAAAGATTTTCAAATTCACTTGTCATGTGAGTTCACTCCCTTAGTGGTTTCCTGAGGACTACAGTTCAAAAATGCTAAAGACTAAATCTTTGTTTCCTTCCAAAATTTATATGTTGAAACCTAACCCCCAATGTGATGGCACTTGAAGGTGGTATCTTTGGGAAGTGATTAGGTCATGTGGGTAAAACTCTCATGAATGGGATTAGTGTCCTAATTAAAATATTTTTATAAGAGAGAGAGAGAAAGAGAGAGAGAGAGAGAGAGACCCCAGAGAGCTCTCTTGCCCCTTCTGCCATGAGGACACAATGAGAAGACAGCTGTCTGAACCAGGAAGTGGGCCCTCACCCAATATTGAATCTTCCTTCACCTTGATCTGTCTTCCAGCTACCAGAACTGCGAGAAATAAATTTCTGTTGTTTATAAGCCCTCAGTTTACGGTTTTCTATTATAGAATCTCAAATGAACTAAGACAAAAGATCTTACTAACAAATAGGTATTGGTCATTTACCTCTTCCTTGTCCTTGGATCTGAGAAGTAACTAAGTTGTCACTTTTTAAACATCCTGACTCATCCACTAGTTGTTTTCATTGTAATTGCCAAAAGATCACATTTTTTGTTATTCCAGACCTTCATTTGATTTGCCTCCGGGAGTATGAAATAATCTTTCACACAATTACAAAAAAAAAAAAAATCACAAAAAGCAAAAACTCCAATTAGATACTTTGACCTGTCAGGTGCTGGTCTTCTGTTTCAGGACTGGGTATGCCCAGTGAGACTCCTGCCACCTCTCATTTCATTCCAGACATAACTTGAACTCAGGGAAAGCTGCATATCTAGTTTATCCAAGGTCAAAGTCTTCCTCCTCCCTGGCAAGCCCCAGACTACCAGACCTGCTGTCTTTCTCCCCCTCCACCTCTGAAGGTCAAAGGGGTAAACACCAACTCGGAGAAAGATAATAGTGTGACAGCACCTCATAAAAGGGAAATATAAGGACTGAGGCAAAGCTCTCCAGCCAGATTAGGTGCTTCTGTTGATATGGCAAAGAAGAGTAATGCTGACCCTCTGAACTCAATTTGCTCCACTGCTTTATACTTAAGAAAATATTCTAGTTCTTTCTTTGCCTTTTGTGCCCCAAGAAAGCCCAATGGCCACAGCTCTCTGGAACCTACCACATGCCTACTAATTTAGTTGTTGAGCAAGGAGCTCTAGTTCTGACAGGTGGGCCTCCTGACAAGGGAAGAATGGATATTAGGAGCTCTGGCCTTTGGGCCCCAGTCCAGGCTGATTTCATTTCAGATTAAGAGCTGTTGAAATGCAGCAATCGATAACTCAGCTCTTTTGTTTGCTTGTTTTTTCCAAGTCCCCAAAGAGATTAGATCTGATTTCACAGACCTTTAGCAAATTTAATTGTTTTTTATTCACAGTTGCTCAATACAACTCCTTAGAAGCTGGGAGCAGAGAAATTCTCTGCTTTCGTACTGGGTTACTTTGAGATAAAAAGCCAAACTTCCTTAGGTATGTCAAGGAACACACGATCACATCAGTGTGGAGATATGTTCACTTCCCATGACCCTTCACTACTTCACTGCCACCCCTCCCACCACCATCCTGGAACAAGATTTCTGCCTTCATTACACATAGGATCAACAAAGAAATGTGTGAACATGAAATTAAAAACTCAGTTCACAGATTTCATCCTGACACCCAAATTATGGCCACTAAAAAGGAAGGTCAAGAAGGATCTGAAGGGTAAGATGACCTCTTGGCTAAATATGACCCTTCTGGGAGTGAGGAGAAAGAGAAGTATGTTCACAGGACTCACCAGACTCCCATTGACTGCTTCCAAGAGAATGACGCTGGCCATCTGTGAGGCCCAAAGACCGTCCCTATTGTGACCAGTCTTACTATTACTAAGACTATTCCTAAAACTATTACTATTACTATTCCTAAGACTCTTACTCGAGAGGATGACAGTTGTATATAACTTTATTGTTCCTTCCAGGAACTTTCCAAAAGACCATTAAGTCAACAATAAAAAACATCAAAGTATAATTACCCCAAGACTCTTTGTGTTCCCCAATCTTGATTACATCAAGATCCTTATGGATTTCAGTCATCACTTCCTTAGTTCTCACACCTAAAGACCCCATTAAACCAGGCTTGACACCTCAGCAAGTAGCTCAGATTTGCCCTTCTTTCTCAGAGGCACAAGAAAGACGATAGAGAGAGCCGGTGCTGTCCCTACCACAGGAAGTTAGAGACAAACTCAGCTTAGTCTTATGACAGGGTGTTTCAGTGATTTGGGGAGGAAGCCAGCATCCCACCCTGGCTTCAGAACTTCTTTCAGCCTTCAGATTTCTAAATTCTTTTTATCATGTTGCAGGATTTTTAATGCATTTATTATTTACTTTATTGTATTTTGGCCTCGACATCAAAAGGCTGCTATTGATTGAGACACTTGAGCCTAAACTGTTTAGACATGATGGTCTGTACTCTCAGCAAGGAGCAATGGGAAGTTATTTGGAAACGATGGCCTTGCATTGTACAAAACCTTGCATATGTTATTTTATTTAAGTTGTTTCTCAACTCCATCCACCCCCATGTAAAGAATGAGACATTACAAAATAAAACTAAGCTATTGCAAACTAGATAGTAAATTATCAGCATTTTTTTTTTTTTCTGAGAAAAAGCATGCTGGTTCACAGGCCAATTAGATACTTCAGGCATTTATCTGTAATGATTAGAGGAAATTGCATAACTCAGCTTGCTTGCTTGTCAAATGGGTCTTAGTGGTTCACAAATCATTGAGACATGGAAAATTTAGGCTGGCTAAACCTTTGCAATGTAGAGAAGGCAGGCAGCAGGCAGTGTGCCGGGTGCAGTGTGCGCTGCACTGCCCTTCAGGCAGCCTCCACCCAGGACTGTGTGCAAATGGCCAAGCATGAAACCAGGAGCCAATTGCTTTCCCATCTACTATTTCTTCTCTTTTCCTCTTTCTTTCAACAATAACAACAAAAAGGGAAAAAAAGAAGAAAGAAAAAAAGCAGAAATTCATTCCACTCTGCATTAGTGCTTTATGTAATGGTGCAAAGCATTTTTCATTTATCATCATAATACCAGTCGAAGGAACTCTTAATAATGTAAATGCAGGAGGAAAGCCATTAGGGTTTATTTGCACGGCAGCTTTAAGTTCATTCTCCACTCTGAGTGCAAAGTAAGCGTCAATCCGCAGGCTACCTCCCTAACCCATTGGCCAGGTAGACACTCAATTGAGCCTCTTCCTGGAAGAGTCTCAGAAGAATGGAAATGCCTCACCTGAGGAAAACCTGAGCTGGGAATGCAGAGCCTGACTGCTGATCCAGCTGGAGGAACTCTCAACTGCTCTCTACAATTCCTCTTCCTAGAGGTGGAAAGGTGCTGCATCCTGACCAGCAATGTGGGAGCAATCAGATAACTTTGTTACTTGGAGGTAAGTTATACTTGTTGACCTCTACACAGCCTTCCATTTTTGAGGATTCTGAGTTGATATCAGAAAGCACTCATGGTGTCCAGCAGCCAGCACTTTCAAGACTCTTCAGCAACAAACATCCTTCCTAGGCAGTGAAGGGGAGCAGAATTTGCCACCCCAGATTATGCCTTTTGGGATGTTATTTTAAGCTAGCTGTTATTAAGAAACCAAAGACTGAAAAAGAGCCTGTTATCTCTCCTCCACCTGCCTAAAAAATTTAGACAGAAAAACCAGTTTAAAGGACAAATCAGTTTAAAGCATCATAATATGACCTAAGTGTGGCAGACAGGGAGAAATCAAGCAAACTCTGTTTATTAGACTCCCTCTGTGTCTCATTGTTTCTGGGTGCCCCTCTTCCATTTTTTTTTTTTTTTACCATATTTGCTCTCTCTCATCTACTTGTTAATTGCCTATTTTTCCTTTGAAGTGTCAGACCCCTGCCTCCCTCTCCTAAGTTCTGAAGGGCATGTAAACTTCAACTGCTTGATTTGTCCTTGGGTCCCATATTCTTAGGGAACTCCTATATGTACATATGTAATAAAATTGGTTATTGTTTCCTGTTAATCTGTCTCTTGTTAATCTGATTATTAAACCAGACAGAAGAATTTAGAAGGGTAGAAGGAAAATTAGTTTCTCCTCCACAGCAGGCACTAAGCCCCACTCAGTCTTTGTGCCTTGGAAGAACTTACCATGCTGCCAGGTACCAAAGGAAGCTCAACAACAATGTAGTCTTTGCATGCATGCATGTATGCATGCATGAATGAATGAATGAATGAATGAACAGCATTTAAAGAGATCGTACTGATCAGCACCCTTAGACATATTTAACCATATCAGTTTTATCCCAGCAAATTTCAAAAACTCTTGAAGCCAAGTATCTTTGGAGCTGAATCTTTACTATAAATGGATTTTCTTTTAAATCGTTGTAGCAGAACAGGGGTAAAAACATAGAATGAGAGAGGAGATAGAGATAACTGAGTTTAAATCCCCGATATGACTCCTATTTAGTAAATGTGACCTTGGACAACTTGTTTAACTTCTCTGAGCCTAAGTTTTCTCATTTGTAAAATTAAGTCACAATTTCTCTGTCCTAGAGTGACTGTAAGAAAGAAATTAAATGATGTCAAGCAGTCCTTCACAAGCTAGAATGTTCCTGTGGGTTACTTGAAGGTCCTGTTCAAATGCAGATTCTGATTCAGGAGGTCTGTGATGGGGCCTGAGTGACTGAGCTTCAAAAAACTTCCCAAGCACAGAAAACATGGCTTGTCCTGGCACCACACTTTATGTAGCAAAGATGTAGTGCACCTAGGACAGCGTCTGGCTGCTCAGCACGTGTAGATCTTGTTATTGATCACTGCTTGCAGACTACTTCTTTACTGCTACAAAGTGAAAACAAGAACAGTAAGAGATATGGTCCATGATCTTAGGCTGACAATTTATTCAATATTCGACTACTATTTAAAATTTAGAAGTAAAATTCACATGTAAAATGTATCAAATAAGCAAGTTGATTTAAAGTGTGGGAGGAAGGAGTAAAATTAGCCATCTGTGATGACTTCTTGTATGCTGCCTTCTTAATTTATACTGGAATAAATACGTTCCTTTGAAGGGCAGGGGAGGGGAAAGGGGGTTCTGATTAGATTTTCTACCCAGACTAGTGTCTAAAAGGGCTCAGGTGTTATATGATCTGCAAGAGAGAGGATCAGCCATTTACTTTAAAGGATACTTGTAACATTGGAGATTCTGAGATTTACTCAGGAAATGTGTCACCAAAAGTAGGAATGAGAAAGACCTCACAGTTTCTGGTTTTGCAATTAAATTATGCCTGATCAAACACTATTTTGTTTTTAACACTCAGGTATTTGACAGCCATTTCTTATCTGGCACTGATTTCCAAGCACCCAGTTCCAGTGGTAATGTCCTGTAACTTTAAAGCCAAAACAAACTGTGTCTTCCCGGTTAAGAATACAGATTCAGAGCTAAACTTCCTAGGTTCAAGTTTTATATCTACTACTTACCACCTGAGTGTCTATTGCAAGTTACTTAAGCTCTTTATGCCTCAGATAATAATGAGAATATTTATAATACCTACTTCGAAGGGTTGTTGTGAAGATTGAATGAGATATTTTTAAGGGCTGGGAATAGTGCACAGCATCCAGTAAGCACTCACTGTGTTTTAGGAGTTGTTATTATTGTTGCCATTCTCACATCTATAGGTAGCAGGTTGAGTTGTGTCTCCTCAAAATTCCTGTGTTGAAGTCCTAGCTCCTAATACCTCAGAACATGACCTCAGAATATTTGAAGGTAGGGTCTTTACAGGGGCAATTAAGGTAAAGTGAAGCCAGATGGGTGGGTTTTAATGCAATCTGACTAGTGTCCTTATAAGAAGAGAAAATTTGGACAAACAGAGAGACATCAGGGGGACACACACACACACACACACACACAGAAGAAAGACCATTTGAGGAAGAATGCAAAGAGAGAGGAGAGAGGTCTCAGAAGAAACCATTCTACTGACATCTTGATCTTAGATTGCTGACTTCCAGAACTGTGAGAAAATTACTTTCTGTTGTTTAATCCCCCCAGCCTGTGTTACTTTGTTATGGCTGTCTGAACATACCAATACAGATGGGCTACATTCCTTAAAATCTCTCTTTTAGCATCCTGCTGGCCAATAGGCCATGGGTATGGAAAGCTAGAGTTCCTAAACTGGAATGTCAATTCTAGAGGGTAACCACCATTACAAGTTCATGGTCAGTAGCCTGTATTGAGTTCAGAGGAACAGAAAGTGCCACAGAAGAGCTCAATATAAGAGAAGGAGGCACTGAAAAAGGCCAGCAGAATGGGCAATTTGGCACCTTCTTCAGCCAGATTGTACGTGGCAAGGGGCCAAAGGTGAAAAATCTGTGGAGAAGAGACGCACATCCAGATGCAGGTGACAGATGTCTAGATGGAGAATCTGATGGAGGGTGGCTGATTTGAGCCAGGCATATATCAATTTCTGAAATATTTTGTAAAAAATATTTGGCTGTGACTTCTATCAGATGTCACTGCTATTCCTCTAAACAGCCTATTAGAATCCTAAGCTCTCTTCTGCCCTGCCAAGATAAACCACAGTTTTCTCCTTCCTCCATCAGGATAAAGCATGATACCTATACAAAATTCACTACATGCATTCAAAATGTGGGGCTTTGATCTGAACATGAGAACTCTCTGGGTTATTAGATCCATTGATTCTTCTACAGCTTATGCACTTGACCACTTCCTGCTCACAAGACATAGGAACAATTAATATCTCCAGAGAGCATTTAAACCTTTCAGTAAATATGGAAGTAAAATCAATTTATAGGCACAACCCTAATTAGAAAGGCAGTCACCATCACAAAGATAGGAAGAAAAGGAGACTCCTCATGTGTATTTATAAGAAGAAGAAAATAACTAACCCCAAATAATCACCATTCTAAATAGGCATCTCTGTGAGGCTAAGGTTGAGCATTCTTGATAAAGATATGTAGGTTAGCTAGCAATTGCTTTGTTTAAATTTGAGGTAGAGAGTGAGAAGCCGGAACCAGGCAGGATAGAGTTGACAATTCTGAAAAAGAGAGCCTAAATATTGACTTTGTCACCCCCTTGTCATCTTTGCCTTGAGGCCTTGGGGAAAACACCTGGAAACGCATATGCACTAACTCCCTGTAAATGAGCCCTAATTAAACCCCTGTTCTGGGAGGCCTGTCTGAAGGGTTACCAGATCATTAGTCCTGGTTTCAAATAGAGTCTATATGGGGAAAAGGTCAAAGGATCTGGGACAACCTTCAGCACTTCCTCAACCCCTTTCTTTCCTCCAGGTATGACTGTACGCCAACAGCCTCTGTGAGGGAAAGGCCATCAAGCAGGACAGGATTCTAAGTCTCTTTTAGATGTCTTTGTCATTTCCTCTACTGGTAAGCCTGGTCACTTTCACAGAAAAAAAAAATACATATATTAGCCAAGGGCTTTTGTTCAACTACTGCAGGAAGTTCACAGGCCAGCCATGCCACTAGACTTGAGGGGCAGTTGCATACCTGCAAGGTGCCAGTGGAGGAGGCATAGCTGCTGCTAGATAGATATATATGTTTATTTCAAGGCAAATGCTTTATTTGTCAGTGAACATGTTGGTATATCCCTCTTCCAGTGGAGTCCTCTTCAAACTTCAAGCCCATCTCACACTCCACAGGGATCAGTGTGCACTCCTCCAGAGTCTGAACGGTAGATACACTCCGATTGTCTTGGAATGGAGAGAGCGTCAAAGTAGGGGTAAGGGCACAAGAGAGAAAGACCACTGCCAGGAACGGGATGGCGTGATCAAGAGCATGGTTGACAGTTGAACAGAGAAAGCTTTAAATCGTTCAAGACAACCAGACCAGGTGTTTGCCAACAAACACTCACTAGTTCTATTCATTAGCTATTGTTATTGCTCTTGCCATTGTTCCTTATATTTACTAAAATTAACTTTTACAAAACAGAAAAAGAAAAATTTAAAAAAAATACATTCCTTGTTTGGTTTTCTTGGTTATGTCTCCTGAGCCTATACAATTCCAGAAGCCCAAGGCTTGAATGTCCTCAGTTGACTGCTCTGCTAAAGAAAACACATTTTAAGTACATTTTTATGGGAGGCCAGTCTCAATCTAGTGGGTATAAGATAAGGGACTGCAAAGAGGTGCAGAAAACACTCCTAACACATTAAGGGGGACTTGAACCTACACAATTTCATCATTGTTACTTTTTGTATTAATTCCTCATTGCTATTGTAACAAATCACTAGTTTCATTATTTAACCAATATCATTATATCTTATAGTTCTATAGGTCAAAAATTCTACACAGATCTCACTGAGCTAAATTCAAGGTGTCAGCATGGCCGATTCTTTCTGAGAGTTCCAGAAGAAAGTTCATTGTCTTGCTTTTCTCGGTTTCTAGAGGCTGCCTATCTGTCTTGGCTTGTGGCTCCTCGTTGCATCTCTCCAACCTTGTTTCCATTGTCATATATCTCCTGCTACTGCCTTTGACCTTCTTGCCTCCCTCTTATCAGAAATTTATCATTACTTTGAGCCCACCTGGATAATTCAGAATAATTTCTCCATCTCATAGTCTTTACCCTATTCATATCAACAGGGCCTCTTGTGTTATGTAAAGTTACAAAGCTGCGGGTTCCAGGATTAGGGTATAGATATCTTTGGAGGCCATTATTCAGCCTACTGAACTATCATTTATAAAATTCCATTAAGCAACTGTTAAGTGAGAGCAGAACACTGTACCTGGGTGCTGATCACCTACCCACAACAACCAAAGGAAGGAGAAGTTTGATGAAGTCTCCATGACAGAATTCCTCCAGTAAGATCCCTGAGCACAGTGACACAGCCTTACTTCTCCAGTACTGTGCAACCAGTACTGACCCACATCATTTCTTGTTAAAAACACTGGCATCTCTTACCTAGGCTACTATGATAGTCTCTCAGTGTCTGCTATTGCCCTCCTCCAATTTTATCTATACACAGCAGCTAAAATAATCCTTCTATACCCCTATCCCTCCCTCCAGTGTCTTGCCATGGCACTTAAAATAAAAACTCATTTTATTTTATGTCCTTCAAACCCCTGCATGTTCTGGCTTCTGCCTCCTTCCCTTTCATTTGGCTCCACTCTCTCCCCTACCTACCTAGTCCAGCCACAATGGCCTCTTTTAGTCTCTTGAAACATGCTGAGCTATTCCCACCTAACAGGCTTCTGTCATGCTCTCGTGCCTGAAATGTTCTTCCACCTTCTCTTTTTACCACCAGTCTCTTCTCATCCTTCAGGTTTCAGCTTAAATGTCACTCCCCCAAGAGCCCTTCTCTGAGTGATTCTATCTGTGGAAATAATCCCCCTACACACACACACACACACACACACACACACACACACACACACACCCCTTATCCTCCCTCATTTTACTCTGTATACTGTCATAGTACTTACCACAAGTTTCACTTATTTGTTTATTTACTTGCATATAATAACAGGTTTTTAACATGTATATAATGAATTCAGACAAATAATTTACCTTTCCCAGCAATTTAGCTGTTCTTTTTAGTTTTGATGACTTTCCCACTAGACGAGCTAATGGCAAGATCTAAGCCCAGGTCAGATCGGACTTTTTCAACAGTGTACAATGACCACATGGTAGGCGGGGCCATCTGTTGAATGGATGAATAAATGGTTGATGGATATATGGTGGGTGAATGAAAAGACAGATAGATCTATGAAAGCTAACTCAAAGGAGATGATCAACTCACCCTGACCTGTGGCCTCTCTGTGTACTGGTCCAATAAGTGCGTGCCTGGGTGATTTCCTCTGTACATTTGGCAATGAAAGTATAAAACTCAAACTTGAGGAGTTTCTAAAGCAAGGATGATTTTAATGCAAGGGTGATTCAGTGTGGGGCACAGACCCTCCTCGATTTGAGACTTTGTCCATGTCTGTACACACGTGATGCACAAGTATCAACAGATGGGCAGACAAACCCTTGGTGATTTATTTTGTTTTCTTGCAATTTAATAGAAAATCAATAAATTACCTAGGAAAATCTCCATGTCGATTTCATTGCTCCTAACCTCCACAGTGACTCCTGCCAGGGTACAAGCAGTTGGCTTTGCACAGGAGACCAACAGAAACATAATCACGTCTGCTCTGTGAGTGGACGGGCAGGCTTCAGAGGCTAACTCAATCACTGTCAGCCTTGTCCCTGTGCCAGCCTCCTCCCCCTCGCTCACTCTGAATTCACAGGCTGTGGGCGAGCACTGACAGAGGTGTTTGTTCCTTCTCTACCTGCTCTCATGCCCGCAAAGCCCAGTCTTTGAAAGGACTGTTACCAATTCCCTGGTGAATGGGAGATGGGAAACAAAGGCGATTTGGATATCTTTAGGTGGTGTCTGACCTGTGCTGATACTGTGATAGTGATCTGAGCCAATAGCTTCTAGCCCGTATTCCTTCAAATAAGCTGCTTTCCACGGTGCTGATAAAGCTGTGGCAGGCTGCAGCCCATGCAGAAGGCTTCCACTAGAATACAACAAGACATTCAGTTCCCATGATTCCTCTAACATCACAGCTCTGATACTAGTTTCCTAGTGAGCTCTGAATTCCATTCAAAATTGCTTTGTTGACATTTAAAGGTCTCCATCAGTCTAGTTGTGTGGCAAAAAAGACTGGATAAAATCAGCTCTGCCTCACTACCTCCTAGCTGAACCCAAGACAAAATGATTGCTGTCTGGAAGGCAAACCCAAGCATTCCTTCCAGCTCTAAAATTATATGATCCTATGATGCCTCCTGTTCAGCCAGTTGCCTGAACCCCTCTGACTGCCAATAACTCACATAAAATCCCATTAAAAGAGCAAATGAAACCTGTAACCAACCCTATTGGGAGACTGCCAAAAGCTTAGGACATTTTCCATCATGGACTGTTTGTTTCCCAAAATACTTGCACTGCCAAAGAGGAGTTTTAGGTGAGACATAAAATACAACTTCCTAACTGTATACATTATGGATCAAGGGAAGGATTTCGATCCATGCGTTGTGGGGAGGATTAGCCCTCATCTTCCTATAGGTTGGTCCAGAATGAATTTTGATGGGCTATGATTGCCTGAGCTTTCTCCATTCTGTCTTTTTCATGTTAACTTTCACAATGCTGATTTCAGTTGCCAGACTGAATACCTCAAATAAGATAATCAGTATGTCATTTTCCTTCTAAATAAAAAATTTCAGCCTGGAACATTAGCTCTAATGTTCCTTAACATAAATTCTCTGGAGAGTTAAACTGTATTCAGAACAACCCAATATCCAGGTCAGAACTAATTGCTGGACATTTCTTTTACAGGAAAAGAGACCTGGGATGATTAGAGAAATGAGCTGTTGATCTGATCATTCATGAACTGGAACTTGGGGACCTGTGGGTTATTGTGGTTTCAAAATGCCTTGGCCATACGTTGCCCTCTGCAGGGATCTAGCTAAGCAATCATATAGCTAGGTGTGGTGCCTGTTACTGCAGTGCAGCTCTGCTCCAGAGGAGATGCACATGACAATGGGCACAGCCTGTGGCAGCTGTGGGGACTCAACACATCAGCTGCAGCCATACCAGAGAGCATAAATACACCTTCCCTGCTCCAGTCAGTCCCCTGCAGAGCCCTCTATATCAAAATGCTTTTCCCCTCAGTGATTAAGTTTTTGACCTATGCACAGAGAGCTATACACTACTTTCAAATTTCCTCTAGACCAATAAACCTCTCTCTCCAGTTCCCACTAACATCAAGTAATAAGTCCCTTAATATCTAACAAAATTCGGCTCTTTATGGATCCAGGAAAGCCTTCCCCACCAATGGTAGGCTACACTGATCAAATCAAAGGGATCCCTAGTCCAAAATCATATTTTATTAAAGTCTGCCTTAAACCCACAGTTTGAATGGGCCTTGCTATTATCACTGAAGAAGGTAAGGGGGGAATATTTCAGATACCTTTTCCCCTTCCTTGTGTTTAATGCACAATCTATGTATGAAACAAGTGGTATTTCATCAATTGACATCTCTCCTCTCATCAGTTTGCCAGGGCAGCAATGGGTCTAAGCTCTCATTCAGATAAGCAGAACTCTGGAAAATAATTTATCAGGTTCTAAGAAAAATGACATAATTTGTTAGTCATTGAACTAGAGGTTGTCTAATTTCATAAATACCCTTAATTTACAAATGAGAAGATTGAGAATAAGAAAGGTTTTGTGATTAAATCAAGGTTACATGGTAATACTGAAATAGAATTGAGACTAGAAAAGTGGGTCCACTGACTCCCAGACCTAACTCTTTCTACCATCAAAGGAAATCAGACAAGGGATATAATGAGAAAACACTTTTTTTTGTCTTCCATTCTATTTGCACTTCTCTACCAACATTCTTCCCAATCTCCCAAATCTACTCCCTAAATGAAGCTCTGTTAAATAAAAAAGTACATCAAAAGCAATACTCTAGATCTGTTTCTTTCGATTGTCCAGTCAAGTCCTATTTGAGATGCCGAGTTCATTTGAAAGATCTTATGGTAAGAACAATAGTATTTTGTTTGCCTCCTGTTAAATGCTCCTACTCCTGTCCCTACACACAAGTTAGAAGCTGAAGCTGTTCTCTGCAGCTGACCATGTGTCTTACAAATACGGGCTTGGTTTTGCTTGTAAAGCCTACTTGGGGCCAGGAGCAGTTCATTCGCCAGCACAGTGAGTCCATCAGCAAACACGAGGGGTGGCAGACAAGGCTATGGAGTTTGCTGGGGCAGGAGGGAAGGCAGGGAGTGTTAGTCATGTGATTTTGTAGAAGTTTTCTCTTATTCAGCAGTTTTTACAATGTGGTGAATGTGCAAGTAAAATAATGATGAGCTTGAAGGTTGTTAGTTCCTTTACCATTCTGTACACTTTAGTTCCTCTCGCTCTCAGCTTCTCCCTCAACATAGAGAAGGATTTGGGAAATAAGAGTACAGTACTGAAATATGTGCCTGACTTTGGGTGTACAGAAGGGATGAGAAAAAGACTGAAAAGGGGAATTTTCCTAATCCACAATCTGTCCCAAATATGGTTATCAGATAAAATGGAAGATACCCAATTAAATTTGAACTTTAGATAAAAAACAAACAAATTTTTACTAGAAGTATGTCTCAAATATTGCATACTTACACTAAAATATTTCTTATTGTTTATCTAAACAAAAAAATTCAACTGGGTATCTATTTTTTATTTGCTAAATCTGCCAACCTTAATCCCAAAGTAACTAATGTGGGGTATTCTGTATATTTTAAATCTTTTTTGCCACTTCCTGCACTCACTACCGAAATAAATACACAAAAAAAACAAGGGGGAAACACTCAAGCCTTAGCCCATATAACATGAAGAACATTCTAAATGACTGGGAAAAATTAAGAATCATCATGGGTTAGCCACGGCAGCGGTTCTTAAACTTCATTATGCCTCCGAGTCACCTGGAGCCCTCATTAAAATACAGATTTCTGGGCCTCATCTCCACAGCTTTATATTCAATATTTCTGGAGAATTTGCCTTCCTAACACATTTGCATGTCATGATTCTGCTGGCCTCCTGGACTCTGGTTTAGATGAAGTAGTACTGGCTTAAAAGGCGGGTGCCCATAATTCTGTTTTCATGCTGTTCCTCGTCAGATGTGCAACTCTAGATAAACAATTTTGCTTGTGTTTAATAACATAGTACATAATCGCATCTTCGGAATTACAAATTCAAGTAATATGGGAATAAATGAGTTACTGAAGCTCTGTCCTTAATGACCTCATATGTAGCATAGTCTGTTAGCTTAGATTGATAACATTCAGAAAGTGGCCAGGGTACAAAGGAAGTTTGCAAGACTTCCCTAAGGAGCTGAGCACACCAGGCTCCTGGTGAACCTGCTTCTACCAAGCAGGCCTCTTTCTTTGTTTTGTATACTGGGGGCTGCTAGGAGATTCCCTTTGTATGATGATGTCACTAGTTAAAAAACTGTCTATAACCCATTGACTTAGAAAATCGCCTAGGACCCTTTCTAAGAGTCTATGATTACAGCTCAACTCCATTCCAGTTCCACCTGCTATTACCTTCCCAGATGGCCTGCCCTCAGATTCTCTATCAATAGTGTCCTGTAAGTTTCAGGGGAGGGATCAGTTCCTGGCTTACACCTGATGCTGTCCAAAGTCATGAGGATTATTCACACTAGGTGCCAAGTGGCAGGATTGGCAGACTGGAATCTCGTAGGTTTCAGGAATGCATAATTTCCTTTCCAAAGGCCTAAGCAGCTGCATTGCACAGACAATCTTGTTGGGAGATTAAGGAAATAACATGCAAGCCTGGGAAGGGTTAGAAAGAGCCTGCAAGAAATTAGAGAAATTCAAGTACAGCCAGCCCTCTTAATCTACGGGTTCCACATCTGTGGATGCAACCAACCATAGATCAGAAACATTCAAGAAAAAAGAAGCCACATTGATGCTGACATGTACTCTGTATTTAGGCCCATGACGGCTATATCTGTCCTGAACACATACAGACTTCCTCATCATGGTTCCTTAAACAATGCAGTATAGCAACTATTTACATAGCATTCCATTGCATAAGGTATTATAAGTGATCTAGAGATGATTTAAAGTATGTGATGGATAAGTATAGGTTATATGCAAACACTATATATCATTTTATATAAGGGACCTCAGCATCCTTGGATTTTGATATCCATGGTGATCTTGGCCCACTCTCCCACAGATACCAAGGGAAGACTGTACACTGCTGGGAGAGGCAAGACATTCTAATTGGAGAAGTGCACATGCAGATGTTGACAAAGTTAAAGAAGAAATGGGGAACGCACTATATACCTCCTCTATCACTGGCAACAGGCAAGTGTAGATACCAATAAAAACCATTGACTCTGAACAAAGGGCCAGGGTAGTGCATAGGAGACAGTGATACATGCATCGAAATAACCTTACAGAGTGTTGGCCATGCTTTGTTCTCCTCCAAAAGACTCTGTTCACTTCTGATTGTTCTTGAACTTCAGAAAGAAAATATTTGGTGAATTGGCATCTTAGGCCTGCTGCCCTCATCTGCTATAGCATCTCTCTCTTTTGTTATGGGTCAGACTTTGTTTGTTCTGGCCTTTACCACTAGCCCCTTTATAAGGTCAGTGACATAGGGCCTCAGCAGAGGGTAAGCTCCATAGTGGCAGGCTTGAACTATCTACTCAGTCCTGGATAGGAAGAAAGAGATCTCAGCTCTCCAGCCCCTAATGAAAGGAATGCCATACCCCCAGTACACATAAGTTTACTTTGTCTCCCAGAATTTGGGAAGAGAGCTACACTAATTTTTTTTTTCTCCAGAGTTTATCTATTTTTCATGTTATTCTACCTTTGACTACAACATCCTGCTCTTCCCTTTCTCCAAATATCAAGAATATCATAATAGAAAGAAAATTTAAAGATCCATTCATTTTTCACAAAAGGCAGATGAAATTGAGATTCAGAGTGTTTGGGACTTGCCCAGAGTCACACAACCAGTTAGGTGGAGGGAGGTACCTGGGACAACCCCATCTGGAGACCAAGTCTAAGAACTAGGTCCCCAGACAGGGATTGTCCCAGGTACTTTCCTCTACCTTCCCAACACAGAAGGCCTCCTCGCCATCTCCCATCCTCCTCACAGCCAGAAAACCGCATAATCCTGCCAGCTCATTTTTCCTACCTCTTCATCTCCATGATTTTTCCTACCTGTCCCTGAGTGTCTGGACTGCCAGGAACCTGCTGCCTATACTGCAGGAACAATGTCTTTACATATAACTTCAAAAGACAATATTGTCACAAACACTATTATTGTTGATAAAATCCTTGGGTTCAGTAACCCAGCTGTTGGTATGTCTGCCTTGATTTAATCAGACTACTGTTTCTTTCAGGCTGTGGCATAAAGGAAGCAGCCCTGAAGTGCCAACAGCTCTGCACATGAGGAGACGATGCTGACTGTAACTGCAGGTCGGGGCTCTCTCTAAGCTCTTGACAAAACGGCTCTGGATGAAGGAGAATGCAGTGAAGGGAACACTTCTGGGTTAGAGGTTTGGCCCTGCCATTGATTAGGCACTCTTCTCACCTTGTACTCAAAAAGAGAGCACACACCGCTCTGGGGTCATTACCACAGTGGGTGGGCTGGAGCTCCAGAAAGCAAAAGGAAGCACACTAATACTGCTTGTGACTGAAACAGAATAAAATGTTATTAAAGGCAATCAGTCAAAATTACTTTCAATACATAAATATTTTGGAGAATGATTAGTTCATTTTAATTACCTCCCTAACATTGATAACAATATTTTTGCAAGCAGTGGCTTCTCCAAGAAGGTTGCAAAGTGGCACCGATTCCCTCCCTTAGCATCCCTGCTCTTTCCCTTGGAAAAATAGCCATTGTATATGCTAAGACACATAGGAGGAGCTGGGGTACAGAGGAGACCAAAGATTTATGTTGACCTCACAAAACCAGGCATAGAAATTCTGTCATTTTTACCCAAATTCAGCATAAGGTGGTGTTAGATTTTAAAAGTTCTTTGGCCTAAGACCTCTGGAAATGGACCAGGCCAAAGGTCCACTCAGAATCTAAAACCATGTCAGAACCAATGGTCCTCTAATCATAGATGTTCTCCATTTCAACAAATCAGTAGAAAACAGACATTTCCCTTTTTCATAATTAGTGATGATTCATAAACATACACACTCCCCATAAAGAGGTAGATGCTTTTGCCAAGAATTACGTTCAAGTGCATTTTTTTTTGGAACATTGTAGATTTTATTAACTTAACAAGCGAAGCACAAATCCTGTACTTATAAGCACAGAGAGAAGATCAGATACAAGTGTCAGGAATAAACCACCTTACTCAGCAAACAAATTCATTACTATCAATTACTTGGGGGAATAAACAAAACTCTTTTACTTCTGCTAAGTATAAAGATGTGTAACTTATTGTGGTGGGTAAAGGAGGGAAGGACAGTTTTGTCTTAATTTTCCAGATTATTATTTGATAGTCAGGTGATAGAGATTATAGAGATGAATATTAGTGTCCCAAATGTATACACAGATAACAAAGCTATTTGCTTTCCTTCCCCATACCACTACCTAATTTGTTTTCTCTTTCTCTTCCTTTCTTTTTTTCTTTCTTTCTCCCTTCCTTCCTTCCAATCTTCCCTCTTTCCTTCCTTCCTTCCTTCCTTCTTTCCTTCCTTCCTTCCTTCCTTCTTTCCTTCCTTCCTTCCTTCCTTCCTTCCTTCCTTCCTTCCTTCCTTCTTTCCTTTTTCTTCCTTCCTTCCCTCCTTTCAAACAGTATCATTTGCATGAAAGTGAAACACATAAAAGGGTTGGTCTTTCCTGACAAGTTTCATAGGTCCCAGAATGCTGAGTTCATCATCGTTCCATGATTAGAATCTGCAAGTTTATGAGACCAAAACAAATGCTGCCTTTGCTTTCTTGGCTCTCACATCCCTTTTAGTGGGAGTTTCCAGACGAACACAGGACAGAAAATGAGCAGGTAAAGATAATTCTCAGGGTTCAGTATACTGAAGGGAAATTTCTATTAGAATTGTAGTGACACTGAATGACACTTTACCAGACTGGAACCAAGCTTTTACTTCCCAGAAACAGAGGCAGCGTATACAGTGGCTCTGGGTCCAGGGTTCACCAGGCTTGACAACTGAAAGGGGCAACTATGTTTTCAGATCTAACCATGCGAGGGATCTTGCACAGCTCTTTTCACATAAGTAAGACAAATGCTGCTTATAGTTTTGTTCCTTTTGCTGCATAAAATTGTCCTCAGGGCTCTTTTCCAAACACATAATTGGGGAAGAAGAATAAAAAAGTGACAGTCATGTGCTCTGATTCACTCAAAATGCTCTTTATGCTCTATAAATCTGGCATGGTGGGCAAAAGGTATCCCTGACTGCAACTGAGATTTGGGGCTGCTGGGGCACCCTTCCTCTAAGTGTGAGAGCAGAGCATTATTTTTTCTTGATGTCAGGAACCCCATCAGCAACTGCAGTCTCCTCACTGTTAATTGGTTTCATCAGCTCCCAAACACACACACACACACACACACACACACACACACAGAAGGCCCCACCCACATCCTCCAGCTGGCCTTTTTCTCCATCCCCTTACTCTTGGCTGGTAAAATAAAATCACTAGAATCTAGAAATCTTTTCCTCTTCTTTCCCTCCTACCTTTGAATGCCGAAGAGGTGGGTTATTGTTGGTATTACATCCTTGGCAATCTTTAGCTAAGACATGTGTTCAGTGTTATCTATGTCCCAGGCACTGTGCTAGAAAGATAAGGCACACTCCATGCTTTTGAAAATCTCATGGATGTAAAAAATTTCCTCATAAACAAATCATTAAAAAAATAACATAATAAACACATTGTTAGTGCTGCACATGAATTGCCATGCAAACATCTCAGAGAAAAATGATTAATACCTTCATGAAGAATTCCTGAAAGCCTCACAGAGAAAGTGATTATTAAGCTGAGTTTCAAAGGACAAGATGGGATTTTCCAGGCTAGGAATGAAGTGAAAGTACTGTGGGCAGAGTAACTCTCTGGGTGGTCATATCAGCACATGGCTTGTCCAAAAGGATAAAGTGCAGGGCATCAGGGGAGGGGCCCAGTAGCAAATGAGGAGGGAAATGTTTAAAAGACTCAAGGCACAAGAACCTTACACCATGCTGTTTAGAGTTTTATATTAGGAGAAATGGGAGCCATGGAAAGTTTTTAAGCAGGATAGTAGCATATTTTGTTACAGAAACGTAATTCTAAAGCAAAGACCATAATCAGAAATTAGGAAGATAATAAATCTGTTTATGACTTGGAGGATGTACCTCTCTATTAAAGGTGAAATAATTAAAAAAAAAAATAGGTTGATGCAAAAAATTACAGAAAAGATCACAGGAGGAGAAGAGGTCCAGAGAATGTCATTAACCGAAATCCCTTCTCATTGCAGGTCCCTCCTTGAAGGAGCTAGTCTGGATTAACTGGCCACATTTGCAGACTTGTACTCCAAAGACACCTTTCTCTGAGGCGGCCTGCTTCATTCAGCTCCTTGCAGTCATTCCCTTCCTCACCCCACGTGTGACCATGGCAAGCTCCCCCTCTCTTTGTCCTTTGCCTTCTTTTCTGAGTCCCTCTTCCCATTCTGGGGGGGGGGGGCCCTCCACCTGCTCTCCCTTGCTCTCCTCTATTAATTGTTGAGATTCTGTGCCATGGGAGTCTGCTGTTAACAAAAGATTAGCCCTTTTTGCAGAAGGAAGCGATTAAAAAAAGGAGAGATTTTTGTTTTTAAGGCAGATGAAAGAAAGCCCAAGGAGATGTGTGTTTGACCCTCCAACATGCTTCTTCACGCCTCCCTCGGCTTCCAAAGGACGGCTTTATGAATGCAAAATGAAGTCAGTGCCTTGTGTCTGCTCCAGAAGAAAGGGAAAATGGATCTTTTAGACACAATATTTCCTTTATGGTTGCGCTGCTCCTCCTGCCCTGTGCTGCGGCACCACTTCAGACGCCTGCTTGACCTTCTCAAGGTCACTCCACGTAGCCGGCCCCCCTGTGCCTCTCCCAGGAACCTGCCGAGGAGCTGAAAGGGCCAGGTTTTGTTTTCTGTCTCTCCTCAGTTACAGTGGAGTCCTTGCCCAGGGGCAGAGACACCTGAAGTTCCCAGCAGGGTGGTCCCAGTGGGCTACTGTGGGACTGGTGCCCTGTTCTGTGGAAGAAAGCCCCACAACTGCAGCTAACCAGCTTCATGTTCACTCTGCTGCTCCTGGGGGCCATAGACATGGCACTCAGGAGCGTGAATGATGACTCAAAGTGCCCATTCTCAGCCTTCCTTATGCACTCTCCTTGTGTGCTCCTGCTTCTCAGACAGTGTTTGATGCTAACACTTTGCAGTCTTACTACATTTTGCTTTGTGGTTGATATTTGATGGCACACCTGTTTATTGTTTGCTTGCTGGCATCAGTAATTCTGTCATGGGTTGCATGTCTCCAGTTGGGAGGGACAGTGCTCCTCTTGTGCCTGTTCTGACAGCTTCGAAGGGTACACATAGTGGCTGAATCACTGTGGGGTCTGCCACAGTACTTGCCAGGCACTGCTCTTTGCACAGAATTCTCACTAGCTGCATGCTAAGTTGTTTTTTTCCCCACATGTAATTTCTGATCCATGATGGATGAATCTGCTGTGTGGTGATGAGGACCCGACTGGAGTAAATTACTGTAAAAAGGAATTGCCTCAAAAACAATGTTACTAATAAATTTGGGCTTGAGTTGGAATCTTTGTGTGCCCAAAGCTGTGTGGCTTTCAGCAAAGTATGTATCATCTCTGAGCCTCAGTTTTCTCATCTGTAATATGGAAATAATGAGGCTTTTTATCTCATAAGGTTCTAGCTAGAAATTTATACTAGTCTCACAGCAAATGCACAAAAAGTGGCAATTATTTTTGCCCACAAACTGATCATTATTAGGTGGAGAAGCACAAGATTAAAAATTTACCCAGAAATCTCTTCACATATCCGTGCTTATAAATAGGATGCCTTTTTCCCAAGGCCCTGCTCAAATGTTACCTCCCAGAAGGTTTATCCCAATTCTTCCTCTTCCCTAGACAAAATTATTTTTTCCTTCCTCTTCAGAAATCCCAAATTTCATGATTTACTTTTTTCATAACATTTACAGCTTTCTAACTTATAGATTATAATATGTTCCTTAGAGGCAGAATGGGGGTTTGCCCATCTCAGTAAATATCTTGCACAAATGAACAAAAGGGAGACAAAATGGATTTTGTCTCCCTCTTTCAGTACAGTAGGGTCTTTCTAAGAGCTTGTTGGCCTTCCCGGGGCAAGAGCAATCTCTTCTCAAAGCCTGAAGAATACTGGGTGACCCAATGATGAATAACTGACTTTTAGTTTAAGGTAGGCCTGAAAATGCCCATTAAGGGGGGCATTGAGGCATTGCACATTAATCCTAAACATTTCCCCTTAAACCCAAATGAAATAACTAACTGTTGCATAATTCAATGAGAAGCCCAGGCTGGGGGCCTCATTCACTTTCCGAGTAACCAGTGAATAAATACCACCCACAAAACTATTAAGTTAATTTAAAATCCTGACGATTTAGCACCACTCTGGCGAGATAAAAACCATTTATTAAAATGCACAGTTCATTAACCCAAATGCTACTGGCATATTTGCTCAGAGAAAGGGGTGGGTCTAAACTTCATAAGGAGTCCCCTTCTTTTCTTGCCTAGAAACCAAGAGGATCTGGGCTGTGAGTCCAGGAACTCCCTGCTAGTGATGACGCTGGAATTATTTCTGACTATATGACCCACTTCTCTCAAAATCCAGTCCACAGCGGACCATCTGGTAGTATCTCAGTTAAGGTAGAAAGTGTGAGAAAGCCTGAGCCAGAGCATAGTAGATTCTCAAAGCTTTCTCTTCTGCCTTCCTCTTTCACTGACTACTCTTCTTGTCCCCAGGTCTCCTCCTCTCCTGCTGCTCTGTAGGCTTCCCCTGGTCCTGGAGCATGTTTCCCACATCATTTTTGCATGTCACATTCCTGTTCTCAGTCATTGGGTTTTTTGAGCATGCAGAGTGGGTACAGCTACAAAATATTTCACAATTCCACCATAGCATTGCTTACCAGAGTATTGCATGCAGCCCTTGTGTAGAAACTGACAAGCAAAGGACAGCAAAGAACACAGGGCTCCCTTCTGTGACATTTTTTTTTTCTGGCTGCATAACAGATCTATTTAGGATGAAAACACATTGAATCCCATGACAGGTATAATGAGTCACAAAGGTTCTCTCCTGAGAGGCTTGTTTTTTGGTTTCTGCCTAAATCTAGTGTTGTAACTATTCTCTAGAAATCCTCAGACCAATGATACAAACAGGAGTAGGCCTCTCAGGAATGAGCCAGTGCCTGAACTAGTGGCAGCCTGGGTCTTCAATATTTACAACATAAAATGTTATCCCACCTCGTTAACTGTAAAAAGTAAACATCTTAACTTAACTTATTGTAATCGCCTTGAAAACTGACTCAATATGGACAAGGTGACAATTAATGTTCGCATGGGAGAGAGGTGGCTTTACCTGTGGTGTTTGTTCAATGCAGAGGTCAATGCATACGTGTATATTTTTCTAATTGCAAGTGTGCAATTTGAGCAATGCTTTAATCTGAATCTCAATGAGTAATATGATAAGGTTTCCCATTCAGCAAAATATTTGTTTGCATAAATTATTTTATTTAATTCTTATAACATTCCAGGGAGATAAGGATTTCTGTATGGTCACCAGACAATTAAGTAAATAGAGGGTAAATGAGATTTAACAAATTGTCCCAATTTCTAGGAGGGAGTTATACATCATGCTTGGAAAGATGGTACTATTTTTACATTCAGAGACACCATTTCCTAGGAAAAAAGGTGGAATATTTGTTTCTTCATTAATTCCAACATTTTCAAGCAATCATCTACTAGTTACCAAAATACAACTTAAGTCTTAAAGATGCAATAATGAATGAGACAATTCCCTTTTCTCTTGCACTAATATCTTAGTTGGAGGAAATAAATAATATACAAGAAAATAAATTAACAAGGTAGCTTCAGAAAGTGGTAGGTGCTCTGTAGGAAGTTATGCAGAATGATATGATAGAGAAGGATATGGCACATTTAAATAGGCTGAATGAGAAGTCCTCTCTGGAGGGAAAAAAAAAAAATCCAGGAAGAAAATTCCAGGAAGTCCATGAAGTAAGACAAAGAACTTGGCAAGTCTGAGATATAGAAGAACAGACAGAGCTCCTGGAACAAAATCATTGATGAAGATAGTGATATGTGAGGGTGTCTAAGAGGCAGGCAAGAGTTTAAGTGTAGATTTAAGTGGGGAGGAGTGTGGATTTTATTCTAAGTCTAAAGGGGGAGTGACAAAGTTTTGTTTGTGCTAGAAAGTATTATTTAGGCTCCTGCCTGGAGAATGGAGTGTAGGAGGCATGAGGCAAAGAAGGGATGGAAAGTGGGGAAGCAGCAAAAGTGTCTACGGCAATAGTCCAGGCAAGATGACACAATTCCTCAGATGAAAGTATTTGAGTGAAGGGGAGTGAAAATGGATTGGAGATTTATTTTGCAGCTGAAACTAAAAATAAATACTGATAGATTTGATGTTGGGGTGAAGAAGAAGGAAGAATAGGGTTTTTTGTGGGGGAAGGGGTTGTGTTTAAGCAATGTGTATAGAAGGGTGCCATTAAGTGACTTAGAGAAGACTGAGAGAACAGACTCTCAGCAGGCTGCAGGATGGTTGACTAACACATTCCATTTTTGGACACGTCAAATGGCAGATGTAATCTACTCTAAGAAACACTTTTAGCTTAAGTACTACCAAGAAAGGAAGACAATAAAAATGACAGAAAATACTTTTAGTGGTCATACCAGCCTCTATAGATTTGAAGTCCTTTTCTATTAACAAAGGACTTGGCAATTTCTTCTTCCTCAGGTTGAAGTGTGATAGGCAACTTTTTTTTTAATGCATCTCAACAATGAAATTGTCACCCGTGAGCATCTTTTCTATCTTAGGTTGTTTTAAGCACTTGATTGTTGTGGTCATTCTTCCACAGACATATATATATACTTCGCTATTATCAAATTTATACCCTGTTGTTCTGTTTCCATGTATTTCTGTATATGTGATAATTTTTATTTTGATGATAAATCAGTGTGTGATTGGAAGAATCATTTTTAAAGAAATTTTATATGGTAAGTAAAACCAACATGTATAGTACCAACAATGCATATCATTGGCGGAAGTAAAAATATGACCAAGTTTGTGCATGTGCAGGTAATGGCAACTAAACCTGTTCACCTGGCAGATGGAAATTATAAAATACCATTGCTAGTAAGATGCATCCCAATTTCAGAGACATAAAAATGTGAGAAAATATGGATAATTGAATGAATGAAATGACCTATTAAGTTTCAAATATCTTTATAAATCTGGAGCTCATGGGCAATCATCAGTACATAGAGATACTGGAAACCATGGTCACAGATGAGATCTCCTAGAAAAGTGAAGAGAGAGAAAATGCCTGAGGACCAAGCCCTGGGCAACCCACCATATAGAGATCCGGCAGAGGAGACAGTCAGCAGAGACAGAAAAGGAGGGTTTAGTGAGGTAGGAAGAAAACCAGGAGAGTGTGATGCCAGGAAAGCCAAGAGGAAAATTTTCAAGAAAGAAGAAAGGGTCAATTACATCAAGTGCTGCTGAGAGGTAGATTAAAGGTTGGAAATTGACCACTCTATTTGGCAATATAAATGTTGTCAATGACCTTGATGAGAACAGTGTTAGAGGAGTGGTATGGACCGATGCCAGATGGGAGAGTTGAAGAGTGAATGAGTGGAGAAAAAATAAACACAATAAAGAAAGATCATTCTTCTGAGAAGCTTTATGAGGCAGAGGAGCAGAAATACATGTCTGTAGCTGAAGGAGAATATGAGGTCAACAGAAGTTGTTGATGTGATAGTTTCTGTTTTAAAGATGAGAGATACTCAAGCAGGTGTGTGCACAGATGGAAATGATCCAGTGGAGAAGAAAGAAGTAATGATATAGAAGAAAGAGGAAGATAATTGCAGGATTGAAGTTCTTGAGGAAGGAGGGGAGAGGCCTCAGGGCATAAACTGAGAAGTTGAACTCTGAAGTGAAAAAGTGTACTGTTTCTGTTATAACAGGAGTTAAGTATGGGTCTACAAATGGGAGGCAGGTATATTGGAAGATTTGGTATCTGGAAGATAAATTAGTTCCTGTTTGCTTATATTTCCTCAATTAAGTATGAGTCATTCACCATGGGAGCAAGGATGTTTTTAGAAGATTATAAACATTTTGAGTAGAGGGGAGAAAGTACAAATTAGATGTCTCAGAGGAAAGAAAGCAAAATTCCTAGGAACACACGGTAGGACTCCTGGGTAGTAGTAAGCATCCACAGAGACTGAAAATGATAGCAGGTCATGTTGTTTTCTTGCAACAATCTCTAGTTTCACATGTCCAGGATCAGAAAAACTAGATAGATAATTTCAACTGGCTTGAGGTTTGTTTTTTCTTTCTTTCTTTTTTTTCAGGAAAACGCAACAGAAGGAAAAAGAACCAGGGAGTTGAAGGTATTTGCCAAGGAATGGTTATAGGACCAAAGCATCCACAGTAAGAAGCGAAGTGCAAATAGGAGATGAGGAAAAAACGGGAAGATCCGTGGTTTAGGTAATGGACTGTTACCTTTGTGACAAAGGGGTAGACTGTCTTTGGTGAGAAACAAAGTGTCCAATTTTATATGGCAGAGACAGAAACACCTCTGGAAAGAGGAAGTGAGTCCATCCGAGATTGGAGTGTAAGCAAACAGTGTCTCTTCTCAGAGAATGATGAGAGTCCAGGAGACCTGAAGATCTCAGACTCTGGAACAAGTGCAAATGGCTTGGTTGGCATTTCCTTTTATGCAGTCTAAGATTTTCCGATAGCAATTAAATTAGGTTTCACCTTCTGTAGTCCCCAAAGGCTAATGAAGAGCAGCTGCTAGTCATTCACATGGAAATTCTTTATTTTAATTGTGAACTTATATTTAGTCACTCCTTAAATTTTTTCTCCTGCTAAACAACCCTACCTCCCGTGACAGTCCTCATAGGCTCTATGATATGGCCCTTTGATGGTTTCCATTGAGCTCCTCTGGGGTATTACAGATGTCACAGAAATTTAATAAAAGTTCCAGTAAAGTTTCGATAGAACTAGTATGACCGGAGAATATTTCATTTTGTCCATATTTTTACCCTGAATTATCTGCTTTGGTTTAATAACTACTTTTTGGCTACTAGCATTTGCTTGCAGGCTTATGTTCAATTTTTGGTTGTTTCCGAGTATCTTTCCATCCTGGGTGTGCCTGCACTTGTATCTGGATTGACCCTACTCATTATTGGCTTATGCTTTTTTTCTATGACTCCATTAACAGAGCCCATCTTATATTGATATTCATGTAACTCCTTTTTTTCTCTAGTTTCTCATTTCTCTAACCTTTCCCAGAGGATCTCATCTGCCAAACTTTATTTGGCCACGGGGCAAGCAGGATCCTCCAACATTGGGTTCTGTTTCTTCTGTGACCTAATTACCTTTCTTTGTGAAGAGAAGAAATGGTCTCCATTGGCCATTTTCTTCTGAACAGCTCAGTATAAGATTCTGAGTACTAGAGATGCTGTGTATGGAACTGAGTAATGTCATAGTGAACACAATAATTGCTAAATATGGGTCCAATGTTTTATCATTGTAGTTATGACATAACATGTAATTTTCATGGTATTTTATCCATAACATTATTTTTGAAATACAATCTATGCTTAAGGCTCTGTGATGCCAGATGCTCCCACTCATATAAATCAATGATGATCTTTTACTCTGTTTTTGCCAACTGTCTTTCCAAAGTTGTCACTATATCCAGAAACCATCTGAGAATCACTTTCAGTTCACAGGGCACACTATCCCACAGCAACAAGGTGACTTTTTCCAAGTCTTTGATGGCTGAGCAAAGCAAAACTAATAGTCTCCCCTCCATCTTCAACTAAAAGAACAAGCAGTAGCCATCTATCACAGTTTAGTCCTTCTCTTGGTGAAACTACTAGTTTAAATATTCAGTAGCCTGACTCAAATGATGATAAGAATAATTATAATTATGAGATGATGAAGATTTTGATAATAAAATACAGCTGAAAGAAATGTTTTTAGCTTACCATTTATAATTGTCTCAATTAGAACATCTTGTCCAAATGTCCACTCTCTTCAAGGAGAAGAGGGACACTGGTGAGCATTAAGAATGTCCAATGGAAGGTGGAAAAAGAAGCTATTTTTTTTTTTTTGTTCTTGTATCTTGGTATAGGAGAGGAACTATTTGATAGGGAGGCTCAATATCCAACTCCAGAAACTCAGAAGGCCTGAGGTTAGGCCCAGAGTGGAAACAGAAAACTGATTTTACTCCAAGTTCAAGGGAGAAAAATTAAATAATAAAGAGCATATGGCCTAGCTTTTCTAAAATATGCCTGATCTAATATGTCCTGGTCTATTGTCCCCATAAGCATACCTGCATTTGTTGAAACTTTTGAGTCAACATACAGTTCTGCACATAGAGTTTCTATGTGAAAAAATAACCTTCAGAATTCTTTCTCTGGCATCCTTCCCAGGTCACCAGATTCAGAACAAGAAGGGGAGCAAAAATGGATCCATGTCCATAGTCCACTGCCACTTTTACATATATTCTGGAACTTAATCACCAAACTTATAGTTGATAAGTTGATAAAACCAAAGCTGAGGCAGAATAAACAAGTTGTTCAAGATCACATAATAATTGGTAGAATCAGGAATCAAACCAAACTCTCTCTAGTTTTATATTTCATCCTTTTGATTAATACTGTATGAATTTAGAATAGGAACACTGTCCAGGGGTAAAGATTGTATCTCTGGAGGGAGCAACTCTTAAATTTTATATTTCAGAAGAGGAGTGTAGTCTTCAGCTTAGGGAAATAAGAACTCCATCAAGAGTCCTCATGAAAGCTTGTAGAAACAGAAATGGAGTTACAATTGCTTCAGAGTAGCTGGTAAACCTGAGGGGACATAAAGATTGAAAAGAAGGGACAGGTGATGTCCTAATTATCTATTCACTACAACTTTCTTATTCTATGATGTTCTAAGTTTGTTGGCTTCCTTTGCAGCTTCCCTATGTTGAATGGAGGGGTAGGCAGGGTGATTAGATATCCACCTTCCTCATTTTTGTACAATATGCTACCAATCGATGAGCTATGTGAAGGCAATCTAGCTCCATACATATACTAGGACAAGTCTTATGAAGTGATGATATTGAACATCAAGATGGTTACATATTGGCAACTTGGCATGGTTCAATCTAATACTGTAACCATAATCACCTATACATTTCTTTCTAAATATGACAGAGCAGAGTCCATGGTCAAAAGAGGTTGCTGCCTGAATAACCACCCATTAATTTCTATGCAGGAAGAAAAGCTCTCTCAGTGATTCTGGAGAGTCAGCTGGTAAAGAGGAGGGTCTTTCACTCCATAATTTGCTTCTATATAAGTAGTAAGGACAAGAATAAGGTCTGAATACATAAGATCCTGACCTGCCTCATCACGCTTCTTCTCAAATGTCCAGAGGACACTGATAAAGGAGGCTGTGTCCCCAGGGTAAATAAGGGTATAGGATTGGCAGCCATGTTTCCAAGGGCTCAAATCCCCACCCAATCACTAGATCTGTGTGAACTAAACTTCTGTCCTCAGTCTTCTAATGAATAATATCATAATAAATGTAGCATCTACTTCATAGGAACATTGTAAAAATCAACAGAAACAATATATACATAGCAATTATGATTGTACTTAGTAACTAGTAGGCAGTCAGTAAATTTAAACTATTTTTATTATTGGAGACTATTCTTTCAGGGTATAAAGACTTGCAGTCTTTATATAAAACTTGCTACAGGCCTGTTCCAACTCCTAATCTTCAGAATAGTCACTCCATTTCTCGTCTACCACTCAGCTACCCCTATAAATTAAAGAGAACAAAATATGTCCAGAGTCAGATAATTGTAGTCCCCATCCAAGCTTAGAATGACAATCCTGGCAGAAAACTAAAGATGTCTTCTTTTTAAAAGACAATGAACCCTAGTTTTGAGGGTAAAGATTTTTTGAACCCTAGTTTTGAGGGTAAAGGTTTTTTAAACGGGTTTAGGATCCATGTGCACATCTAGCATTGTCAAAAGATGGAATAGATGTTTTTCAATGTATACTACTTGTATTGCTCCTAAATACATATGGACACTGCTGTTCTTAATTTCATACACATTGTTTAGAAGTACTACAGAAGTTTTTATTGTGTTTTTTCTCAGTCATTGGATACCAAAAGTAAAATTACTTTCATGTGAACACTGAAGACATTATTCAAGTCCTTTTATTTAGAAATTCTGAAGACTGCCATATAATGGAAGAAATGTGAAACCAAGAGACAAAAGATCTGACTTCTGGTCTGAGTGCTGCTCCTCTAACCAATCATACGGCCTGGAGTCCCTTCATTGTCCTATGCCTCAGTTTCATCTGAGGGAAAAAGAATCAATGATAATAAAATTTCCAGTGATCTGGTCTAAGGAAACAATTGTAAGACTGGAATAAGGTTATATTCATGGAGATGTTCACTGAAACATTATTTATAACAGCCAAAAATTAGAACAACATAAATATCCAAATATCGGGTAATGGTATTGTACATCTACTTGATGTAATGTAATAAACCAATTAAAATTATGTTTGCTAATACTACGTAATGACATGGAAAATTGCTTCTAATCTATTCTTAAAAGAAAAAATGAGATATAAATGATATGAATATAAGCATATAATAAAAACCATGGCAGAGAATGAAAAAAATTGGAAGGAAATACATTAAATGTGACTGTGCATGAATGACTTTAAATCTTTTTAAAGCTACTTTTGTATGGTTTCCAAATTATATTTAATAAGAATATATTACTTAAACTAAACAAAATATATCAATAATAATCAACTGAGAGAGTTGGGTTAAGTGTTTTCTCGGGCCCTTTCAGTTCTATAATCCAACCGCAGTCAGGAAGATTTAAAGATATAATAGATTTGTGAAAGCCCTTTTAAATGTGTGCAGTATTGCATGATTATAAGGTCATATTATTATTAACTTGTACCAAGAAAAAACTAACACAAATCCATTAAAAAAAAAACAAAGTAGTGAAACGAGAGGCAGATGATACAATACTCCACTTGCTGCTAGAGCTCTTTTTGGCCAGGATATTCTTGATGCAACCTTTGGAAGAATGAATTTTACACAGTTTTTTGCCATGCAGCCCTCTCTGCCCTTTGTGCCGACATAATTGTCAAGCAGGTTTTATTGCATTCTCAAGTGATGGGCAGAACAGATGGCTAAAGCCCAGCTTGGGGACTGGTGTCTGCTCTGGTATCAGTAATGCTTTGCAGGTCAGGGAGAAGAGCGGCATGACTGCACCTGTAAGAAATCGGGACTGGGACCACACAGGTAGGCAGACTGAAAATGAAAGGGGGTGGCTGGTGGGCTTTCCTATATTGTAATGCCAATGTAAATGTAAGCATAATGAGGAATTAATGCAGGAAAGTAGGCTTTTAGCTCAAATCATAGGTCACTTGTACAATTCATGCCAGAACAGGAGTAGCCGCTAATATAAAATATCTTTATTTCATCCAAGGAGTATCACCTCATCTTCACCCAAAGAAGCTGAAGGAATGGGCAAAACAAGATGAAAAAATACAAAACAAAACCTGAACTTGAATTCAAGAGATCTAGATTTGACCTGTGACCCTGCAATGTATAAACTACTTAAACTTTGGACTAGGCATGCTGCCTCTTTGACCCTGTTTATTCATATAAAATGAGGTTAACCTGATTTGAAGAAGTATTAAAAAAGATAACATGATGCAATCTATGAGGCGTCTGGTACCTAGGAGACCCTGAAGGGTCATCTCAGCTTAATATGTGGATTTGATGCTGCCTTGAAATAAGCACAAGTTTTAAGTGCCTAGAACAAAGATGGCTGGTGTCAAGAGAAATCAAACAGTGAGTCAAAGATGAATTAAATATATATTTTCAATTTCCCCATTTATTTGTGTTTGCTTATGTTAGAATTCCAAACTCTAGTGCATAGAGCTTGACGAGATAAGGAGAATCTAAGAACGTATATGGACAAAAGGACCCGTTTATTCCTGTTAGGCCTGAGTCACTGCCATGGTCCTTTGGGCTGACTCACAGAGAAAGCAGTAAAGTCACAAGATTTGTTAAGTCAAGAAGCTTTAAAAATATGAAGTCCAAAAATAAAAGAAATGAAGCTCAGAAAGGTAAAATAAGTTACTCAGAGTCGCACAGTTAATAAGTAACAGAGCTGATATTCAAATTTAACATTTTTTCTACTGCATATACTTTGATGATTCAAAATGTACTTTTCTGGCTTGAGAAGTATGATATAAATGCAACACAAATTGAGGTTTGAGAGCTTACACATGTGTGGGTATGAATGATGACAGGGTGCTGCTTTAGTGGGGTTGACATTTGTATGTGAAATGGCAAATAAAGGTAAGATGTGATATTAATACTGACACCTTGCATCAATATATCAGTTTTTAAAACTTACTATCATTCCACCTCAATTTAATCTTTACAGATTTAAACTTATTAGTTAGATAAGACAGGTATGCACCTCATTTTATAAACGAGGAGGGAGCTTAAATGTTTTGCCCAAAGTCTCATAGCCATTTGTAGCAAAAATGAGTCAAGTGCAAGCTCTCTTAACAGGAAAAAAGAGAATTCTTTACATGACAGCTTTGTTTGGAGCATATTCTTGAGTGTTGGCAAATCCACGGGACAGTTCTCCACTTGATATACCTCTGGAGCCTCTATGCTCCATCACCTTTAGGAACTACAAAACCATGTCACACGTCACAACACTGGGTCAATAACTAGTCACAGGGTGCTGCCTTGGTCCTGGGAGTCCAAAGATATAAGAATGTGTTTATTTGCCTGGAACTTTAAACCAGTGTCATTTTAAAAAAATAAATAAATAAGTATAGACGACCAAAGAACAAACAGGGTTGACATCTGGTAGTGGGGATAGGGAGTGGAGGACAAAAGAACACAAGAAATCAAGCAGGCTTTATCAAGTCCACCAGGCCTTGCTCCTGGTGGGTAGCACAGAGGTACCAGCCACTTGCCTCTTTACAGTTTTAACTAAAAGGAGCATTACAGAGGTGAATTAACATTTAAAAAGAATGTAAAAACTCAGAGCTGCTCTAATGATGATTAATGGAGAGCTATAAGGGGGCCATGACCTGCTAGTGTCATTAAATGGATTGGCAGGTTTCTGAGCATTAATTATAAATAGCCACAGGAGTTCTCCTACTTAACAGAATGAGGATAAACCCAACCTCTGAGAGAGAAGAAGAAAAAAGGAAAGCAAAAAGGAAAAAAAAATAGTTGGCCTGTGAGTGTCTGCCTGTGTGTGGTGGGGAGGAAGAGAGAGAGAGAGCAGAGGGAATGAGATAAATGATAAATTAGACCCTGCCAGTCAATCACATTTTCTAAATGTTTTATGTCCCAAAAGCTATAAAAGCAATATTCCTTTCTGCCCTTATTGGAACCATTTCTGTACAGCAATCACATCCGTTTCCTTGGGGATTTCAAGTGAAATGTGCTTTGCCTTTTCTTTTTATATTTACTCTTCAGCCTTCTACCAAGGGATGGTCAAAGTCCGCATACAAATGGGCAGGACAGAGACCTGGTGACCAGGAGAGGAGGGCAGGGGGAGTGAGAGGCACTGGCCAGGGGCGCTGGCTCCCACTGCTGCCCACAGCCAAGTCCACAACAGCAGAGGCACTTTCAGTTATGTCTTGGCATGGTCTCAACCATTTCAAGACCTGAGATAATATAGAGTGAGGGCTCAGCAAAAACTTTGCTGACTTGATAGACTACAAACCTCACGAAGGCAAGGATGGACATTTTTTGTTGTCTGCTTTATTTACTGCTACATCACCAGAATTCAGAGCAGCACCTAGTGCATCATAGGCACTCCGTCAATATCTGTTGAATGAAGGAATAAACAAAGAAGTGAAAAAACACATTTGTTCATGGCTAAGGATGCACAGAAGGCCTCATTGGAGAAGCGAAAGTCAGTGTAGAGACACCTGGGCTCCACAGGACCTCTGGGCAGGTAGATGGTCAACTAATGAGCACACCCTCTAAGCAGGCTCCCTTCTTTGGCCCCGGAATGCTATGATGACACACTTTTCTCCTAGCTTGCTCTTTGAAAACACTCTCAGATTCACTGCATTTTGGCCTTGAAAGGGAACCCAGAGAGGTGAAGAGACTGGTTCAACTAAAGAGCTTAAAAGCCAAAACTGGGTCCCTTCTAGGCACCCTTCCTCTCTCCCTCTCCCTGTGACTTCCAAATAGGTTGGCGAAGAAATCACAGCCTGTGAGTTGCCATGTCGGATGAAGGCTGGGGCCAGAGATGACAAAACTCCTCTGAGTTTGGGTTATTACCTGTGGTGGAGAAGAGATGAAGAAAGAGGGTGGGCTAGGGAGGGAAAGAGAGAAAAGTCAGGGAGAAGGAATGAGAGAAAGAATCCCCAAACTTAGATTTGGAATAATGAATACTCCTGGATGATGCTATATATTTTGTGTGTCGTTACTTTTCAAGGCTTTCTTCTGTAAGTCATTATTTCAGCTGATTGGAAAATGGTGTTGAAAGACCTGCTTCTCCGGTACAATTTTCTTCATATCCTATTAGTTGCAATACAATTACAGAGAATACATCAATTCCTGGCCTGCCCGCTGCTTCTGCCGGAGCCGCCTATTAAAAAGAGGCCTTATTAATGGAATTGTACATCTAGGATTAATCGGCTTGTGTTGGCCATTTACATTTCTCATTCCACAAGCACTTTTGTTTGCTTAATAGGCTGAAGGAGGTAGGAAATGACACAACAAAAGCTTCTTCCAATTGCCACGCGTATCACTGGTGGATTTAATATTCCCTCCTCCTTTCATCCTGAAGTGCTGCATAGGGATAAGATCTGGCACATGCCACTAGAGAAAAGCAAGGCGCCAGTGAAATAGTGATTGGTGGGGAGAGAGGAAAGGAAAGAGAGGCAGAGAGAGAGGCCTGGGCCTGGGTCTTTGTGATTTGGGGAAGGAGCACAGTCTCCTCTTCTCTGTCCACTCTGAGAGGTAGGCATGAGAGGGAACAGAATAAATAGGAAAGCAGGATTCCTGTGGGAGTTCAGGGTGGAGGAGGGGAGGGAGTTGCCCTGCATTAATAGGAGGGGTGGATGTACCCTCCCTTTGCTATGAGTGGCTTCAGCAATTTGTCCTTTATCTAAGCTGAGTTGTTAATCCTGGTCAGGCCACACCCCTCAGGACACACCCCTCCATCATTTTCCATTTACGGCTTAGGGTTAGTCAGTTCCAAGTCATTCTCGAACTAGGCCAAGCACAGCATAATTTAACATGAAGACAGTGTGACGGGATGAGAAAATCTCATAGGTCCATTTGTCTTTCTTTTTTCCTGTTGGTGTGAATAACTTAGAACTGACAGTTTGGGGTTTCTCTTCAGAACTTAGAGAAGGAAAATTAAGAGTTTCATGGCAGAGTTCTTGAGTTCTCTGGATTCCAGCAGCAGTGCGCCTAGGAAAGCATGTCCCAGAGAGAGGTGCCAGCCCATCTGAGCAGGCACAGCACTTGAGAATCCCTGACTGCAGGGGAGTAGTGTTGAAAGCAGGGTAGAAGGGAGGCAAGGCTGCTGCGGGCCCATCCTAATCCACTGGGCTCTCTGGAGAGTGTGGGTGTTAAACACGTAACCATGTAAGTACAGTTATGTACCCCTCCCCACATACTGGCCTGCAGGGAGTTCCCTGAGATATCAGAGAGAGGTTCAGACACCCTAGGAAAAAATCGTTCAAAAATAATAGAACTTGGACCTTTTAATCAAACTCTATCTCCAGAGAATTCAGCCTTTCTAGCGTGGGATGGAGACCGAGAGGAGAGGCACATGTCAGTTCTGCCACTGGGTGGGGCTTCAGCATTTAGCACCAGAGGGAACCCAGTTTGGTGATTGACAGGAAATGGATTTCCTCTCCTCAGGCAGAAATCACACTCCCTAACCAAGTCCAGGCCCTCACCTGACTATCCTCTCCTCCTGCCCTCTTTTCAACCTGCTCCAGGAGGTAATGCTTATAAAGGCTTATTCTTTCGATGGTGTTTTATTGAATTTGCTTTTTCTTTTGTCTCTGGCTGGCTGGCTTTCCCCAAGACCCAGAGAGGTCTGTGAAGGTCAGAAATGATAGGCAGCTGAGGTATATGAATCCCAAACCCCTTTCGAGCCAGGGGCTCTGTGCTTAAACAGAGGGCTCCAGTCTCTGGGATGGCGTTACCTCAGCAGCAGAGCCCATGTATATTGAAGCGATATAGTATGACTTTTTGCTTTAATGGAATTTTTCTAGACCACTAGGAGAAAAAGACTCCATTAACTACACTACAAAGGCCTCTACTTATTAGTATTTTAGAACAGTGGCAAACATTTTGTGAATCTAATTATTGCTGACAAATATGAAAATTGAAATCAAAGTTAAATTTTCAGCTACAGTGCCTCATATGCCAGCCTTCTCTGACTTCAACTATTTCATCAACACATTTATTCTTCTAGTAGTTTCAGCAGAAGATTGGTTATTCTCCCTTTCTCTGAATACCATTTGCTTTCCTCCTCCACCCCCACTCTCTCCCTGGCTTGGACCCTATATATTTTGAAGCATTAAATCTGACATATTCATCTTGGTGGCTGGCACAAGCTAACTAACTTCATGTTTACCTGTCAGATACAGAAATGGGCTGAGCAGAGTGCTGGGGAAGCCGCTCCTCTCTTCCCACCCTCTCTCCTCCCGCCCCCAGTCCTAGCCTTCTTTTTTTCAGATAAAAGTCATTTGACTGATTTCAAATTCCTCATGATATCAGGACAGGAAAAAAAAAAAAGAGACTTGTCAACACCTTTCTTTCTTTTCCCCTATTAAGCATACTGTAAAAATCAATCCCTTTTGTCACTTCTCTCTGCTTGCGAGAATGTTTAATGGATGTCAAGGGAGCTAATGATCGCTGGTAGAAAATTCATTTTAGATTTGCTATTTATAAAGTACTCAGTACTCAGGTGGGAAATTAACATGAGGCAAAGAGTCGGGTGGGGTGGGGGAGGGATGGAAGTATAGAATGGGGGCCCTGCCAGGCTGGCAGTTGCTTTGTGTAGGTGGCATGTGTGGCATTCTGGGGGCAGAGGACATATGTGTCAGAGACGCGGTGTGGGATCATGAAAAAAGTATAGACTGGGGAGACACTCAGACCTGGGCAGGTTGACCTTTCTGAGCCAAAATTTTCTCAGCAATAAAATCATATCTATAATTCCTAACTCACAAGGTTGTAGAAAGGATTGTATATAATAGCACACATAAAAACATTTACCAGTGCCTGGCATTGAGTAATAGTTCATGTTTAATAAACATTAAATTCCTTTGCTTATAGCCTCGTAGCTCCATGAGGAGATAAGTGGGTCAGCACAGAATTGTTCCAGGATCTGGAGATGGCTATGGGTTCGCTCACACACAAGCCCACATAAGAGACCTGAGTACTCACTACCTGGTACCTACAGTATCCAGGTGATCAGATTAACCAGTGGTTCTCAAACTTTAGCGAGGATCAGAATCACCTGGAGAGCTTCTTCATAAGCAGACTGCTTGGCTTCACTTTACAGTTTCCGATAGTCTATAGATCTGGGGTGTAGGGGTGGGGATGAAGTTGAGAATCTGCATCTCTGACAAGTTTCCAGGTTATGCTGATACTGCTTGGAGCACACTTTGAGAATCACAGAGACAGGCATACAAACTTAACTGCCTCCTGAAATACGGGGTACTACCACCACCTAACCAGAACCTCCCAGCTGGAACAAGCGATTCCCCACCCCTGACCTC
This sequence comes from Pteropus vampyrus, assembly GCF_000151845.1. NCBI lineage: Eukaryota > Metazoa > Chordata > Mammalia > Chiroptera > Pteropodidae > Pteropus > Pteropus vampyrus. Next base: position 1,388,974 of record NW_011889069.1, on the reverse strand, counting down.
ACCCTGCCACCCCCAACCAGTATAGGACTCAGAATTTCAAAACAAATCACTGAAAAATAGTTAATTCATTCCTAAATTGTACATTAAGGGTCCAGTGGAAGCAATTGCTAAGATTAATCTTCTGGTTTGCTTCACTGTAAAGCCAAGTCTGTTTCTCCTCTACAAAGTTGATGCCTCAAGTGCTCAGATGGATCCATTTTGTCCCCTGTCCCCAAAGTTCTCTCTGACCTGGAACTCCAGGTCAGAAAGCTCTGGTTACCCCTCACCCTTCTAGTCTCTCCTTTTCTGGCCTTTTCTTGAATACCTCTCTGTTATATTTGGATTAACTGCAAATCTCCTTTGATCACTCACTCTGGGTTGAAACAGACAACCTGTTGCCATGGGTTTGATTACTGCATCCCAGGGGAGTTCCTATTTGTAATGCAGCCAGTTACAGTATACTCCCATTATACACAGTCATTGAGCTGCTAATTCATTGTCTAAGAAGTTGCTTTTCAGTTGCTGATTTTTCAATAATAGGCTTCTAACCAAGCCTTAAGCTTCAAAAATAAGCCTAAAACTGCTTTTCCAGTCATTTACATAAACACAAGTGAATCAGGAGGGAGAAAAGTGGGAATAGTTTTACGAGTTGTTCCTGGGGTTCTGGAAACCTCAGTGGACAGCGTGTCAAGGTGGCAGGTCTGGAAAAGCACAGTGGGAAGTATGCTGGCTTGTAGAAAATCTGACACCAAGGCGAATTATAAAACCTGAAATTTCTCCTGACGCCCAGGCTGCTGCTTTGCAGAGAGGCTGGGCTGGTATTCTGGGCACCAGCAAATTGTTCTGTCAGCAAGCCGCTCCCTCAGCTGCATCTTGTTAGGAAGCCTGTCATTCATTCTCCAGTCACAGCACCACAGTCCCACCCTTTAAGGTGGCATCCTTTCACCTGAGACAGGTATAAGGGTAGCTGTGGAAAACCTGCCCAGGAGCCAAGGCCTGAAGAAGGGAGTTTAATCTCCACAAAGCTTGTGGAGATTGGGGATACAGTTACAGGGCCTGGTTCATAATAGGTGCTCAGTTATTTCAACTGAGGGGATGAACTTTCTGGTATATGGGCCACATTCGACTACCATCTTGTTTCTCTGTCTCTCTGTCTCTGTCCCTAACTCTGTCTCTCTCTCTCTCTCCTTCTCTGTCTCTGTCTGTCTCTCTCTGTCTCTCTCTCCTCACCCAAATGTAGATTTTACAAATAATACAATGAGCCAGAAAGAGCAGCCATTCTTTTTCTTCCTTGTCAATCATATACCTCCCCAACAAAAAGTAAAACAAAAACAAAATAAAAAGTTATTAACACTTAATTTCCATCTTTTAGACACTTGATTCTGATCAATTTTTTAATGTACTGAACACTTAGGGACAGATGTCAGGCACCAGATAAAAACAGAACAAAAACAGGATGCCCAGTTAAATTTGAATTTCAGGTAAATAAATATTTTTTTAATATAAGCATGTGCTGTGAATAATAAAAATTGTTTGTTACTTATCTGGAATTCAAATTTATTGGGCATCCTGGATTTTTATTTGCTAAATCCAGCAACCCTAGGAAAAGGGAATATGTATGTACTTTTATAGTTTACATATTTTTATAGCTTATAGACCACGAAACTTGCTTTGTCCTGCTGAGTTTTTTCTAAGGCAGTATTTATCCAGAGAAACTGAAGCTCTTCCAGTGAGGGTAGGGCCCATGACTTTTCTTGACTCACGGAGCCCATACTGGGAGTGACCCTCTCCTTCAGGGCTCCCTTCATCCGTGCTTCACAGCTCCTTAAGACTGTGATTCTCAAAATTTAGTGTCAATCATCGGAAGTGCTTCTTAAAAGGCAGAAAGCCGGTGTTAGACGCTGACTCTCTGATTCAGGGACCACACTTGGACAGGCACTGCTGTAATGACCTTATGTGGCAGAGACTCCTTCCTTCCTTCGTGCAGACTAGAAATGAGGAACTGCTGGGAGAGGTCCACATGAAGGCTGGGTACAAAAATGGTTAAAGTAGACCTCAAAACACTTTTCTACTTTTTCAGGCTTTTAAGTTATTTTTTTGGTCTGATTTTTGCTATCATCCTCAACACGAAAACAAGTATGTATAGTGTTGCACTGTGTTGATCCTGCAGGAAAGACATCACTGGCAGAGAGAGCAGCATGTGCAAAGGTACTGTGCAGTGAAAAGGTATCAGTGTCTGGGGCAGTGTCCCAGAGCCTGTACCAGTGAGGGACAAGATAGAGAAGTACATTCTGGGCCCAGTTAAAGAACTTGGACTTTATCTTGAAAGCCATATAGAGCTAGTGAAGACTTTAAAAGACTGAGTTGGCAATTTTGTTTTTTAGCAAGATAATTATTGGCAAGATGGAGACTGGGCTGAGCTGGGAAGTAAACTAGTAGCAGGAGGCCTATTATGAGGCTGCGTTAATTCAGAAAGCAATGACTTAAGCCTTAAATAAGACAATGGCAAAAGGTGAGAGAGGAGGGACAGACACAGGAGAGCAGCAGGGGCAGAAATGAGCCGAGTGGGTGAATGATTTCTGGAGTAGGAGTAAGAAAGAGGAGAGAAGCTAAGGATGACTTTGATGGCGAGGTACTAATACCTGCACTATTCAAAAGCTCTCGTAAAATCGTTAGCCTTAACTTTTCCAACATGTATTGAGTGACAGGTCTCACAAACATAATTCAATTAAACATGAAGCTACATCAAGGAAGTTTAAATACCCCATTTTACAGATGAAGACAATAAAGTCTTCAGAAAAAAAAAACTAAATTTGAAAAGAGTTAATGATAGAACTGGGATGAGAAAAAGATATTCTGATTGATGTGGAGATCAAGAAATATATTTTATATAAGTATTCTCTGTAAACTGTAAAAGTATATATCTTTGTAATTTCTTAGAGAATTAATGCAAGAAAAGAGTCAGAGATGAGCTTTGAACATGTTTAGGGGATGGCCTGCTACCATCTCTAAATGGTAGGACCAAAACCAGAAAAAGAGATGGAAATTCATGTAGGAGTGGGTTCTATTATATTTTAAAAATCCAGAGAAAAGCGAATGCCATGAAGAAAGCCATGATTAAGACTATGTGAAAATTTTCTGATTCATTAGCAGCTCTTTTGCTCATTATACAAGTGACTATTTTATTTATTTTCTGCTTTCTGGAGAACCATCCTACATACACACATGAACCTGTCCACACATGCATGTCAACACACATTTTCCCCAAATTATGCTCAGAGAAAAAAAACATCAAATTTAAACCCCTTTTAACTTCCTGCCACCAAGCTTAAATGTGTACCTGCATTTACATTATCCCAAGGACAGCTAATTTTTCTCTTTCTTTCATTTTTCTTTATTGGAGTAAAATATACACAACATAAAATTTACCATCTTAACCGATTTTAGGTGTACAGTTCAGAGGCATTAAGTATATTAACAATATTGTGCAACAATCATCACCATCCATCCCTAGAACTTTTTCATCATCTATATCTTCAATTCACTCATCTGTTTTCCTAGCCCCTACCCATCAGCATTTAAAGAGGTATTTTCTATCTCAAAAAGCAACGACATTTTTTCCAGCTGCACTCTACTTTCGCTCTACTTTCTCCCTCTTTTCTTTATAAAACAAGCAAACAAAAAACCTTTTGAAATAATTATCCACATGTTTTATATCCTTACCCCACTCCGCTTTTGTCTCCCATGCTATAGCTTCATCATATAAAACTGTTCTCTGAAGGGAACACAAGATAGTCTTGTCACTAAGTATAATCTTACTTGATCCTGCAGCAGCATTTTTTACTGTTCATGTTCCTGCCTTCCCCAAACACATCCTTTGATCTTGATGTTATCATGTTCTCCTGGTTTTTCTTGTATGTTTGTGGCCACTTCTTGTCAACTGTATTTCCAAGATTTCTTCTCTTCCCAATCCTTAAATAGTAGTGGTATGCACTCATTTCTCTTAATATTTCTCTTCCTGGGTAATTAATTGTATCTGTGTTGAAGACCATTTTCATTCAAGCTCAGATATCTTTCCAAAGTTCCCGCTAGATCTAAACTACTTCATATTGGAGAGCTCCTTGTCCAGCAGGCACCTTCAAAAACATCATGACCCAAACTGCATTCATCACTATCTCCCTAAAACTCACCTATGTGCTATTTACCCAGAACTAGAAGTCTTTTTTTATTTCCCTATCACTTATGTTCCCCTTTGCTCTCCATCTACAAGTCATGACCCTTTTACCTTTAAAACACTCTAATACTGTCTTATCTCTCCACTTCTGCAGCTCTCACCCTGCTTAATTCATGCCTGATTGACCAAACATTCTTTCAGAGTTCCCTTTGCCTCTAGTCTTGCCCCCTATTAATTCATTTCCCACATTATAACTAGAGTAACATTTTAACATTTTTAAGTAAACTAAATAATACTATTCAACAATTAACACTGCAAATCTGATCATATTACTATCTAGCATACAACCCCTCAAGACAGTTTCTTCCCTCAGTATAATATTAATAAAACCCTTAAGGTCATTCAAGGTCTGATCTCTGCCTACACCTCTACCTAAACCTCTTGTCTTTCTACTATAACCCTCTTCCCTTCCTCTTAAGCCCCACCCCAATCACACAAACACACTCAATCTATCCCAAATGGATAGTAAATTCCTAAATTCCTACCATGTTTTCCTGCCTCTAGGCTTTGAAATATGCAGTTCCCTCCACTTGTAACACTCATCACTTTTCCTCCCTGGTCCAGTTTAGTCATCTTTTTGTCTCAGCTTTAACATCTCTTCCTTCTAGATTTCTCTGACCTGAAAAATCTTCTAGATGCTGCCATAGCAAACACTTGTTTTTATCTTAGCACTTACCATGTTGTATGAAATTGTCTACTTCACTGAGCGTAAGAACTATGTCTTATTGCTTGTGGTTAGTACACTGTATGGTCTGAATAAATCATTCTGAAATAGGTTAAATATAAATGTAAATAAGAATTTGTCCATTCTCTTGGATCTAGTACGTCGTTTGTTTTTTTTTTCTTTTTCATTCACTTTGATCATGTGGAGATGGCATATCTATATCATTTGGGAATGACATAAAGCTGATGATGACAGCTCATCAGAATACAAAAATAATCTTAATGAATTTAAATAATGAACCCAAGGTACAATAAAACTTCCAAACACTTAAAAGAAACATTTAAAGAAAACTAACTGTAAACTAGGATAGGAGACATCTTGTATAATAACATAATAACATTTTGTCAGAGAATTTAGTAAAACATCAATGTGAACCAGTAGTGTGGTATATCTGAAAAATAAAAGAATCTAACACTATAATAGGGTGGATGTATAGAATCATAAAGTCCAAAAGGTGGTAGGAAATAGTCCACTCCCCACTTTGCCAATCAGACAGCATCTGGAAGAATCTGTCTGGTAATACCTTTTAGTGAATCACTATCAAACTGGAGAGAGTTCAGAGGATAGTGATCATGATAATTAGTGGTCTAGAATTTATGCCCATGAGAATCATGAGAAGAAACTAAGAATGTCATAAGTAAGGTCTATGATAGTCATCTCTTAGAAGGTGGATCACACATTACTGCTTATATTTTGAGGAACTCTGGTTGACAGAAATTAGGAAGATGCAAATTTTTTCTCTACATTGATTCACTATGATTGTATTCAGCTACAAGTAATAGAAGCCTAATTAAATAGGGATTTTTTTAAAAGTGATAATAAGTGTGTAAATATGTATTCTAGAACTGGTCAACTGCTATGTCATCTTGAATCTGAGATCTTTCTATTAGATTGAACCATATGGAAGTGTCCATACTCAACTATTTTTGGTTTATTGAAATAGCAAATCCATTTTGTCACTGTAAAAGCTTTCGGTAGTATACCAATCTCTTAGTCAAGAAGAAGGAAGGACAGTAAGATCCAAAAAGCACGGTCTCCCTAAGTGCAATTCTCAGAACTCAACCCAGTAAAAGTGTGCTTACACTCCATTAACCTGAACTACATGTTGTGACCATACATAGCTATCTGTATGGGAATGAAGGAGGTGAGTATTTTGAATGGGCACACTGCTGCCCTGAACAAATTTAGAGCACTGTTTATAAAGAGAAAAGATACTATTGATATCATAAATGCCTGCCAAAATAGTGTTTTCTCACAGAGTTTATCAGCTATGAAAAGGGATGCTAATATCCATTATTCTCAGATTTATCTGCATGATAGAATCATTTGTTGTTGTTTCAAAGTATAGATAACTCTGCCCAATTCTGACCTATTCATTGAGAATCGTTGTGAGTTGGACCTGGTCATCTGCTTATCATTATCTCCACAGGTGATTCTGACAGTGAGAATTGAGAGTCACAACTCAGGTAGTGAAAATATGCTCACTGAAAATCTCTGAAATTGTTGAGCAGGAATTAATGAACATCATTCAAGTGGGACTGTTGCCTTGGGTGGGAGCCTGGGCAAATTCCAAGGTATTTTGCAATTCTAGAAGTCTATAAAAAAGCTTTTGGATTTGATGATTAAATTATTTTGGTTTTTAGTAGTACAAGAGACTAATCAAAACAATGATGATAAGACATTTAGATCCTTCTATTAAGAAGGTTTAAGGGAAAATAAAGTAGAAATATAGAACAATTAATTAATTCTTGTTTTCAGTATTAGCAAAATGGTTTTTTCAACTACAGATGTCTATGTATTACCAATTGCATTTAGAAAAAAATTGTCATTAAATCTTTTACATGTCTGAGCCAAGTTTCCTTTTGATTGTTTAGGAGGAAAGTCAAATGCCATAACGGAAAACTTTGTGGAAGAAAGAAAAAGAATAGACTTGAATAAGTGGAACACTTGACCACTTCCTCTTCAGCTAAATAAGTCCATCCAGTCACTTTTTTCCTTTCTTATGCCCAAACTTCCCTTGTCCCTGTTGCTCCCTCTGATGTCAGCATAGGTTCAGATAGCTCTCCTTTCCTCTACTCATCTGATCTAGTGACCACTAGAATGACTATTTTCTGCTCTTGGGTGAGTGTGTCAGAAACATTGAGCTCATCTACCACTATGCAAGTGCTCATAATATATGGCGTATTACTTATTATAGCCAAGAGGGATTACTAATATACGGGATTACAGATTTAGTGTCCAAAAAAGAGCTTGTCAGAAAGAAGATATGAATTGAATATAACAAGATGATTTCAGAAAGGATAAGTCCGAGGTCAGGTTGTTGTGTACACAGTAAAACAACACAGGCATAGAGTAAGAAAGGGTTGGGTTAACAACAGCTCACTATAAGTCAACAGATTTATATGACTCTTGGAAAAATCCTAATAAGATCTCAGGTCCAGGGCACGTTCTCTCTGTCTGTCTGTCTGTCTGTCTGTCTGTCTGTCTGTCTGTCTCTCTCTCTCTCTCTCTCTCTCTCTCTCACACACACACACACACACACACACACACACACACACACACACCTATCTTTCCATCCATAAACACTGAGTGCCGCATTTGTGCTAAGTACTGTACTAGCTGTTCTAGGAATGTAAAGATAAATAAAGCAGTTCCTGACCTCCAGAGGCTCACAGTCTGGTAAGGAAGATAGATGTATAAGCAGATGGGTAGTAGATATGAAGAGCAATGAAAACATGAAAGAAGGAATGAGGGGGCTTCAAAAGGATGCTGAAACTGGAATTTTGTCTTGTATTACAACAGGTATTTGTGAGGTCGACAATGGCAGCCTTCAGCAGAGAGAGCAGTATGCGCACATGTTGTGAGGAGGGCATGGTAGAGAACTTCAAGAGGTCCATAAAACCAGGAGGATCTGCAATCAGGTGAGAGGCTGGCAACCCAGGGCTAGACCCTTAAGACCTCCTGCACCTTCCCAAAGTGCTGAGACTTCATTCTGTTTGGATTTGGAATCAGAAGAGACCATATCTTATAATGTTCTGGGCTACTTAGAGCAACTGGGAGAAGAATACTTAAAGAAGAATACAGAGTAACCAGAATAACTTTAGAAAAGGACAATCAGCACCCTCTCAGTGGATGCTTATATAGAAAATTAAAAAAAAATAATAATAATAAAAAGCTTGGCATATTTAACCTAATGAAGAGGAGATTTAAGGGAGAAGGGCAGGGAATCATGTTTTCAAATATTTGAAGAAAAGTCACGTTGAAGAAAAATTATTCTTGTCCTGTAGGTAGTAGTCTTAGTAACAATCATAATAGTATTAGGTAATATTTATTGAGACCTTACTATGTGCCAGGCACTTTACACTTACAGTGTTCCAAGCACTTTATCTGCAGTAACTTATATAATCCTCATAACATTCTTAAAGTAAGTCTCACGGTTTATAAAAGAGAGAAATGTATCACACAGAGGTTGATTAAATTGCTAAAAGTTTCAAACTAGGAAGTGACAGAGCCAGTGTTTGGATCCAGACAATGTTATAGACATTATGTTATAATTTTTTCCCAGATAGATCCCTCTTCTTTGCTTTCTTTTCCTTCTTATCTTCCTAAAGGCCAGATACAATAGACTATCTAAGAAAGATGTAGGTTCCCTTATTAGAGATAGAAGCTAGGGAACCTCTACAGTTGCATTTTTGAGGTGTTAGAGCTTAAAGGGAGGGATTGAAATAAATCATCTTGAAAGTTCCTCTGGGCTTACTCTGGTTGTGACTCTGGGGTTGGCTGACACTGCAGTGTGAACACTTTGGGAAGCTGGCAGTGTGAACATCTTATGAGTTATCCACTGACTGCCCTTGGCACAAATCTGCAAGATAGCTCTGTTCTCCCTGCGCCCCCTAGCCATGCTGACTCCATCAAAAACAGACAAGTTTTCACTCCTGCATGTACTTCAAGAATGGACCTGGCTCAAAGAGTGGAGCCAGAATGATTTCTGCCTAACACATCAACTGAAAAATTGCCATTGAGGTTCTGAGACTGAGCCTTTGCTGGGAATGAGAAGGAGAGCAATGGAGCAACGGGCTAGATAACCAATTCCTGGGGAGAAAAACGAAGGCTATGCTGATCTTCGCACTTATAAATGGAGCTTCTTCTAAGGCCCATCGTCACTTAGCACTCTCTCAATCCAACTCTAACACATTCATTCCTGACCCATATTCAAAAGTCTCCTGAATTTCTCTTACAAGATTGATCAATTAACAGTTATTATAATTTCTGATTCCTCCTACCTGAAATGATGGACTAGTTAACTCTTTCTCTATATTAAGAATGCCTTACAGATAAAGACATACATGCATATATGGGTATGTGAGACAGTCTGTATGATACAGTATGCAGTGTTTTTGTGCACACAATTCACTCACACGTTCTGACTTTGGTCGTCAATCTGTGATCGTATTTATATTTTTAGCTTCCTGCAAGCAGAGACTGCCTCTGGATATTTTCTTCTAGCACCACTACCTTTCAAGTACCATACTTAAAAAGACTATTTGCAGAATTGCAAAATGTTGAACTTGAAATGACACTTGAAAATCTTTTAGTCATACTGCTTTATTTTAGAGATGTGAAAACTGAGGCTTATATAGGGGACGTGTCATACACAAGGTCACAGATAATTTTCAGTTGACTTTAGAGGCACAGTTTTCATACCTGGCCACAGATTAGGACTTTTGACGGAGCCCTTAAAAATACCACTGAGGACCACATCATGAAGTGATTCTGATTTAATCAGTCTGGAATGGAGACCAGACATTAGTATTTTTATAAAACTCCTGAGGCAATTTTATGGAACACCACTGGCTTAGAGAATGGGAGTATTACAAATAAAAACAAATTGTACCTGCCTCCTGTGGACCTACCAACTTCTGAGATAGGGCCAGAAGATGAAGAATTGCTCTAAGATGCTTGACTTGGAAGAATCATGGATCTATGAGAAAGGTTCTGCTGCATGAGAAAAGCTAAGAATAATCACCTCTGCCACTACGGAAATGTGGTAGAAGCAGCTAGGTGAGTGATCATCCTAAAGCATCCAGTGTGAGCATAAGAGAAGCTATATTCTCTTTGGGTACATACAGCTGAAAACAAGTTGATGGATTGAAAGGCTTGTGTCTCAACCACAGAATAGTACCAGAGGAGAACAAATAAATCACAATGCATTTTTATTATTCCAGGAATCCTAAATTAGGATGTGTGAGTGGGTAGTAAATAAAAGGGTTCTCAGAAGGGAGGTAGTCTTAAATTACCCCTCAAAGAGGTTCTCTAAACTGCATTTGCCCCATCCAGACTAGTTCCCTGAGGCAAATCCTTATTTTGTCTTATAAAAGTATTCTCCCCTTAACTTCTTTACCCTCTACTTCTGTACAGAAGGCAGAGCACACGGAGTTGGATAGGCCAACAGATAGGGTGGCAATAGTACTAAAGATCAACCAGTAACTCTAATGATGAGAGGACATGGTCACAAAGCCAACTAATTTCCACCAGTTTCACTGTCCACACATTAACTGAGAGAACATCAAATATCCATAAGCTCCTTCTTGGCAGGAGACACCATGGAGTAGCAAAGGCAGTGTCTGTTATTTATTATTAACACTGAGCTGGAGTCGTGTATCCTCCCCCATTGATCCCCATCTAAAAACAAGGATCAAGGTTTGATTGCTTTCTTGCTGCCCATTATCATTTGCACATGCACACACACACAAACAGAGGCTGTGTCACTGAGTCGTCCCCCTTGCTACTGCCACACCTATTGGTGCTTCCAAATGTATTAAAAAGGATGGAAAGACAAGCCAAATCTGGGACATATACTCTATCTTTGGTCTCATCCTTTAGGTGGTTTTAATCACTGCTGTATTCGCAGCATCTAAAACAAACAAACAAAAAATGGAACACAGTAGGTGCTCAATAAACATTTGCTGGTTGACTGAACCAATGAACAAATGAACAACTAGATAATCTGTGTTGGTTTAGAATTTGATGATACTACCAAGCTAAAGCAAAGGAAGCACCCTGGAAAATAAATTTAAATGAGCAAGTGAAGCCAAAACCAGCCAGTCTTTTGATCAGTCTTTTATTACTGTAAAGGGCAATATTCCTAGAGAAGCCAAAAAAAAAAAAAAAAAGACAAAGAAATTAAATTTAGTTACCTAAGATGTCCTTAGTAACAAAGCTAAAGAATGTGTTTTCCAATATTTGATTTCTTAGCTTGACAGTCTCTCTTGAAATACTCTCTTCTCAGCAATGAAAATGTGAATCTTTGTTGGTTTGCTTTGCAGTTTGCAAATGACTTACAGAGCTTTTCTGACAGGGTTGCTGTTTTTCTTCTTACAAATAAACAAAAGGTTGTTACTCTAATGTGACTTAAGTGAGGGAGATTCTGTGATCTGCCCTGGTTTTGGAAAGAGGATTAAAGAAGAGAAAAGGAAGGGTAAGTAGAAAGAAGAATGAGGAAAACTGGAGAGCAAGCAAGGCACAGAAGATGAGCAAAAGGCAAGAAAGAGGAGATGATAAATTGGATATGGAAAATTAGAGTGTCAGGGATAGCAAATAGCTAAGGACTTTGTAATCAATAGGATCCTAGATATCCTTATTGGGGGTGGCTGAACTTAGCCATCAGTTTGTTAGTTCTCCCTCCCTCTCTTTTATTGCACAGTGTCATCTGGCCTCCTTGTGAACTGGATAGACAGACTGTCCCCTCCTTCTCCTAGGCAAGTCTGTATGAAGCAGAGCAACTCTTCAGCTTGACCTAGATCTGTCAGTTGATCAATTATTTTTCCCATAGAGCGGAAGAAAAAAATGAAAGGAAGAAAAAAGGGGGGAGAGAAGGCAGAAAGAAGGAGAAAGGAAAGGGGAGAAAAAAAGAGGAAGAAATGGGGGAGAGAGAGGATGAGAGGTAAGGTGGATCAACACATACCTCTTTTAAGTTTAAGGGCTTTTGAGTTTAAGCAGTGATAGCAAGAGCAGGCTTAATCCAGAAGTTTCCATAAATAAATAGACAAATTAAAATACAAAGCTCTCAGAGGTCATTAAACAAAATCATAGTCTAAGCAAAGGATAGAGTCCTCTTTTTCCTACTTTTTTTCCAATCCAGATTAGAGCTGTTTTTTTTCCTAGAACAATTCTAGCTCCAGCTTTCCTCCTCCCCCATGCTCCTCCTCTCTGCCATTCACCCTGACAGCATTGTATCTCCATGCAAAAGTCTCCTTTTACAAAGGGATGGGAGGCATGCTCCCTGTATGTTTTTTTCTAAAGCCCCTATGGCCTTCCGGTGCATTCTGTAGTGGAATAGGAAGGTCGAGGGAGACACTGGGGAGGATGGCTACAATAAAACAGCCAGGCCCCATCTAACCTGTGCCATTAATTACCTTATGTTTGCATGTTTCCATTTTGTATATTTAATCTGTTTTATTTAATCTCCAAAGACTATAGACATAAAGTAAACATGTAACAAGCCAACAGAGCAGAAAGGAAGTAAACTGCATAAATACAACCAGTCTCAGCATGGAGTTCCACTTAGCACCACATGTTTGGAGTGTTACAAGCATTAATGAATCCTCACAACACCCAGGGGACTTGCTCTCCAGCCTGGCAGACAGGTGGGGAGACTGGCTAACAGAGGGAAAGATTTTCTCCTGCAGAAAACATAGAAAATTTTGAGTTCAGATATACATGTTCCCCATGGAGGCCACCAAAACTGGCTGGAAATCTTGAAGGCATGTTCATTCAAGTGCCCAAAGAGTCTGTAGGACTGCTGCTAAGATTAGAAATAAAGCAAAGGTGTTTTTTGTTTGTTTGTTTGTTTTTGCATCTTTAGCATTCTAGTTGGTGGTCTGGAGCAGGACCATGAGCTCTAAACCAAAAAATGTGAAACAGAACCAAATCCCAGATGTGATAGTCCCATCCAAAGCATTTCCACCATGAGTAGACAGCCAATAGCATTACAAATGTTGTCAGCAGATGTTTCTTGCACATGCCAGAATCATGTGTCCCATATTGATTCAGAAATGTTGCCACTTCTTAGGACATCAAGAGAGCTCACTTCATTTCAAGGGGTAAACTATGGCTGAAACCAACACTGGTTTGTTAGGCCCATCCATGACAAGCAACTGGTACCAGCCCAGGTCGCTGTATCTCAGGGCTGCTAGACTGCCATGCATACAGAGGACAGAGCCTCAGTGAACCACTAGAAGAGAGTCCCAAGTGAAGCCCCTCAAGAAGGGAACCAGGAAAGACCCTTCAAGGATCTCTGCACTTCTTAATACAAGCATTCTAGCAGAGATTCACTGATAAACAACAGAAGTCAGGGGCTCGATGTTGAAGCTAATAAAAAGGGGTTTGGGGCTTATATTTGGCCTTTAAAATGCCAAAAAGGAAGAACTAGCACCAGGACTAAACTTTGCACCTGGTAACTAAAGCTGCAGTCCCAAGAATGGCCTTCATGCAGCAAGGCCCCTGGTCACTGTGGGCGCTCTCCAGTCTAAATGCTCAGAGGACCTCTGAGTAGGAAGGAGGAAGGTGAGCAGCCTTTGCTGTACTATGTACAACTTGCGCCAAGTTGGCAGCTCCGAGCACAGTAGTGAGGGTCCACTTTGTGAACCTCCTCTGTCCCTCTTCCGTCTTTTAAAATTTTATTTATGTACTTCATTTTTGGCCATGTTTCCAAGCGCTTACAATGCTTATATAAGGCCCAGGGTCCCAACTACTCCAGCTGATTTTTCACTTTGCCAGTAAACATTATTATGGTCTCAACTGCCTCCTTCACATTTTAACAGCATTGCCCAACTCAGGCTGCTGCTGGCACTCAAATGCTTACTGAGAGTGGCAGGTACTTGGCCGAGCTGCCCAGCTGAACAGTCTCCATGCTGTCAGCACTGAGTGAAGGAAAGTGTAAACTTAGCCCAGCCTCCTTTCCTTTCTATTCTGCCTTGTTCGTGTCTCAAGTGAGCAGATAAGTTGATGCGGAATGTGGGGAGATGAGAGAAAATTAGAAAGGTAAGACAGGAATCTAGCCAAGCTTATCAGAAGGTGTTAAAAATGAGCATTAATCCTTCGAAAGAGAAATGCTTGAGTTTCTAGAAAGAGTAAAGCTGCAGTACAACCCAATCAGCCATTCCTTTCAGAGCCTCTCAGTGGCAGAAGGTAGGCGATGTGCTGAAAAGGACAGCGCCTGATCCAGCTTTCTGGCTCCTGTTCCCAGAAAGAGAAGCTGCTAGTTAATCAACCCTGGTGTGTCTTAGGGCCAGAGCCCCAGGGTGCTAATCACTGCCCCCGTCCCACCCCCGCCATCCTGCTCATCACTAATTAGTGCTGATTCCCTCAGAAATCCCCTGCCCTTAAGCTGGATCTTGGTTGCTGCTTGGGTTGGGGAGAGGAGCAAGTCGGCGAGGGGTTCATAACCTGCCACTAGAACAGAACATACCTTTTCCAGAAGGCAAGAAACCCAGGAAGTAGCAGCTCTAAGAAGAACCAGCTTAAAACAAAACCAGTGAAGAAAAAATTGCCTTGGAATGTGCACTGCATTCTAACTAGTCCCACTGGGTCAATGCAATAGGGGTGGATTATTGCAGCCAAGACCTGGGCTGCCTCAGTAATTCTGTAAGTTTGATAAGAGATGGCTGGCAGACTCTGGCTTCCATCCCCTGAAAGAGAAAACAGCCATCACCTTTGCTGCTTCGACTGGCATGTGGTCTGGGAGTCTTTGGGGGTCATTCTGCCTTAAAATTGGGCAGCCTTGTTCTATTGTGACAGATTGAAGCCTATTCAGAGCTGGCTTTGAGGTGGGCAGCACAGATAAGGCCATTATTCTTCTTAGGAAATTCAGGATTGCGGAAAATGTGAGGAGGTCTGAGGTATCTTTGTCACTTCCATCCCTACCTCAAGATAGGAACAAGATCACAAAATCAGATTTCACCCTGGAGAATTTTGCACCACTGCTTTCTACTCATCTATTCATGGATGATTCAAAGTATGAGCAAATATTATGCTTCCCTGCATTTATTTCTGATGAAAAAATAATCACGTATGCTAATTTATATGTAAATTCAGTTTGGCCCTGGGGCTCCTGGCACGCTGCCAATGGGGCTGTTGATGGCGGAAGTTTGGTCATTGTCTCCAGTTTGATATTACAGATAGAAGAGACACAAACCTCAGGACAGATGGGAATTATCAAGGACTTGGGACCTTCACTTTCCCTTCTCTGACCCTTTACTCTACCGCTTCCCTAATTAGCCTTCATTTCTGTGGTTATGTGATGGAAGCTGTTTTCCGCAAGGGAACCTAGCCCTGAACTCAGTTTCCCCATGGTCAGTGCTATGGCTCTGACCTCACTGGCTGAGCCCCTGTACACCCAGAACGAGCAAGGGTGAGCACATACCCCACACACGCACACATGCACACATGCATACACTCACACACACGCTGCTGCTGCTCCCTGTTACGTAAGAGAAGTCATTCAAGGATGCTTCCAAGTTGGCTCCTTCACTCTCACACCCATCAATGCCCCCGTGGGAGAAGAGAGAGATCCCGAGGCTGAGAGCGGCAGGCGATGTCAAGGATATCCCTGCAAAATCCACGGCTGTGACTTCCTTGTCATCTGACTCAGAACCCTCAGTCCTCACTTGCCTTACTCCTGGAGCTGCAGCCAAGGGTACACACACATTTGATTCTTCCCAGCCTGCTCCCTCTGCCCACCTTGCATAGGTCTCCATGATAGTCATTGCGACCTATGTCGGGGGGATAGCAGAGGTCCACAATGCCTACCCTAAGAGGGAGGTCAGCAGGATTAGAGGTGGGGACTCAGTTGAGACCATGAGAACTCCATATTGCAGTAGGAGAAGAGAAAGAGGTGAGAGGGACTCCCTGTTCTTTTTCACCTGTGAAACCAAACTTTCCTCTAGGAATACAACTGCCCAGGACAGAGCTTCTGCTTGGGATCCTCTCAGAGAACCTGCTGGACCACCCAGGGAAAGTTTCTTTGCCTATCTCAATCCCTACAAGTTCAGGTATCTTTAATATGAAAAAGGCAAGCCAGATACCCACCCCCCCAACACACACACACCCAACCAAAGGGCAGGGTGGGTGGGAACAAGCAGGTTAGCAGATAATACTGTTGCTGGAACAGAAGAGCTGGGACAGAGTGTGGGGACACATGGTGCAGTAAATAGACTCAGGGTCGAAGCAGATTCCAAATGCACCCAACACAGCACAGTCAACATAAAAGCACGCACTTGGCCAGGGAGCAAGCCCGGCCCTCTACTGTAGCCCCCGTGGCTTGGCTTCCAGACCAATAATAAACAGTAAATTAGCATTCTACTCTTATTGCCTCTTTCTCTTCAACTTAGAAAAGCCTTCCACAATTTCAGAACCCCGCGCGTGCCTGTTCCCACTGCCTTTTATCTGCTTGTTATCCTCCCCAAATCCCACTGCCCCTGCTACAAATGACCCCTCGAAACACATTCAAAACTATAATATAGTTGTCCACTGCAGCTGCAAATTGATTCATTCCTTTAGCTGAATCTCTGACCAGAATCTTACAGGATGCGGTTACCTTACATTTCTAGCCTGCATTTTCCTTTGCTCCTTCTTGAAGCTTTGCAAGTTTACTGGCCGATATTTAAAGTTTCCTCTTGTAATTTCTTCCCAGTAACATAAGCAACACATTAGCAACCCTGCTGCCCTCGCAATCTGAAATTTCCCCCTGCTTCCGTGTATGCTCTGCCATGTGTGTATGCAAGAATGTACATAAAGCCAGGGAGACCAGCACACAGCCACATACCTAACAGGAGCACCAGACACCTTTTTCTTATGCATATACATTCCCCCATTCCAGTCGCAGCCAGAATCAAATCAATATTCTCACAGCCTGGTAGGGAGAATGAAGTCCCAGCCATGCTGTTTAAACGCTCTCTCCTCCACCTGCAAACCGCGCAGCAAAGCTGACTCGGGAGTCTGCGAATCATATAAAGCACACTGTACAATTCCTGGGTCTACTGTAGGCAAATCAATAGCAAGCTCTTACCTTGAAAGAGAAACAGAGCAGCCAGCCCCGTGAAGATTGCCCAAGAGATAGAATTGTGCATTTTTGCCTGGATGGTTTTCATGATATTTTTTCTTCTTTTTCCTCTTTTTTGTCAGGTTCGGTTTTTTCTTCCTTTCTTTCCTGACAGATTGCGTTACTCTCAAGCTCGTGGAAGGAGATTTAAATCCACTGTTTTGCTGAAGGACACAACAAGAAAGCTGAGGGTGTGAGAGAGTGTGACTTCTCAGTAATTATCTCTACTCATACTCTGGCACTGAGACACATCGTACAATCTGGCCCTGGACAGCCCTCCTACAAGCTGCAATCATTGGTTCTAATCCAAGGATTGACAGAGCTACAACACACGCGCGCGGGCACACACACACACACACACACACACACACACACTCAGGAATCATTTACTGGGCAAATCAGGCTAGCTGATTAAAGAGACAGGAGCCTGGAGAGATAGAATGATAAATGTCACTTTGCCCCTTCTATATTACTTTCATTTTTTAAACTGACAGTCTCAGAGCCCCAAGCATCAAAAAATCCCTTTCCTTCTGGCATTCCTTGGCCTCCTGAACTCAGATTCCCTGTGCACTGGAAAAATCCCATAGCTAGAAATTTTAAAGGCACATTTTCCTGCTCAGCAAAACTTGCAAAGATGAGTCAAATTTCATTGTACCTATTTTCTTCTCCAATAAAAATACTATTCAATGACAGATTTTTTTCTCTCTTATTTTTTGCCTTTACCCAATCAACCTTCTTCTTAGTTGCTTTTTAAATAATAAATAACTTTCTATATTCTTCTCCTGTCACTTTTGTTCCAGAATATCTGTATTACTCCTATTTTTCATTCACTTAATTTATTTCTTAAAGTCATCCATGTGTATATGACATCCTAAAAAGGGATAAGACTTCTGAGATTTGAAAAGAACTGCAGTCTGAATATGGAGAACCTTCTCCAAAAGAGAATAAAACATGAGTTCATTCTACATGCTCAGTCAATCCACATTCACTAAGAAGAACAATATAAGTGCTTGTGATTTAAACTGCAGCAAGCCAGATTGAGGTTAGACATGATGAAGGACTTTTCAAGTGTAGATTTTATGTGTGGCTATAAAATGTCCTTAGAGAGTTGCAGACATCCATCTCTTGGTGATGGATAAGAATAAAAATCAGACAGAAATGATCGAATGGGTGTACTAACTTCTTGAGATATCTTCTAACTCTAAGGCCTAGAATTTGATGATCCATTTTTTTTGTTTCCTCTTATGAGAAGCAAGTTATATGATATGAACAAAAATTCTGGAAAACTTAGCCATTAACAGGATCTTCCCTAATTGATTCTGATAAATTCATGCCATCATGGTGCCTTAGGACACATCCTTGAAATATTTCTTCCAGATCTCCACAACTAATCATTATACTTTCTTGTAGCCCCCATAATGTATATATTTTTAATGTATATATTATTTAACTGCATAGCACAAAAGTACTTATTGTCTGTTTACATTTACATACAGGTGAAATGGAAACAGTACTGCCATTTACACATGTGTAAGAGTTGCCCTTCACCTGTGCTGTGTGAAGGAGAGTGGTGGCCCTCTGCACACATGCAGCCCAGGGACTCTGAATGGAAGGAGCACTGGGGTTGTCGGGACACCTGGATCCTAGTGTCAGCTCCACAAAAACCTAAGGGAATGTGAGCAGATCATTTTATCTCTGTGAAACTTGGCCTCTCATCTGTAAAATTAGAGAACTGAAATAATTTCTAAGTCTTCTTTCAATTTTTTAAGGTGTTTTATGTTAACAAAATTTTTTTCCTTGCCACTATGTTCTAATTCTCATGTCCATCAAAATGTCCTTGATACCATAAGCTCCCAATGGAAAAGAATTTTATCGCTCTACTAGTTTGTGAGTGTGTGTGTGCACACACGTGTGCAGTATTCAGCATTGAGACATGTGCAATGAAATGCTTTGGAATGGCTGTGGCAGCAGTGTTAGCAGTTCAGCACAGAAGGAAAGACGGCTTCCTCTTAACACCATTCCACTCCTCTCCAGACTGACAATGGCCATGGGCCTTTAGCCCCTGACCAAAGAGACAGAGTCACTAACATTTGTAAATGTCCTCATACTAAACTGCAATCAATCTGTACTCATACCAATTTTTATTAAGCATCCATACGTGTGACAACAGTAAGTTAATAATTTTAGTTCATATTTACTGAGCATTTGCTAGATGACAGGCATAATAGTCACTGTTTTGCATGCATTTTTCTTATTAAATCCCCACAGCCTATGAAGTGGTGCAATTATCATTCTGTCATCCCATTTCATCTATGAGAACATTAAGGCTCAAAGAAAACTTGTCCACAGCCACATAGCTGGTAAGCAATGGATCCAGGATTAGAACCTAAACATTTGTCTCTCAGACTAACTTCTAAAATACTATCTTATACTAAATACCATGAGGGATTCAAATAAATATCAGACCTTCTTATATATAACATCTTTGCTATTTTAATAACACATGAGATTACAAATTATATGAAACAACACATATATCAATAGAAATATAAGAAAACCAATATATTGCTTTTAGTATTAAATGAGTTGCAAATGACTGGTACACATAATTACTTTTATCAGAATGTAAAGACATGATAGATGAGCATTTTCAATGAGAGTTTTTAAGAGTTCAGTGGAGACAATGAAAGTTACGACATGCCTTGGAAGTGAAGTAGAGACTAGACAGGGACGAATACTGCAGGCAAGGGATACAATAAATTAAGAATTAGAGATGGAAACAAACCACCTAAATTTGGGGCTCTCGAGACCTGTCTGTGATCCCCCATTTTGCTCTGCTGTGTTGTAATAAAAAATTTTAAAGATTAAAAAAACGAAACTTGGTATAGTGTCTGATTCATATTAGTTACTCTATACACATAGCTAATGTAACCATGCCGGGCATACAGTAGGCACACTCAGCAGATACTTATCATCATCAGTATGGCTTGTCGACTGAGAGCATAGACCAGGGCTACATCTGGGGTTCAAACCCTAGCTCTGTTCCTGAGGGCCTATGGGACTTTGGTTGAGTCATCTCAAGTCTATGTCTGAAATGGGGATAGTTATTATATTTCCATCACAACCACCAATATCCATCATAACCATCAGCTAACTTTCATCTGTTTTACTATTTTAACCAAATTGAGACTGATGTGGTCCACTCAATGTCATTGGGAGGAGCCACTGGAGCCTATGAACTAAAGCTCCTACAGGGATTGGTTTCAGAATTCTATTTTGTGCATTCACTAAGGCAAAATATATCCTTAGGGACTGCTGAACCAAAAGTCTAATTTGGGCACTGAGTGCTGCTAAATGCTAAACTATCTAGAGAGCTATATCTCTTTCAATGTTTGAATTTACCACATAGAGTAAAATTTCCCCATGGCCTTCTTGTTTCACAAAAGCACACAGTTAACCTCCTTCTGGAGAAGCCATCTTTTCCTCTCTTTTGTCATGGAGTTTTACACGTTACCTTTACATCAGCAGCTCACTGATATAATTACAGATCGAAATGCTGATCCTGGGCTATCCTCAGAACGGTCGTGCTTGACCAGGCCCATCCCTTACCTAGTGAAATGGGTCATATTGATACAATCAGCATTTTTCCTTTCTATTTCCATTTTTGTCTCAGGGTCTTTTGGGCCCTAGAGCTGGGATTATCTTTTGCAGCGACTACTCCGAACAGTGGGTATCTTGATCCTTCTGTGCCAGAGTGGCTTGAGGTCATGGTTAGGGATTACCATAACTACAAAAGAGGCGATGACTAAGGAAGCTGATTGAGTAAAGCTATGATTGGAAGGGAATACTCAGAAATCACATTTCCTTATTCAATAATCAAAATTCCTTCCTCTCACTTAGGAGGTTCAAGTACTTCTAATCAGGTGTCTGCAGGACTCAATTTGCCTCTTGGATTAGCCAGATTCATGTTATATTTCCCAGTTTAAGGGTCAGAGGAGGATGAATGGTCCTAAGACAAAATTAATGTTGGAAAAGAAACTTCAAATTCTAGGCAGAATGGTATTCTCTTACCATCCACACTCCTTGAAGTTCAGAGAACTTTACTACAGAAATGATTTTCTGTTTGCAGATAAGGAATAGGAAGAGGCAAAAGAAATAAGGGATAAAGAAGGAAGAAGTCTATAACTTCTGAGGAGAGGGCAGTTTGAAAGGCATTACATAAACCTTCCATCATCAAGTAGCTTAAGATTCTGCATGGTGTGTGGTGAGCTAGTACAAATAGGAATTGATTCTCTGTAAACTGCCCCCATGCACACCTGTCAACTCACAGAACCACATAGTGAATCCAGGAAGGTCACTGTGGGGCCTGGCTGCCTTGCTGTCCATATGCCAGCTGAACCTTGACAGTGGCCCTCCAGCCCTGGGAGGAGGGATGGATAATCACACATGTATACTGGGCTCAGCCCAGAGGACTAGCTGACAAAGCCCAGTGAGGAGGAGGATGTAGGTGTGTGTGGTGAGAGGGAAAGAGGAAGAAAGAGGATGTTGGGGCAGTGATTTTATTTTTCTCAGTTATTATGGAAAGAACTGCGGGAGCTTAAATCTAAAGAGCAGCACTGAAATAATGTTTAGGACTTAACAAAAGCTGCTGTTCTGTGCTGTCGTCTGCCCGCTGTGGCCTGCCTCAGCTGAGGCTCAGTGCAACGGATGACCTAACGTATTCAGATGCTGGGACAGCCCTGCTCCATGGGAGGAGGAAGCTGGCCTGCCCTTCATACATCTGGATTTGAGTAGTGTCCAGCTCTGACTTGAAATGTCATTTCGAGGATAGAGAAAGCCATGACAGGAAGAATGCAGTACCTTTTCAAGGGGCTTTCCCTGGAAAGTCATCTTAGATGTGGCTCCCATATGTGGTCACTAGTGTGAATGGAATGGGCCTAGAGTACAAATAATGTAATTATGTGGGGTCCATTTTGAGAATTTTACTTAGAGAAGATTTCCCAATTTATTGATAATTTGCTTAAACTGATATTAAAATGAAAGTCTAACTTTAGCACAGAAATTAAAATCTGCCTTTCTATAAAAGAAGCAATTTTTGTGTTTTCTGACTGGAATTATGGGCAGTCATCTGGCCTTGATTTCTATAAATTATCGTCTTCATTTCAAAGAGAAGCAACAGGGCATAGTAGTAGTATAAGAGAAAGAATTAAACTTTTAAAATCAGAAGTCCTGAATTTGAGTCTAAGTCCATCTATCACCTTCAATTTTGTGATCCTCAATTTTTTCATCTCATCTCATCTCCTTCCATCTTGTCCTTAAGTGGAAATAATATCTACTTCACAGAGTTGATGTGAATTAACCAAAATGAAGACAACGAAAGTCCTCAAACAATATCTGAAATACACATCAGCTCTTATGTCTTTACAATCAGCCTGATGGAAAAAAAATAAATCACTGGGCTGGACAATATTCAGTAAGAACTTGCCAGAAAGAGTTCTTGCCTTCAGGATGCTTATTGCCAAAAAGTTTTCTCTAGACTCTGCAAGGGGTTGGAAGCTACTATCTTTAGATGCTCAGCATACTTTCCTCCTGTTCAACCCCCAGGGTATCAGTCCTGTATGGTTTGATTGGGGCTGCCATATTCTTAGTGTAGGACTTAGACCCTAGACCCATTCCATCCTAGGTTACAAATCCATTCTAGATTTGTACACTAGACCCATTCCATTCATATCAGCGACCCTGGCCTGCTTAATTAGTCTCTTCTCTGAGAGTTTTATAGGTGCTTTTTGGAAAGAGGCACTGCTGGCAGAGGGATATTTTTCCTAACAGGTGGAATGAGTCTGCAAGGAAATAAAGTCCACAAAAAAGAAAGTAGAACTAAGAGGAGAGGGAGTCATTGAAGTTTCAGCTCTACAACTTTATAATACAACATCTGTATACTCCATTGCGTGCTTGCTACCCAAAGAGAAAAAAAAAGTGAAAGTAATAAAAATTGGTGTTTCTGGAGGTGAATATGGCAGGATGCATAATAAATCAAGTTGCTCCCTCAGAGGAGCCTCCAGACATGAATAGCTGCCTATCCTGTGTTTCTCCTAGGCTAGCTGGGCAAATTGTAGGACAGTGGCTCTTGAATTTTTAGCAGGTCACACACATTGTTGACTCTGGCACACACATAGACCCACAAGGAAGTTGGGAGTCAAGTTTGAACTTAGAGGAAGGTGGAAAGATTCTTGGGGTACCTAGAACAGCTTCACTTTCCAGGGGTTAATGACTCAGCCTTTTTGACAATAAAGTGTCAGTTTACTGTTTTTGCCCACTTCTCTTCATATACATATCTAATTTGAAGACTTTATGGTGGGTAGGAGGAGTCTGGTCTGAGGAAAGATTTATGTATTTCTGAATCATTTGGCCTCACACTTCTTAATACTGTCTAAAAACATGCTGAACACTACCAGCCAAATTTGGAGAAGGTTATAAAATAGACAGAATCTAGGAGCGTTTCTATTAGTTTCCCACACTGTCATTTTACAATGAGAAATGGTGTCCAGAGCAGGGCAATAACATGTTTATATTCATACAAGTTAGAAGTAGAATTGGGAGTAGAATTAATTCTTCTGGCCCGTCGTCCAGTGTTATTTTTTTTTTTATCTTTTTCCAGAATGCATCTGGATGCCTTAGTTCAAGGTTTGATTAAATAGCTACACATGAAGCCTTCTCTGCCTAAAAAATACACACCCTGGCTGCTCATTTACTCCAAAATTATATTATTTGAAACTGACAGTTCTAAATCTTTAAAAATGCAACCATATCTGGAAGGGGTAGATAAAATAAGCTATTTTATCTATCACTGAAAGCTCAAGGTAAAGGGGTTTCAGCTTTTTTAAAAAGCATAGGCTATGACAGAAGCAGAGATAATGAGATCAAAAGAGTGTGTGTGGTGTGAGCACTGTGAGGGAAGGGGAGAAGAGGACAAAAATGGAGACCCGAGAGGCTGGATTAGCTAACAATGACAACTGAGTTGGCCTTCTTAGTGATTCTAAATATTGCTTTGCAAGGCAGGAGACAGGAGATCTAGTGGTAACAGGCCATGGTGTACTACTCTTATTAAACACATAACTTGTTCATGCACTGCCCCCATAAACTACATTAATGACTTTCAGTGGAGGGGAAAATAAAAATTCTTTGAGGAGAGTATACATGGAGTCTATGTGGGAGGTGACTAGCCTAGGCAGCAATAGCTATTCATCACAGACATTTGATTGATTCTTACCCACAATAGGATATAGAAGAGATATATAAAGGCTTAAAATCAAATCATGTGTCATGCTGAAAAATAATGGTACTTTACGTAAGGTGTATGTATATATTTTTAATTTCTGAGTGAATTAAGTGCCTATAAAAGGTGTTGAATTAGCAGCCTAGAAAGCTAGAGTCTTTGATTTATTCCCAAAAGAAGAAAGATGGAGACAGTTGCCTGAATCATCCCTGAGTGCTCTAAGCCATCCTCCCACGTCCTCTGCCCTTTGTTTCTCTGAGAACTGTGAGCCATTGTCCATTGTGTGCAGGTCATTCCCACCATTCTGTATAAGCTTCAGATTAGAATAATATAAGGGGTAAATGATAAGGACATAAAATGAATTAATTTGAGGTCCCTTGCAAACAAATTATTCTATGACTTGTTTATGGAGAGATCCGTAACACTGTTATACATCTATCTCTACGTTAAATTTCTATTCTCAAGTGTGTTTCATATTCTATTTTATAATCTTCCCATAAAATATTTGAAATCTATGTTATTGTCATTTTTGTTTTTGAATGGGAGACTGGATTAGAGGGAAAAAATATCATGTTAGATCTGAAAGTAATTTTCGAGAGGTGATGAAACTAAAAATAGGACCTAGATTTCCTGAAAGACAGCAGATGAAGAAAGAGGCTCTCAGTCAAAAATGATGAATGGAGTGGAGGTAGGGTTGGAACCCAGGTCTCCTAAACTCTTATCCTCTTTCCACTGGTTCAGTCATCAGTAATCATTATCTAATGCAGAGCAAAACAAACAAACAGACACACACAGATTATGTAATAACAGTAATAAAAGCATTTAAAAAATGACATCTTGTGAGAGAATAAAATATCAAAATAAATTAGAGGCCTAGAGGCAGAAAAGATGTGTTGACAAGAGGCAGAGCTGGGTTCTCCCCGGAGTCCTCACTTTACACACTGCTTTTCCTTACAGGATTCTTAAGTTGCCTGAGTTGCAGATGTCCTGTTAGTGAACTGAGGGAGTAAAAATAACTCCATATCATCAAAGACAGCATATATGTAAAGACATTTGCACTCAGTATGTACAAAGTATATATTGGTTCTTTTACTAGAAGAGCATTATTGTTCAATCAAGTAGACAATTATAATTATTTTGGAGGAAAGTGATTTTTAAGTAAACAAAAGATTGATTTTACATTAAAATTTTGATTTGGGGAGGTCCAAGATGCCAATGATGCAGGACACTGAACTCACCCCTGCACATGAGCACAATCAAATATACATGCATATATGCAGCAAATACTCCTGCGAGTCAACCAAGAGATAAATGAACAGCTTCTAACAACAAACAAGAAGAACAGACTAAATTAAGAAAGCTGGGAAGCTGAGGGAGCCCCGTAGGAGCTCTGAGAATCCTCCAGGCTGGAGGAGCCTGCAAACACCATTGTTAATATTCCCCACCATTTTGCCGCTTTGATAGGGTGGGTGGGAACTCTATCCAGTTGCTTTGGCCTACCTGCGAAATCACCTCAGTAGTTTGTTCACCTCTTCATTGTCTGGAGCCTTTGCCTCTGAACAAAGGGAGCAAGCAGGGAACAACAAGGCATCACTACACCCACCTCGCCAACTTGTGGAGCTCTGCTGCACCCCGCAGGCTAGTCCCCCAGGCACCAGAAGTACCTACTCCTGCTTGGCTCCCAGGGGCTTCCCAAAACGGTTTAGCACACAAAGCCTGCATAGAAGTCACTTCTACACAAGACCACTTTTTGTACAACAAACAAGAGAGAAACTAGGGGAGACTGGGGTTGGAGGTGCCAGTGAGCACCATAGTTTATATTCCCCTCCACCAACAAAGGGCAAGTGGGAGATCAGGATCAATTTAGGTGCTCTGGCCTTCCTGTAAAGTCTCCTAAGACCCTATTGGCCTAACAAAAGAGGAAGCAGGATCAGCAAGGCATTACTACTTGCGCCTGGCCTCCCTATCTGGAATCATTCCAACTTGATAGACCAGTGCCCCAGGGGCCTTAAGCACCTACTCAGCTTCTACCTGACTACCAAAACCACAGGCAGACATAATTGTACATAAGTTCACCTTTCTAAGACTAGAAGAGACAGCTTTTTTCTCTGATTTATATAAACAAACATAGAAAGTCAAACAAAATGAAAAGAGAGAAGAATCTCTCTCAAATGAAGGAACCAAAAAAAGTCCCCAGGGGGAAAAAAAATCCCAAAGAAACTAAATAAGTAATTTGCCTGATAAAGTATTCAAGAAAATGGTCATAAGGGTGCTCACCAAACTTCCAAACTTGAGAGTAGAATAGAGGAACTTAGGAAAAACTTCAACAAAAAATTAGAAAGTATAATAAAGAACCAAGCAGACCTGAAGAATATAATAACTGAAATGAAAAATGTATTAGAAGGAAACAATAGCAGATTAGCTAACACAGAACAGATCAATGACATGGAAGACAGACTAGTGAAAATCAACCAATCAGAACAACGGAAAGAAAAAAGAATTTTAAAAAATGAGGACAGTTTAAGAGACCTCTAGGATAACATCATACACTCAAACATTTGCATTATCGGAATCCCAGAAGGAGAAGAAAAAGAGAAAAAAACAGAAACTTTATTTAAAGAAATAATG